>NC_025690.1:11201837-11251611 GCF_000633955.1 Camelina sativa | reverse complement strand
AACTATCTCATAGAAGAAGCATCGATGTTTATGGGAGTCAACGAAGATCTAGAGTACCTGAAGACGGAGTTGACCTGTATCTAAGGTTATCTCAAAGATGTTGAAGCTCGAGAAAGAGAAGATGAAGTCTCGAAAGAGTGGACAAAACTTGTGTTGGACTTAGCATACGATGTTGAAGATGTTTTGGACTCGTATAGTCTGAAACTCGAAGAAAGATCACAAAGGCGAGGTTTGAGGAGATTGACCAACAAAGTAGGCGAGAAGATGGATGCGTACAACATAGTTGATGATGTTAGAATCCTTAAGAGAAGGATCTTGGATATTACTCGCAAGCGGGAGACTTATGGCATAAGATCCTTCAACGAGTCTCGAGGAGAGAGTTCTACAAATTTGAGGGTGAGGCAGCTTCGACGTACTCCACCTGTTGATCAGGAAGAGCAAGTAGTTGGTTTGGAAGATGATGCTAATATTCTTTTGGTAAAGCTTTTTGGTGATAATAAGGAGGACAAGAGGCATATCATCTCCATATTTGGTATGGGAGGTCTCGGAAAAACTGCACTTGCTAGGAAGCTTTACAACTTGGTGGAAGTGAAGAGAAGATTTGATTGCCGTGCGTGGACCTATGTTTCCCAAGAGTATAAAACAAGAGATATACTTGTGAGAATTATAAGATCTTTGGGAGTAGTCTCTACGAAAGAAATTGATGAAAAGATCAATATGTTTAAGGAGGATGAGGAGTTAGAAGTGTACCTTTACGGTCTTCTTGAAGGAAAAAAATATTTGGTGGTAGTAGATAATGTATGGGATCCACACGCGTGGGAGAGCTTGAAGAGAGCCTTACCATGCAATCATGGAGGAAGTAGAGTCATCATAACTACACCTATTAGAGCGATTGCCGAAGGCGTGGATGGGACAGTCTACGCTCATAAGTTCAGGTTCTTGACATTTAAAGAAAGCTGGAAGTTGTTTGAACAGAAAGCATTCAGGAATATCGAAAAGGTCGATGAGGATCTGGAGAGAACCGGAAAAGAAATGGTTCAAAAGTGAGGTGGACTACCGCTTGCTATAGTCGTGCTATCTGGGATTTTGTCTAGGAAGAGGACAAACGAGTGGCACGAGGTTTGTGCTGGTTTATGGCGACGACTAAAGGATAACTCCAATCATGTTTCCAATGTGTTTGATCTAAGCTTCAAGGAGATGCGATACGAGTTGAAACTTTGCTTTCTTTACCTCAGCATCTTCCCTGAGGACTATGAGATTGATGTAGAGAAATTGATGCGTTTACTTGTAGCGGAAGGGTTTATACAAGAGGATGAAGAGATGATGATGGAAGATGTGGCTCATTGATATTCTGATAGATAGAAGTTTACTGAAAGCTGAAAGAATAGAAAGAGGAAAGGTGATGACTTGCAAAATCCATGATCTTCTCAGAGACGTGGTTATCAAGAAAGCTAAAGAGCTTAACTTTGTAAATGTTTACAACGAGAAGCATCATTCTTCTACTATGTGCAGAAGGGAAGTGGTTCATCATCTTATGAACTACTGTCACTTGTGCGACCGACGTGTAAACAAACGGATGCGAACCTTTATGTTTTTCGGAGAAGGGACAGGAATGGTGGGTTTTGTTAGAACTTCAAACTTGAAACTGAATCTACTTCGAGTGCTTAATATGGGAGGAATTTTGTTTTCTAGTAAGGGTGATTTGACACAATCTTTACCAGATGTGATCGGGGAATTAATTCACTTGAGGTACCTTGGGATTTCTCATACTAATGTCAGTATATTACCAGCTTTCGTCTCTAATTTTACGATTTCTACAAACACTTGATGCGTCCGGCACAGCCTCCTTCCAGCGCACGACCGATCTAAGTGAGCTCACATCACTAAGGCATGTCATCGGAAAATTCGTGGGAGAATGTCTAATAGGTGACGCAGCAAACCTTCAGACGTTGAGGTCTATCTCTTCTTACAGCTGGAGCAAGCTGAAACATGAGTTACTCATAAATCTTCGGGACTTGGAGACTACGATGACTCAAAGTGGATAGACCAGAGAAGAGTTCCTTTACACATTTCTCACTTCTCTAAACTCCAAAATCTTCGTGTCCTGAAGCTCGAAGTGGGAATCTTTAAGTTATCGTCGAAATCAGAAACCGGGTTAGTGGATGTGATCTTTCCCAGTCTTGAGTCTTTGACACTTGTCGGAACAAATATGGAGGAAGACTCAATGCCTGCTTTACAGAAATTACCTAGACTGGAAGATCTGGTCCTGAAAGATTGTAAATACACGGGAACTAAGATGAGCATCAACGCTCAAGGTTTCAGTCGGCTGAGGAATCTTGAATTGTCCATGGTAAGATTAGATGAGTTGTTGATCAAGAAGAGGCCTTGCCTAGTTTGATTAAACTGATTGTGAAGAACCAAGGAATATTAACAAAGCTGATGATTCCAGATTGATTGAAAACGTTGGTTCGACGCTACTAAAATATGTGCTGATGACTGCAGACCTTATGATGCAGCGCCTCTCTCTTCCTTGATGGGCCTCGTCATCAGCTTGGGTACTTTGTTTTTGGGCTTTCTTGCATTGTCGGTTTATCTAAAACGATTAGCTGTTAGGTTTATGGTTTTGTTTTGAGTTTTCCCTACGACTCTATAAATAGAGATCGTAGCAGCATTGTACATTCATTCTTATTTTGCATCAATAAAAACCAAAAAAAGAGGTAGTCTTAACTACCCAAAAGAGCTTTGTTTTCTCGAAGCCCTGCAAGGAGTGTAGGAAAGTGTGTTGTCTATTATTAATAGAATAAGATACAATATATATAGTCATGTACATAAGGGTTTTGCCACTATATAATTACAAATAGGTCCTTCTACTATGTCTTTCTCTCACACGCCCCCTGAAGATGGAGGCAAATTTTTGACCAATCTTACTGTTAAGTTCAGTGAACCGTGGACCCTGAAGTGGTTTGGTTAATGCATCTGCAAGTTGATCAGCGGTGGTGACGTGAGTGACACGAAGTACACCGGACTGGATGTGTTCTCTAACAAAGTGGTAGTCTAACGCGACATGTTTCATTTTGGAATGAAACACGGGGTTGGCGCATAGGTAAGTGGCGCCGACATTGTCACAATATATAACCGGAGCAGTAGGAAGGATGGCACCCATTTCAGTGAGCAAAGAACAGATCCACCGGAGTTCTGACACCGTGTTTGCTACCGCACGGTCATCTGCCTCGGTGGATGAGCAGGAGACACTGCGTTGCTTCTTCGAGGACTATGAAATCGGGCTCCCTCCAAGATACACGATATACACATTGGTGGAGCGATAAGTGCCTTTATCACAACCCCAATATGTGTCAGAGAAAGCATGTATAGCAAGGGGTGCGACACGGCGAAGAAAGATTCCAAGAGAGCGGGTGCCCACAAGATATCGGAGAACGCGTTTTGCAGCCTGCCAATGGTCATTAGTAGGTTTATGCATGAATTGAGACAGACGGTTTACCGTAAAGGCAATGTCAGGCCTGGTGAAGGACAAATATTGAAGACTCCCTATCACCATGCGATATTCAGAGGCGTCTGCAAGTGGTGTGCTCGTGTACACGATTAACGGCTTCTGTGTCATTGGAGTCGGTACCGGATTAGCATTCTGCATGTTCGTCTTGGCCAGGAGGTCTGTAATATACTTGCGCTGCATCAAGTGGAGGCCTGTGTTGGTGCGAGTGGCTTCAATGCCCAAAAAGTAGCGCAAGGGACCAAGATCCTTAAGGGAGAAACGAGCTGCAAGAGACTTGTTAAACGCATCAACCAAAAACTTTTCACCAGTGATGATTATGTCATCTACATACACAAGGACATAGATAGAGTGACCAACATGATGACAGATGAAGAGCGAGGCATCTGCAAGAGAAGCTTTAAACCCGGATTGAAGGAGAAATGTGCGAAGTTCCTGATACCACGCTCTAGGAGCTTGCTTGAGACCGTATAGTGCCTTGCGTAAGTGGCACACATGATGCGGTATGTCTTTATCAACAAATCTCGGTGGCTGAGTAACATAGACTTCATCATGCAATGTTCCTTGTAGAAACGCATTATTGTTATCGACTTGATGGATTGCCCAATTCCGCTTGACCGCCACTTCAAGCACCGTACGAACAATAGTAGTCTTGATGAATGGACTAAATGTCTCCGAGTAATTCAGACCATAACGTTGGTTGAACCCTCGAGCCACAATCCGAGCTTTGTACCTATCAATAGACCCATCAGGATGATATTTTATTGTGAATATCCACTTACAGCTTATCACGTTCTTTGCAGTGTCAGGGTCAGCCATATCCCAGGTATGATTGCGCATTTGAGCATTATACTCGTCAGCCATCGCCTGACGCCAATTCGGATCCTTCATCGACTGTGCCACAGTCGTTGGTATAATCGGTGATTTAGTGGTGTGGAGAGTAAAAAGTTGGGTTGGCTTAATATGATTCTTTGCTCGAGTTTTCATGGGATGGAGATTTTGTGGTGAAGGTGATTGTTGGATAGATGAAGCTTGTGAAGAATCTGATGGAGTAAATATCGGGATAGAGGAGGTTGAAGACGATGAGGAGGTTGAAGACGGGGTAGAGTTTAGTGGATGTAATAATGGGCTTGGATTTATTGGGCTTGGTGGATTTGTTGTAGTAGTAGTGGGAGAAGAGGATATGGATTGGGCCTCGTCCTCATGGAGTGAATCATTGACCCGTTTGGTTCGGATTTCATGAGAGACATCAGGAGAGGGTGACGGCGAGGACTGTGGCATAGGACCAGACGACGAAGGTTGTGGCGAATGGTCCGGCGAGGACGACGGCATTGGCGATGCGGATGTTGGCGGTGAGCTGGAATGAGACGGATTAGGCACTGTCGGAGGGTGAAGATCGGAGCACGGCGGAGAGGAGTGAACTGATGAAGGCGATAGTCGTAACACCAGAAAACTGTTGGAGCCACCATCAACTGATGAACTCGACACCGGCGAAGGAGAGGACGACGATGACGAGAAAGGAAACGTTGTCTCAACAAATTGCACATGCCGAGACACATACAATCGACCCGTCGTCTGTTCGAGACATATATATGCGCTTGGGGTGAGTGAGTAACCCAGAAAAACGCAGGTTGTGGATCGAGATTCAAGCTTGTTTTGGCGATACGAACGTAGCCAGGGATCGCACAAACACCCAAACACCCTAAGTTTTAAATAATTAGGGGTGGTATTGAACAGCTTCTGGTAAGGAGAGACACCGCCTAAGACCTCTGTTGGAAGTCGATTGATCAAGTAGACGGCCGCCGCAAACGCATATGGCCAATAAGCATGTGGAACAGATGCATGAGTAAGCATCGCAAGCCCCGTCTCAACTATATGCCGGTGTTTCCGCTCAGATATACCATTGTGTTGAGGTGTATGTGGCGGAGTCGTGAAGTGAGAGATGCCGTGAGACACCAGAAACAACCGGAGAGCAACAAATTCACCACCATTATCCGAATACAGTATTCGAATCTTTTGTTGAAACCGATTCTCGACCAAGACCTTAAAGGCTATGAAAGTTTCTTTGACTTGGGTTTTTTGTTTTAAAGGATAAAGCCATGTGTATCGAGTGAAATGGTCTACAATAACAAGATAATACTTGAAATTGTCAGAGGATAATATGGGAGAGGACCAAACATCTGTGTAGAGATATTCAAGAGGAGAGGAAGATGTGATTGTGTTTGTAGAAAATGGTAAGTGATGACTTTTATTGAGTGAACAACCAGAACAATGAAATTGTTTTTGTGGAGAAGGAGTAAGTGGTAAAGAAAACTGATAAATAACAGACTTTAAAACAATAATAGAAGGATGCCCAAGTCGAAGATGCCAAGACGAGAAATCGGTTTTGGATGATGGTAATGCCGCGAAGATGGAGATGGTGTTACGATTAAGAGGCCATTCATACAGTTCATTCCGCGTTCGGCCTTGGAGCAACCGGACCCTGTGCTCAGATCCTTCACCTAAAAGTATGCAGGAAAGAATTCCACCGATACTTGATTAGTATTGGAGAGGCGATAAACCGATATAAGGTTTTTAACAACATTAGGTACATATAAGACATCTGTAAGTGCTAAAGAGCGAGAGGGTGTAGGAAGTAAAGCAGAACCAGTGTGAGTGATGGGAAGACCCGAACCATCGGCAATGGTTACCGCCTCTCCCCCAGTATACAACTGATGTAAAGCCAAATTAGAGAGATCAGATGTCAAATGATGCGTAGCACCTGTGTCACAAATCCAAGGATTGTGAGACGAAACAGAGGCCGCATTGGCTTGAGGCTGCCACGGTGGAGCGGAGTAACCTCCATGACCAGGCGACTGGAACTGAGGACACCGCCGTGCACGATGACCAAAGACACTGCATATTTGGCATCGACCTTGGTAACCCCGACCTTGTGAGCCACGACCAGATCCTTGTTGATTGTTCCACCGTCCACGAGAGGAACCACGAGACGTGTGGCGAGGATTATGAGATCTCCCCGAGGGATTGTAAGTGGTGGCAATGGCAGTCATCGGAACAGAGGAAGACGTATAAGCGAGAGCTTGTAGCTTCAGCTCATAGTTGATCAGCTTCTCATGCAACTCGGTTAGGGAAGGAGGAGTGTCACGACCATCGATCTGATCGATCACGGGCTTGTAGTCTTCAGGGAGACCAGCAAGTACAAAGTCAACTTGTTCTTCATGTTCAACCGGCTTACCCAGAAGTCCAAGTTGATCGAAGCGGGTGGTGATTCCTTGAAAATATGCATCAATGGATCACGTTCCCTTCTTCCACTGTTTGATCTGTTCACGGATCCGCTTGATATGACCCCAGCTTGGCTTAGAATAGGTGGACAAGAGTGTACTCCAGATCTCGGCCGAGGTTGTTGTCTTGGACAGAAGAGGTTGAACCTCGACAGCGATTGCACCAAGGAGACTGGAATAGATGAGTTTATCTTGACGCTTCCAAAGGGAATATGCAGGATTCGCAGTGGTGACACCATCGACGGTGAGAGTGGAGGCAGGGGCGGCGGTCGTACCATCAAGGTAACCGGCGAGTTCATATCCATTGAGCAGGGCGTGGACCTGACGATTCCACATCAAAAAGTTGATGCAATGAGTTTTGTCACGTTGGACATGTTGACGTTATGGAGGGGAGAGGCGTCAACGGTAGCAATGACTTCACTCGAGGATGTAGACATGGCGATGAGAGAGACGTGAGCGGCAAGATTTAGGGTGAAAGGAGAAAGAGGGAGAGGAGAGCGGCGGAAAAAAAAAAATTTAGGGTATTAGGTCTCAGAAAATTACTGCTCTGATACTATGTAGGAAAGTGTGTTGTATATTATCGATAGAATAGGATACAATATATATAGTCACATAAGGGTTTTGCCACTATATAATTACAAATAGGTCCCTCTACTATGTCTTTCTCTCACAAGGAGGACTTGCAAACCAGTCGATCTCAAACCCCCTAGGTTTAATACGACCTTATCCCTTTCATAATCGCTTCTCTTCACCATCTGCCCCTTACTCTGTTTTGTCACCTTCAAAACAGAGCTCTTCCGCCCCCTTATCACCTTCTAACGGTGAGCAGAACTTAAACGCAGTGTATATAGAAAATGTATGGAGATCGAATAAGGAATCTGCTTCAAGGTGAAGTGGAAAAAGTAGTAGTCGAGAGAGCTAGCTGTGAAGAGGTTGATCATGGATGATGAAGGTGCATTGATGAGGGAGAGAGCCGTTGTTCTAAAAGAGGAGCTCATTGCCTCTATTAGAAGTGGAGGCTCCTCATACAATGCGTTGAGTGAGCTTGTCCAACCACTTGAAGACAGAGTGAAAAGATGCTAAACATTACTTTACGTAGCAATTCCTAAAGAAATAGTAAAGCTGGTAAACTTCATGTAACATAAAGATGATCAAGCTTAATCTTGCAAAAAATTGGTGTGTTTTATTGTCCAAATAAATAACAATTCAACCTTAATTAAAACTCAGTTTCTCTCAAAATGAAATGATCTCTTTTAACAGTTTGTAGTTAAACATTCCATCTACTAGCCAAAGAAGCAGTCTTACTACAGACATGACCAAACACAAAAAAGTTTAATAAACAGAAATGAAAAATTTCTCGCACTTTATACTAAACTCTATATAGTATAAAAGAGCTTTGATTTAAGACTTTTTTTTTTCTTTTTTTTTTTCTGTGCAAAGAAAAAGTTATTGGAAACAGGAAATTTCCAACTCACTTCCTATAACATTAGCTTTTGTTGGAATGTTACTTTCATCACGTCATGAAAGTTAGAAGTGGTTGACGTGTGGCACTTAAAGAAGGAAAACGAGGAACACTCACCTCTCATACACGCAAATGCTACATATTCATACGCCAGCCTATATTTGTATACCAACCAAATATATATATACTCAATGATATGTACACCAGCCAAAAAATACTTAATAAATATGCAAATCGTATCTTCACAGTCACAGCCTTCGTCCACTTCATGATTTGAAAATGATTGATACTTAATAAATATACAAATCTTTCCTCGATGTTTGCATGTGTGAGGAACTTCGTTGCCAAGAAAAGAACATTCCGATCACCGAGAGAAAATAAAACCAAACAATGAATATTGTATAATGGAAGTTTACTACTTAAAATAAGCAAATGAGGAAAACACATTAGTTACAATTAAAAATTAAGGTTGTCGTTTGGTAGATTGTGTAATTCCCAATGCTAGTGGGATTTTAATAATATTTGTCGGTCACAATGATTTCTAGTAGTCTCTTATAAATGAATATAATCGGAATGTTTGAAAAACAAAATATTTGGAGATCATCTGCGGAGAGAGAGAGAGAGAGAGAGAGAGAGAGAGGGAGAGAGAGAGAAATGGAGAGAAGTGTGAAGAAGGGAAGGATAGTGTTGGTTCCCCTTCCGTTACATGGACATATCACTCCAATGATGCAACTTGGTAGAGCACTTAGCTTGAAGGGCTTTTTAATTACAGTTGTTCAGGTAGAGTCCAATCAAGTAAGCTCTTGGCAACACTTTTTTAGTTTTCAATTGGTCACCATACCAGAAAGCGTATCAGTTTTTCAAGGTGAAGCACTCGAACCAGCCGAGTATATAATAAGGTTCAACAAAACAAACGAGGCAGGATTAAAGGACAGTATAAGTCAGTTGTTGATACAACAAGGCAATGATATTGCATGTATCATCTACGATGAGTTCATGTACGTCTGTGGAGCTGCAGTTAAGGAGTTGAAGCTTCTCAGTCTCATCTTCAGCACCCAAACTGCGATACATAAAGTTTGCTGCTATGTTTTAAGCAAAATCGATGCCAAGAAGTTCTTGATCGACATGAAAGGTATCTAAAATTTATTGCATGCCATTCTGAATCCGGTCGTTGTGGTCAACATAATTTGTTTTTGACTTATGTAGATCCTGAACTACCAAACAAGGTAGTGGAAGACTTGCATCCATTAACTTACAAAGACCTACCAACTTCAGGATTTGGGCCACTAGAAAGATATTTAGAGCTCACTAGAGAAGTAGTCAACAATAGAACAGCTTCAGCTGTTATTATCAACACGGTTACCTGTCTAGAGAGCTCGTCTTTGACAAGGCTGCAACAAGAAATCAGAATTCCGGTGTATCCATTAGGCCCTCTATACATTAGGGCTTCATCGGCGGGACCTAGTTTAAAGGAAGAGGACAGAAGCTGCATGGAATGGCTGAACAAGCAAAAAACGAGGTCAGTCATATACATAAGCTTGGGAAGCCTATTTCAAATGGAAACTAAAGAAGTGTTGGAGATGGCTTGGGGGTTATCTAGCAGCAACCAGCCTTTCTTATGGGTAATCCGACCAGGCTCTATCGCAGGCTTCGAATGGATAGAGTCATTGCCAAAGGAAGTCATTAAGATGGTCTCAGAAAGAGGATACATTGTGAAATGGGCACCGCAGATAGAAGTACTAGGACATCCTGCAGTGGGAGGCTTCTGGAGCCACTGTGGATGGAACTCAATACTTGAGAGCACTGGGGAAGGAGTCCCAATGATTTGCAGACCATTTCAAGGTGAGCAGAAGTTAAATGCAATGTATGTAGAGAGTGTTTGGAGAATAGGAATTCAGGTAGGAGGGGAAGTGGAAAGAGGAAGTGTAGAGAGAGCTGTGAAGAGGTTGATGGATGAAGAAGGTGCAGACATGAGGGAGAGAGCCCTTGAGTTGAAAGAGAAGCTTAAATCCTCTGTGAGAAGTGGAGGCTCTTCATACAACGCATTTGGTGAGCTTGTCGAGTACTTGAAACAGAGTGAAAAAGATGCTAAACATTAAGTAACAATTCCTAAAGAAAAAGTAAAGTTGGTGTACCTCATGTAACAAAAAAGATCAAGCTTATTCTTGCAAAAGTTTATTATCCAAATAAATAACAATTCAACTATAAACCACGATTCTCTCAAAATGAAATCTCTTTTAACAGTTTTATGGTAAATATTCCATTGCTAGGTTAAAGGATATTTACCGTGGCTTGAGGCTTACGGAAGTTCTTCCCAGAGACTCTTTCTTTGACGTCCCTTATGCCTTATGGTTCATTCCTTGTTAACACCAAAATACAGTTTCAAACAAAAGGATTAATAAACAGAAATGATACATTTCTCGAACTTTATACTCCTCAAACAGAGTGAAGATACTGAACTTTATACTATTTTTTTTTAGACTAAAAAAATGCACTTTTTTAGTGATTAAAAAAAAGTCATTGGGAATAGAGGAAATTTCCATGTTAGTATTCGTATTTGACATGCCCAATTTATCTATAGAATAAAATAGATACCATGACCACAAAGATGAATGCATATATGACAGAGAAGATCACTAAGATGGTCTTCTAATTATACAGCTATAATCGGTTTCTTTGACCGATAGAGTATTGATTTGCTGATGTCTACAGACTCCGCCATGACTCGGACTTGATCAGAGATGACTCAAAGTAGTTTTATCAGGTGACGAAATACTGAACTAAAGAACAGCCAATACAAATGAGGTTTTAATAATAACTTAGATCACTTATCTAGAACTTCAGCAATTAAATATACCAATCGTGGATAATGAAAATGCAGGTATGAGTGAGCGCGCCCTTAGTGTAAAAAACTGAAGCTGAAACTAGATGACTAAGCTTCGCACCAATTCCTAAAGACAGAGTAAACCTAGTGAACTTCATGTAGATCAGCCTTGAGAGTTTTATAGTCCAAGCTTCTTGTTATGAAGATGAAAAAAAAGCGAATTCAAATTCAATAATTGTAAAACTGAGAATGATCTCTTTTGATGATATAATATATGTTCACTACTTCACTGCACCATAACTGCCAGTTGCTCGCCAAAACGAACACAATTTTTGGTTTAAGAAAGAAAATGAGGAACACTTAATTGTTTACTAGCCGAAAAGACTTATATGGTGTGAGAGTTATTAATGTAGCATGTGTTCAGATCTTCTTTGACAAGTAAGTGATGTGTTAACCTTATCTTCACAGCTAAGTAGTTGACTTGTTGGCACTTAAGTTAAAGTAAAGTATATAAAATTGTCTTTTCTGGAAGATCGTGGGAATTTTCTTACACAAGTGGGATTTTAATAATTATTTGGATCACTTATTGCATTGTGAAGAGGAAGAAAAAAAAAAAGGGAGAGAAGGAGGTCAGGAAATGGAGAACAGGGCAGAAAAGAGAAGGATTGTGTTAGTTCCAGTTGCTGCACAAGGTCATGTAACTCCAATGATGCAACTTGGGAAAGCCCTTCAGTCAAAGGGTTTCTCAATTACAATTGCTCAGAGACAGTTAAAGCAAATAAGCTCTTCACTGCAACATGTTCCTGGTTTTGACTTTGTCACCATACCAGAAAGCTTACCTCAGTTTGAATCTAAGAAACTAGGACCGGCCGAGTTTCTGATGAATCTTAACAGAACCAGCGAGGCAAGCTTCAAAGAGTGTATAAGTCAGTTATTGCTGCAACAAGGCAATGATATCGCATGTATCATCTATGACAAGCTTATGTACTTCTGTGAAGCTGCAGCTAAAGATTTCAACCTTCCTAGTATCATCTTCAGCACCAGCAGTGCTACCATTCAAGTTTGCTACTCTGTGTTAAGTAAACTCAATGCCGAGAAGTTCTTGACCGATATGAAAGGTGCCTAAAAGAGCTTGATGACCCATTTCGCAATCGATCAGTTTACTCATCTTTTATTTCTTACTTTGCAGATCCTGAAATGAAAGACAAGATGTTGGAAGGTTTGCATCCTTTAAGATACAGCGACCTACCTACTTCAGGATTTGGTCCATTGGAGCCACTTTTGGAGATGTGTAAGGAAGTAGTTAACACAAGAACAGCTTCAGCAATTATCATCAACACGGCGTATTGTCTAGAGAGCTCGTCGCTGTCCTGGCTACAACAAGAGCTCGGAATTACAGTGTACTCATTAGGCCCTCTTCACACTACATCTTCATTGCTGGAACCTAGTTTACTGCAAGAAGATAGGAGCTGCGTTGAATGGCTTAACAAGCAAAAACCAAGGTCAGTCATATACATAAGCTTGGGAAGCAAAGCTCACATGGAAACCAAAGAGATGTTAGAGATGGCTTGGGGATTGGCGAATAGCAACCAACCCTTCTTATGGGTCATCCGACCGGGTTCTATCCTTAGCTTCGACGGGACAGAGTCATTGCTAGACGAAATCAGTAAGATAGTCTCAGAAAGAGGATACATTGTGAAATGGGCACCGCAGATAGAAGTACTTGGACATCCTGCAGTGAGAGGCTTCTGGAGCCATTGTGGATGGAACTCAATACTTGAGAGCATTTTGGAAGGAGTTCCAATGATTTGCAGGCCATTTCAAGGCGAGCAGAAGTTAAATGCAATGTATGTAGAGAGTGTATGGAGAATAGGGATTCAGGTGGGAGGGGAAGTGGAAAGAGGAAGTGTAGAGAGAGCAGTGAAGAGGTTGATGATGGATGAAGAAGGTGCAGCCATGAGGGAGAGAGTCCTTGATTTGAAAGAGAAGCTTAATGCCTCTGTGAGAAGTGGAGGCTCTTCATACAACGCATTTGATGAGCTTGTCAAGTACTTGAACACAAATCAAAGATGCTGAACTTCATGTATTATAAGAACGCTTAATTATACGCACGAACACACACAAAAAATGTTAACATTCCTTGGAATATTAATTTCTTCTTTATCAATACATTTAAAATTTGAACAAATTTGTTTATAAAAAGCTACAATTAAGACAGTCTATCTCCACAAGATATTTTCAATATTTTATATGTAGGGTGTGTAAGTGACTCTTACAAAACATCTATCAACTACACTACCTACGCTAGTTTTAAAATTATCAAATTAGACGTCTCCATGCATCTCCTAATATATATATATCAATTATTATAGAGTCTTATGACTTTGTGAGAATTTAAGCATCTGATAAAAAAAATTATTATATTTGGAGACTACAACTAAAGCATCTTTAACATTTTAGTTACAAATTATCTAAACCTCAAAAGGAAAAGCCTACCCAACGTGACTACAACCACCAACTCTTACATGAGCCAAAACAGAAACAAACAAGAAAAACGCTTTTCTTGGAATAATTGTCACTTTCTTCCGTCTATTAAATGACTCATTATTGGAAGTTTGTTATTGCATTAAGAAAGACTAGTTTGAGGACAAACACGAGAAACACGAGAATCTAGAGTGGGACATAAAGAGAGTCAGAGAGAGTGGAGAGAGATCGATAGAGGTTAAGCAATGGAGAAAACGGAAGCAACGAGAAGGATAGTGTTAGTTCCGGTTCCAGCACAAGGTCATATAACTCCAATGGTGCAACTTGGGAACATAAATGGCTTCTCAATTACAGTTGTTGAGGGACAGTTCAATAAAGTAAGTTCTCCTTCTCAACATTTCCCTGGTTTTCAATTTGTTACCATACCAGAGAGCTTACCAGAGTCTGAACTCGAGAGACTCGGACCAATCAAGTTTATGATAGAGCTTGTTGATGTCCAAATCGGTCCAATTAAAGTATTTTAGTTCGGTATTTAGAGGGTCGAAGTTCTCTTTATTATATGGAAAAGTCGGGCTACAATTGGTAACTACGAGCTAGAAAATGACGAAAAAAAAGAATTGACGAACTACGAGCTCGTCGAATCGATACTTCGAGAACATGTTCTCTCGTATAAATTCCCCCTCTCTTTTTCCGGTCCTTTGTCCGTACGCCGTACAATCACTATTTCTAGATTACTGTGTCGGTTCGTCATTCGAAAAGACCAAAATAGCCCTTCTTGGCCTATTGATTCCTTTGGGCCTTTTCTGGGCCTGGCCTATTGTAGGAGTGAGATCTACCCCTAACAGTATTCTCCCCATCTTCAGTTCGTAGTTATGCGGAGAACTCTATGTCGTCTAGTGATCTCCTGGCTGCTGCGTAAGCTTCGAGCCTTTGACTTTAACAACGAGCCAGATCCGAGATGGACAAACGATTGGCACTTGGAAGGTATGCAGACAAATATTGGGCAACTAGAGAGTCGCGCGTGAGCTTTCGCGTTTCCCGAAAAGCGCTGTCACATCGTCACACGTCTATCTTGGTGCGCGTGATGTCCGAAAGTTGTAACGTCGCTTCGATCCTCGAGTTGTAATGATGATTTCTTCGGGAATCTTCCTTTCCCCTCTATAAATACCCATCTCCTCTTCATTTTGGCTTCATTTCTCTCCATCGATTGTTTCCTCAGCTTGTCGTCCAGGTACTTTCTTCCCTCGTCTTCTAGCTCGTCTATATATTTGTTTCCTTGAGATTTTCAATGGCCTCCCCTGGGTCCACTTCATCTGACTCTTCTGCGGCGAGCCACCTTCGCCAGAACACCTCGCCTGATTCCAGCGGCTCGACTAGATTGGATCGTCGTGCGGCGAGATCTCCGACGGGTAGTCTCATTTCTTCAGGGTTGTCGACTAGTTCTGACGATACCAATTTGGCCGAACTCCAACGTCGTGTCTTCTCTAGTGTGGCCGTCCCGAGTTCGTTCGCCCTTCCATGCCAGATTCCTTCTCTTATCGACGAGAATTTAGACTATATGATCGTTCTGGCGGATCGCATCGTTAGGCATAGATCTCTCCCGTCGGTCGCCAACCCTTCAGGAGCCAGGGAGCATGTCCTTTCCTTCGTTCCCCGGTCTTCCTCTAAACGCGAATCGGCTCTCGAGGCGGTTCATCATTATCCCTGAACGCGATCAGCGTCCTTGGGATGTTCCTGAGGGGTTCATTTGTCTCTCAGAGAAACTCTTCTTCGAGTGTGGGATTACATTTCCCCTCCCCTCTTTTCTAGTGTCGTATTTTGCTAAGCGCAAGATGGCGATATCTCAGTTCGCTCCGGTTACATTTCGGAATGCGGTTGGTATTTCGATTTTGGCGAAGAGAGCAGGAATTCAACTTTCAGTTGATCATTTTGAAGAGCTTACCCGCCCAACAACGTCTAACAAAAATAAGAAACCCGACGTTTACTATGTCAGTTCGCGTCCCCCTCTGCTCGCTGAAGGGGCAAAAGGGAAGACCCACAATTGGGAAGGGTCCTATTTTTTCTTAAAAGTGGTTCCGGGGGTCGTCGAGGATCCTGCGATCCATTTATTTTCTGGGTGGAACCTTTCACTTGGTAGTTCATCTTTTCTTTGTAATTTGTTCACGTTTTTCATGTACTTTTCGTTACTTACTTCATTCGCTTCTTGCAGTTGTCATACCGAGGTGCCTTCTTCCTTATCCTCCTGCGTTTCGAGCTGATATTGTAACGATACGGGCAGCGGGTCCGTATATTTGGCCAGGGTCTGGACAGAAGAAAGGAGGTCGTCCAAGAAAGCAGAAGGTTCCTCGACCGACAGGTGACAGTTAAATTTTACTTTGGTTTGTCTAAGGCATCCTTTGACGACTTGTTAGAGGGTCGGAGTTTTTTCTAATAGAATCATCTGTACAGCTAGTACGATGGGGATGCTTAATTTAGATGTTTCCAATGTTTCGGCTCGCTATCGTCAAACATCTGGTCCCCCTGCGCCCTCTCCATCATCTCGCCCAAGGGTTCAATCCGAGACTCGCCCTTCTGGGGTTGACTCGTCACGGAAGTCCCCTCCGGCTTCTCGCGATTCTCGTTCGGCTGAGATTCGCGCTGGCGAAAGGCCGGCATCGCGATCGTCTCCTATCCCACCGAATCTTCTGGCTCTTCCTGCTGGAACTGACTCCAGCTGTCAGAAGGAGCATTCCTCGAACCCTTCGCAAAAGAGGGCGGATCGATCTTTGGATCGGTCAGACCCGTCAAAACGGCAGAAGACCGCGGACTATTGATGGGATTTTTCTCACACCTCGGCTACCCGAGCTTTTCCAAATGATTCGGAGGCATGCACTGAGCTGTTTCGCAAGATCCATTTTGGGTCTGGTCGTCTCATGCCGATCGAGAGGATGAAGGAGGGCGAAAAGATCATTGACCTGGCGAATACCGCCTTTGAGGTTCGCAGTTTGTTTTCCTATTTCTCACTTTCTCTATTAAGTTCCCATTCCTGACTTGTGGTTGTCGTAGCTCATCGGTCGCATCAATCGTCTCGCTTCCGGGTACGAAAGGCGTGTGTACGACCTGGAGACTACTGCTTCTACGTCCTCGGGTCCTTTGGTCAAGCAAGTCAAGAAGCTTGAGGGTCAGTTCGAAGAGGCAGTTCGTTCGAACATGACACTGAGTAGGAGGATTTCCGAACTGGAGCGTCAGCGAGAGGTGGCGAATTCTGAATGGGCTGCTCTTCTTTCGAAACTCAACGCTGCGGAGGCATCTTGCTCTCAACTTCGGGTCACCCTAGACTCCGAGACGACGAGACTAAGGGCTCGTCGTCGTGGGTTCAGTCGGTATCAAAAGATGACTGCCTATCGCAAGGTTGCCAACCGTGCACAGAAGATCTTAGATCGTCACAAGGTGCAAGCGGAGGCAGTTGAAGCGTCTCGTCCGAAGCTGCTTGAACATAACCAAGCCCTGGGGAACATGCATATGCTCGAGGCTCTAGTTGCTGATGGCCAGATCTCCCTTCTGGCTGATGGAGTAAAGGAGAGGGTTGCTGCTGTGGTATCTGGGCTAAAGGAGGAAATCCTTAAGGTTGATATCCCAGATCTCAATCTCGGGGATTTCAACAATTCCTCCATTTTTGCCGACCCTTTTCCTGAGTCTCCCGAGTGGGTTCCTTCCCCAGGTCTCGCAGACGATTCAGATTTGGAGTCTGAAGAAGAAGGCGAAGGTGATAGATCGGAGCATGCGTCCAGCGAGAAAGTCGAGGAAGAGGATATCGTTCCGCTACACCAAGCAACTCGGCGGCTGACCATCCTCCTCCTGCGCCGATCGACTCGACTGTCGTTCCTCCTCCTGAACCCAATGCCCCGGAGGTCAGCGTTAATTCTCCCGTGGATGGTCTTGTTGCCCCTTAACGAGTGATTTCTTTGAATTTTTTCGAACTTATCTCCGTGTTGTAGCGGATGCTGGGCCGTTAATGTAATGACCCTCACCAAGGGGTAAAATTCAAAATAAAAACCCCTGACCGAAGGACTGGAAAGGACATAAAGGGAAGGAAAGGAAGGAAGGTAGAAGAATCACGGAAGGATTGTCCAAGAAATTCTGGACAGATCGAGAGATGGCCGATGGTACCATGTACCATGTACCACGTCCCGTACCGGACGTACGTGCACCAGACGTACAGACGAACGTCGAAGGGAATTCGAGAAAATTTGAGCGGACTGAGAGATGGCCGTGTTGTTCGAGACGTACTGCCCGAGTCGACCGAGACGTATTAAGCGGATAGTACCCGAGGAGCCGAGAGAAATTGCCGAAAGGACCGATGGTACCCGAGGAGCCGAGAGAACTGTCCGAGTATTGCCGAGAGAGCCGATGGTGTCCGAGCGAAACCGAGAAATGTCGAGAACTGTCGAGAATTATCGAGAGCGTCGGACGAAGGGACGAGTTTTGCTGGAGAAAGCAAGAAATCGTGTGCCTTTGTAAACCTGACCAATAAGATTACATGCACACATGCAGAAAGAATTTTGGTGTTTTAAATGGAATGTCGTGAGGGGATTGAGCGGTGTAATCCATGCGCCACATGCAAACAAAGAGAGCGCCACTTGTCAAAACGCACTAAGGAAGAAGAAGGAGAAGTCAAGCCTATAAATAGAGAGCTTGCGATTTCATTTGTGGTTTTTCTCTCATTTTCTCTCATTCCTCCCAAACACTAAAACACTAAAGCTTTGTTCTCTCAAAGCCAAGAGAGAGAGAGAGAGATCATCGAGAGATATTGCTTGCGCCGAAAGAAAAACAAAGGAGAGATCATCGAGAAGGAGATGTTCTTGGTGTCAAAATCAAGTCGAGAAGGAGACAGTGTTTATGTCGAGGACAAGCCGAAAAGAGACGGTGGTTGTGGGTGAAAGCGGACGAAGAACGGGAAGCTGTTTGACGCGAAGGAGAAGATTGTCTGATCTGTGATGCAGTGGAGTCCGGTCATCATCGGTTGTGTAAGGGTGAGTTCTGTGGTTTTGTGTGCGGTGCTGCATGGATCGTTAGATCCTTGCGGTCACCATTTGCGTGTTGCATGTAGACTAGATTCATGTTAGAATCGGTTTAATTTGAAGCATGCGAAATATGGTAGGATTCATGCTAGATTCATGTTTAAATGCACATAGAATTTGAGCTAGGAATCACCATAAGAAAATGAACTTGGGTGCATGTTAAGTAATTGGAGTACTTAAAATTTGGATAAAAAGGTTGCATGCATGGTTAAATTGTGAAGATTTTACTTGCAATATTTCTTGCATAAAATCGGTTGCATGCATGAAGTAAATTGGTAAAATTTACTTGCAATATTTATTGCATAATTTGGTTGAGGTTAGTTGCATGCTTAATTAGACATAAATGATTTAAACGGTTAAATCAAACTGGCTTGCACGCGTAAAAGAACTTGTTGCATTAATTTGCTTATGTTGGATAAATCGGTTGCATGCATGTAGAATGATCATAAGTTGCTTGACTTATCATCCTCGTTGCTTGTTGATTGTTGCATGTTCTCTTGCTTGAAATTCGTTGCTTGTTTTGCTTGATTTCTTGCTTGAGTTGTTGTAAGTATTTTAGCAAAGTCTCTTGAATTTGTTTCTCGAGTCCTAGCTAGAATATAGTGTCGATCTTCTGTTCCAAATATGGTTCTGTCTCGCGAGAGTTCCCGATGACCACTCGCGCGGGACAATGTCACGGCTAGCTAGCTACTAGCGTGACTGTTACATGACGATGTAACCTTTGGGGGATCATGCTGGTTACCTTTGTGGTTTCAGCATGGGAAGTGTTGTGGAATGGAACAGATTATCGAGGGCCCATAGGTGAAGGAGTCTAGGGTATTTCAAGCGTCCCTTGTATTATTCTAGTCGTCCTTGCGAGTCGTGATAGAGTTAAGAGTCTATTGTGTCCAAGTGAGCATGCCTATGAGCAGTCCTTGTACCTCTAGTCATCTTTCTCTGTGTTTAGCGAGTATAGTTCGTCCGAGTAGAGTCGTGTCGTTCTAACTTCTCTCGCTTGTTTATTATTGTTGATTCCGCTTTGTTTCTGTTGCGTTGCTTTGATTACTTGCTTGCTAGTTGCCTTGCTTGTTTTAGTTGCTTGCTGGGGTAGTCGGGTTGGGAAGTAGAATCCTGTTTAGGAGAAAGGGGTGTCCAGGCTCACTGAGTAATCTTAGATTACTCATGATATTATTTTGTTTTGCAGGAAGCCTAAGTGAGTCTAGAGCTGGAGAAAACATTAGGGTACCGGATAGGGTTTTCTTGTGTTCTTTGTAAAACCCTATATTTTCATAAGCGATTTATGACAAGTTATCCGACTATCTTTATATATTGCTTTAATGATTTATTTTCAATGTAATAAACTATTGAAGTAATATATTCGGTTTTCGGGAAAAGCATGGCAAGTTTGCAAATGGTACTCGGCCTTGTCCGGGTCAACACAACGCACCAGGCCACAAGGGTTGCAAAGCCTAAGTAGTCTCGGTTGCGGGTGGAATTGTGCTAGGGAGCACCGGTCGGGAAGTCTGCAGCTTCCGTCCCTCGACTGGATCACCTTGGTATAGTTCCCATAGTGGCGTTCCGTGGCTGTTCGATGGCCTGCATGGTCATAGAACGGTTCGGGGGCGTTACAACGGTGGTATCAGAGCGGTGTTTTCGAACCCGTGAGCACTTGTGCATTTCAAAATTTTATCGAGTAAATGTGTTGCAAAAACCCAAATTTTATCCGGTTGTTTGCTTGTCTAGTTTTAAGTTGAACCTTAGAATGGACTAAGCATCTCACCTTGTTTCTTGTGGGTTTTAGATGTCTTCAGGTGATTCAGGTTGCGGGGATGGTTCAGGAGATGAGGGGCCAAGACATGAGGGTTGTAATCATCACAATGGGTATTTTTCGACGGAGTCAGAGAGTAGTCATGAACCAATAGATCCAAACACTTGGAGTGTGGATTGGCGATTGATCGGAGAAGGGGACAGTATGTCTATTGAGACTGATCCATCTGAGTGTCTAGACAAAACGGAGGAGGTAGAAGTGGATCAGGATGAGCAGACAGTTGCGGGGATGGTTTAGGAGATGAGGGACCAAGACATAGGCTTCTCCTCGGAGACAACCGAGGTCGTTGCGACGCCTGTAACAACGAGGTCGGTGTTTTTGAGGAGAGCTCGTAAGTATCTCGCAGTGGGGAGTAATACATCATAATTTTGAACTTCATTTTCGAGTCCGAGATTCCGGTGGCGATGTTAGTGTTCTTGCCGGGGGGATGCTTGCTTTGGCGAAAGTAGATCTGCTCGTCCTGACTTTGACGAGCCAACCGATGCCGACCTCGGGGCTAAAGATAGAATTTGGATCGTTGTGAAGTTCTGTTTTTTTTTATGCCGAGGTGGTATTGGCGAGAATACTCAGGTGCGACACGCGATGGTTGGCTTACCCTTAAATTGCGAGTAGCGACTCGGTTTTTCCAGTTCGAGTGCGACGTGTAGAGGTCGGCTTATTTTCTCATTACGAGTAGCGACTCGGTTTTTCTATTATAAAGGTGCAACACGCGATGGTCGGCTTACCCTCAAATTGCGAGTAGTTGTGTCTCGTCAACGTGATTGCCTACGTACCCTCCGATCAGGATGGATCAAGCCGCTCGTAGTTCACATTACATATTTGACTGAAAATAAAAGTAAACGAATTGCATAGCGGACTATGGGTGGTCGAGCCCATCTTCTTTTTCCTTTTAGTAATAGAAACGCTTTAGATGCATTGAGTTCCGAGACCGAGAAACTGGCTCGCCACTCATGCTTAACAGCTCGTATACACCGTGATGAACGACTTTGGATACTTGGTACAGTCCTTCCCAGTTGGCTCTCATCTTTCCAGCGTTTGGCTCGGCGGTGTTTTCGAAGACTTTTCGGAGCACGAGATCTCCCTCGTCGAAATGCCGGCGAGTTGATAGTTCTGAATTCGTAAGAGAGCTTTGTCGCGCTCTTCTTCCAATTCGTCGAGGCGATCCATGATCATATGATTGTTGAGATTTGTGTTGGCGACTAGCATCGTTCGTCGAAGACTTGTGCTGCCGACCTCGGCGGGGACCATTGCTTCCATCCCATAGGCCAAAGAAAACGAGGTTTGGTTCGTGGCTTATCGCGGGGTTGTTCGGTAAGACCAGAGCACTCCGTCGAGCTCGTCGGCCCACGCATCCTTTTTGGCGTCCATTCTTTTTTTCAGGTCGTCGAGTATTGTTTTATTCGTTGCTTCTGCTTGCCCGTTCCCCTGGGGGTATCGCGGCGTTGATTTCCTTAGCTTGATTCTCCATTTGGCGCAGAAGTCTTCAAACTGGAGGGAGATGAACTGCGAGCCATTGTCGGTAACTATTTCATATGGCAATCCATGTCGGCAGATAATGAATTTCTAGACGAACATCTGCACGTCCTTGGCTTTGATCAAAGCGTAAGACTCGACTTCGACCAACTTGGAGAAATAATCGATGAGGACGAGGATGTAGCGCTTCTGTCTTGACGCGGGTAGCGGACCAATAATTTCCATCGCCCAATTAATAAAGAGGTACGGGGCTATGCCGGCTCGTAGCAGTTGGGTTGGTTGGTGAATAATTGGAGCATGACACTAGCATTTCTCGCCTTTGGCGACGAACTTCTCGCAGTCGGATATCATTGTTTGCCAGTAGTGTCCGTGCTTCTTGATTTGCAGTGCTAAGACCCGGCCTCCTGAATGGTTCCCTCCGGCCCCTTCATGTGTTTCCATCATGACTCGCTCTGTGTCGCCGCCGTGTAAACATAACAAGAGGGCGCCCGAAGCGGTCTATCGGAGCAAATGTTCCTTCATTAAGGTGTAGTGGGCGGCTTTCGTTTTCAATCGTCGCCTGACCCATTTGTTTGTTGGCACGTCGCCGTCCGCGAGATAGGCGCGTATTTTGACCCGCCAATCTTTCTTGTCATCGTTTGAGGGAAGTTCGAACTGTCGCTTCGAGGTGGCGGCTTGCCAGGTGGGCCTGATTTCGTTTGGGTGGTGAAGGGCGAGACAGATGTCTGTTCGAGTTTCTTCCATGCTCGGCGTATCAATACTTTCTATTGGTATGATTCATCGAAGGTCAGGATTCGATGTTGACGCGAGTGCTGCTAGGGCGTCGGCCAAAGCATTTTCCCTTCTTGGAATCTTAATGAGTTCGAACTCGTCGAAACGTTTGGACAAGATTCTGACGACATCAATTAAGCGATTGATTGTCGACGAGTTGAGAATCACAAAAAGCCCTCATTCGTTTGATTTGCATCCCGCTGGCGAGTTTGAATCCGGCGATGAGTGCTTCATACTCGGCGACATTAGTGGTTGCTTTGAACCGAAGCCGAAAGGACTGCTCCAAAATTTCTCCGGTTGGAGATGTTAGCCGAATGCCTACACCGGAGCCTAGATGAGAGGATACACCGTCGATATGCAGGGTCCACTGTCCATCTGTCGGGTCGGATGGCGTTGGTTCGGCACCGTCCAAAGGTAGTTCAATTAAGAAGTCAGCTAACACTTGGGATTTGGCGGCCGGGTGGGTACAGAATTCGATGTCGTATTCGCTGAGTTCGATTGCCCATTTTGTTAATTGTCCGGATTGGTTCGGACTGTGCAATATAGATCGCAACGGTTGATTGGATAGGACGGCGATGGTGTGCGACTAGAAATATGGTTGGGTAACGGGTTTCAGCGTCGTCGAGGGACTTGCTTACATAAAAGATAGGTCGTTGCTCTCCTCGGTCGTCTTTGACGAGCACTTCGCTGACTGCTGACGCGGAAACCGTAATATACAGGAATAAAATTTCGCTGAGTTCTGGCTTTGCAAGTAATGGAGGTGTTGACAAGTAACTCTTCAGTTTTCCAAACTCGTCGTGGCAAGCCTCATTCCATTCAAACTTTCCTTTGGTCTTGAGGAGTTGGTATAAGGGCAGGTACCTATCCGTCGACCTAGATATAAAGCGATTCAGGGCGGCGATTCACCTGGTTAGTCGCTGTACCTCTCTGGCATTCTTTGGCGAGGGGAGGTCAATGATCGCCTTGATTTGCTTTGGATTTGCTTCGATTCCCCGCCGAGTTACCAGGTAACCCAAAAACTCCCCTGACTTGACTGCGAAGGTACACTTGGCCGGATTCAATCTCATCCCGTACTTATTCAGAGTGTCGAAGCACTGTCAGAGATGAGTAATATGGTCGTCGGCACGCTACGACTTAACGAGCATGGCGTCTATGTATACCTCCATGGTCCTGCAGAGCTGCTCGGCGAACATCTTGTTAACTAGTCGCTAGTAAGTTGCTCCCGCATTTTTTAGGCCGAATGGCATGACCTTGTAACAGTAAGTGCCCCTATCTGTGATGAATGACATTTTTTCTTGGTCGTCCTTGTGCATTAAAATTTGGATGTATCCCGAGAAGGCGTCCATAAAGGTCAGAAGTTTGTTGCCCGCGGTTGCTTCGACGAGCTGATCGATCCGTGATAGTGGAAAGCTGTCCTTTGGAAAGACCTTGTTAAGGTTGATAAAGTCTACGCAGACTCGCCATTTTCCGTTTTTCTTTTTGACGACTATCGGGTTGGCTAACCACTCGGGATACTTTACTTCTATAATGGATCCTGCGCCGAGCAATTTTTTGACTTCGTCATTCACTGCTTGCGATCTTTCCGGGCCTAGCTTGCGTCGTTTCTGTTTGACTGGCTTATGCGTTGGGTCGGCATTGAGCTCGTGTGTTGTAACGGTTGGATCGATTCCTTTCATGTTGGTCACAGTCCACGCGAACGTCGAGATATTTGTCTTGAGAAAAAGGATCAGCTCGGTGCGCATGGCTTCAATGATTTATGTTCTGATATTCACACATCGTTTCTTGTCAGTCTCGTCGAGGCTTACTTCTTCTGTTGCGGTGACGCCTTGTTGGATTGGGGTCGGTTTTATGTCGGTCGGTGACGAGTCATCGTTGCCGACCCGCTGCTTTGATTGCTATAACTTCTTCGTTGTGCGAATCTTGTGTTCGATCAGGAAGCAGGCCCTTGCGCTCTGCTAGTTGCCGCACAATGTGAACACACCTTTTGGGGTTGAAAATTTGACGCACTGATGGTACGTAGATAACGTTATAAATAGTAGGCTTGTTGATGATGATCTGTGCGAGGTCATTTTTCATGATTGACGTCATTTGGAACTTCTATCTCGTCATCACTTTGGTCAGCGAGTGCCTTGGAGTCTTTTACAAACTTTCGGGCGATGTTTTCTGCTCGTTTGGTATCACTTTTTCCGGGTCGGGCTGTCTTGCTTCTGTCAGACTCGACGACTATTGCCCCCTTTTTGTATCACTCCATCAGGATCGTTTGGAGGTAACGACACTCTTCAGTTGAGTGGGTGGTACTTTGATGGAAATCACAGTATTGAGTTGCACTATTTTCACCTCCTTCCTTCCTGATGTATTTATTCTCGCCGATCGCGAAGGTTCGACGAGTTCGATCTATGTTCCGGGAGAAGTGCTGGCGTGGCTCAACGTGTTCGAACTTTGGAGCTACGACTGTTGGTTGTTTGGTCGCGAAGCTTGTTTCTGCGGCATGCTTCTTAGCGTTGACCACTTTTTCTTCTTCGACTTCTTTATGCTTCGCAGCTCGCAGTAGCGCGTCGGCTATAGTTTCTACATGAGTCAAGGACAGCTCCTCTTTAAACCGAGATTCGTACCACAGCGCATTTTTCGAGCGCAACGATAGCTGCAGCGTCTGGAATCAAGACGTTAACGACGACCTCTTTAAAACGTCCGATAAAGGATCGAAGTGATTCATTTCGCTCTTGAGTTAGTGCGTACAGATCTGCGTGGGAGTTCTTGTTTTTCATTAGAACGGAGAACTGCTTTAAAAACTCGGTTATCAGATCCTTGATACTGTCAATCGATCCAGATGGAAGTCGCGAAAACAACCTCAAAGCTGCACCAGTCAAGTGCTCGACGAAGACTTGACACACTCCAACATCATATTCTACCGGACTGAACTGGAAGGACCGAGAGCTACCCCGAAGGTAAGCAAAAAGTCTCGTGGGTCGGCTGTCCCGCCGTAGTAACCCAGCCTCGGCTTGACCGCTCATTTCACTGGTGTGGTTGCAAGCCTTTTTGAAAATGGGGTTCGCTGAGTCGCTTCAAGCATGAGATCTACCTTTTGCCCTTTTCTGTGTAGAGGCACAAGCTTACCAGTTTTTTAAGATGTCCCCTGAAAACACCAAAATACAGTTTTAACGAAAGAATTAATACACGGAAAAGTAACCTTTCTTGCAGTTTATGAGAGCAAGATCTAAACTAGTCGGAATCATGAGTATAAAGAAGATAGATTCACAAGTTGCCTATGTTAAGTATTATTTGAACATCCTTCACAAATTCACCTACAAAATAATAAATTGTGCTATGTATAAATAAGATCATACTGACCACAACCTAAGTCTCAAAAGTTGACAACATATAACAGAGAATAATAACACAGTGATACAGGAGATATGATCTACTAACTATATGGCAGTGGTGTATGCATTCTTAATTCTCAGAAAAAACCTTTCCTAAACATTTACTTGTGGTATGAATCAAATATGAGACAATGAATGATTTCTAGAACTTGGTCTGAGAATGTGAACTCTTAGATGACACAAACCCAAAGTAAAGAATCAGCAACTAACAATCACACTAACACTGCTATTTTCTGAGACTTAAAACCCCAAAGTAACCATGGAACTCATATCTGTTTTTGTGCAAACCATTCAACAACTCTTATAGCTGACATTTTCACAAAATTCCAACAATTCTTTAACTCCTATTTTTCACAAACTCCATCAATCACACTAACAAGAATCAGCATCTAAACTAATCGAAATCTACCTATATAAGGACAAAAAAAAGAGAACATTTTACTTTTGTTGAAATGTCAGTTCTTCTTTCTAATGAAAATTTTATACATTCTCGTAATGCAACAACTTCACCGCACGTTAACGTATTAATTCAACAAAAGGAAGACATTCACATTTTCTTTTTGGGGGCACATGTGGTCCTTGGCGTAAGAAAATGACGTAGTTGTCACATATGGAACACTTGCCTAAACAATCTGGCATATTTTGGAAGTTTGTAAAAATTTCCCAATAATTGTAGCTCTATTGATAACTTATATTTAGAGTTGTTCTTCAATGAGAGAGAGAGGGAAACTAAGAAAAAGAGATAGATAGAGAGGTTAAGAAATGGAGAAAAAAGGGAAGAAAAGAATTGTGTTGGTTCCGGTTCCAGCACAAGGTCATATAACCCCAATGATGCAACTTGGGAAAGCCCTTTACTTGAAAGGCTTCTCAATTACAGTTGTTGAGGGACAGTGCAATCGAGTAAGCTCTCCTTCACAACATTTCCCTGGTTTTCAGTTTGTTACCATACCAGAGAGCTTACCAGAGTCTGAATTCGAGAGACTCGGGGCATTCAATTTCATACTGGAGACCAACAAAACAAGTGAGGCAAGCTTCAAGAACTGTTTAAACCAGTTGTTGCGGCAGCAAGGCAATGATATATCATGTATCATCTATGATGAGTACATGTACTTCTGTGGTACTGTAGCTACGGAATTAAAGCTTCCCAACGTCATTTTGTGCACTCAAAGTGCTACAAACCACGCTGCACGCTGTATTTTTAGCAAACTTAATGTCGAGAAGTTCTTGGTCGGCATGGAAGGTCCCCATTACTAGCTTAATAACCAATCTTGAAACCATTTATTTTCACTTAAAACGGATTTTTTTTTTCTTTGCAGATCTACAAGACAAGGTGGTGGAAAGTTTGTATCCTATAAGAAACAAAGATCTCTTGCCTTACGGACTTGGGCCATTTGAGCCACTTTTAGAGTTTCGTCGGGAAGCAATCAACAAAAGAACAGCTTCAGCTGTCATCTTTAACACGTCGAGATGTCTAGAGAGCACGTCTATGTCATGGTTGCAACAAGAACTTGGAATTCCAGTGTATCCATTAGGCCCTCTTCACATTACAGCTTCAGCGCCGGGATCTAGTTTAGCGGAAGATGACATGAGCTGCATTGAATGGCTCAACAAGAAGAAACCGAGGTCAGTCATATATGTAAGCGTGGGAACAGTAACTCAAATGGAATCCAAAGAAGTGTTGGAGATCGCTTGGGGGTTGTGTAATAGCAACCAACCGTTTTTATGGGTCATCCGACCAGGTTCGATCCTTGGCTTCGATGGGATAGATTCATTGCCCAAAGAAGTCAGTAAAATGGTCTTAGAAAGAGGATACATTGTGAAACGGGCACCGCAGATAGAAGTACTTGGACATCCTGCAGTGGGAGGCTTCTGGAGTCACTGTGGATGGAACTCGACGCTGGAGAGCATTGTGGAAGGAGTTCCAATGATTTGCAGACCTTTTACCAGCGAGCAGAAGATAAACGCAACGTATTTGGAAAGTGTTTGGCAAATAGGGATTCAACTTGAAGGTATAGTTTTAAGAGGAGCGGTCGAGAGAGCTGTGAATAGGTTGATTGTGGATGACGAAGGTGCAGAGATGAGGGAGAGAGCCTTGGGTTTGAGAGAGAAGCTCAAAGCCTCTGTAAGATGTGGAGGCTCCTCATACAGAGAATTGGAGGAACTTGTCAAGCACTTAAAGACAGAGTGAAGAAGTTGAACTTTAAGTATTATTAGAGATCATTGTATTGTTATGGAACATGCTTGATCTTGCAAATTTTACAAAGTACATGTGTTTTGTTTTATGGAAAATAAAAAGAAATTGGAATCAAATACGAAAATATTTTTTGGCAGTTTATTACTCAAGAGAATTAATGCGGCAGAAAGTGACAATTTTTTGGTCTGGACCATCTTTTGATATGAAGCCAAAGTCGGCAAGAGAGATATTACAATGTCTAACAAAACATAATATGTACGTTGTCACCTCATCATACTAGCATACACCATCTACCCACAAGCTTCACATGTGAGAATTAATGTCCAAAAGTCTGAGAATCTGATATCTATATCAGAAAGATAGTCCTTTTAATATATCTCATAGAACGGTCACAGTAAAGAAAAAAAATTGGAGGCTAAGCAGATTTTTTTTTAAGTTGTTCTTGTAGGTTTTCGAAATGGAGGAGAGGAGAAGGGTAGTTTTGGTTCCAGCACCAGCTCAAGGACATATAACTCCAATGATGCAACTTGCAAAAACCCTTCACTTGAAGGGTTTCTCAATCACAGTTGTTCAGACCAAGTTCAATCACTTAAGCCCTTCAGATGACTTCACTGATTTTCAGTTTGTCACTATTCCAGAAAGTTTACCAGAGTCTGCTTTTAAGGATTTCGGGCCAATAGAGTTTCTGCATAAGCTTAACAAAGAGTGTGAGGTAAGCTTCAAGGAATGCTTGAGTCAGTTTCTGCTGCAACAAAGTAATGAGATCTCATGCGTCATCTACGATGAGTTCATGTACTTTGCTGAAGCTGCAGCCAAAGAGTTTAAGCTTCCAAACGTTATTCTCAGCACAACTAGTGCCACAGCTTTTGTTTGCCGCTCTGTATTCGACAAACTCTATGAAAAAAATGTCCTGGCTCCCTTGGATGGTACTTTAGAATTCTCTGTTCCCATTTTTTAGCTAGTGTCTATAATCTGTATAACAGCATAGTTCTTGACCTTTTTTGCAGAACCTAAAGGAAAAGAAAACGAGCTAGTGCCAGAGTTTCATCCCCTGAGATACAAAGACTTTCCGGTTTCACGATTTGCATCACTAGAAAGCACAATGGAGCTGTACAGGAATACAGTTGACAAACGGACAGCATCCTCTGTGATAATCAACACAGCGAGCTGTCTAGAGAGCTCATCTCTTTCTTTGCTGCAACAACAGCTTAAAATTCCAGTGTATCCTATAGGCCCTCTTCACATGGTGGCCTCAGCTTCTACGAGTCTACTGGAAGAGAACAAGAGCTGTATCGAATGGTTGAACAAACAAAAAAAAAAATTCTGTGATATTTGTAAGCATGGGAAGCGTAGCTTTGATGGAAATCAAAGAGGTGATGGAAACTGCTTTGGGGTTGGATAGTAGCAACCAACAGTTCTTGTGGGTGATTCGTCCAGGGTCAGTACGTGGTTCGGAATGGATAGAGTACTTGCCTAAGGAGTTTAGTAATATAATTATGGGTCGAGGTTACATTGTTAAATGGGCTCCGCAGAAGCAAGTACTTTCTCATCCTGCAGTAGGAGGGTTTTGGAGCCATTGTGGATGGAACTCGACGCTAGAGAGCATCGGGGAAGGAGTTCCTATGATCTGCAAGCCGTTTTCCACTGATCAAAAGGTGAATGCGAGGTACTTGGAGTGTGTTTGGAAAATTGGGATTCAAGTAGAGGGTGATCTAGACAGAAGAGCGGTTGAGAGAGCGGTGAAGAGGTTAATGGTGGAAGAAGAAGGAGAGGAGATGAGGAAGAGAGCTGTCAGTTTGAAACAGCAGCTTAGAGCCTCTGTTAAAAGTGGAGGTTCTTCACATAACTCGCTAGAGAAGTTTGTACACTTCATGAGGACTCTGTGAAGAATGTTTTCTCTACTAAACACCCAAAGCATCAAGATTCCTTTTTAACTGAATGATTGATTACTAAGTGATGCTAAAATGTATTCGGATAATAACTGACTGAAAAGTCATGGAGGCCATTTTTAAACAAAACACATTTCATTTCTTCAGAGGTTTCACAATCACTCTAGTTTAAGCTAACATCGACCAATATAATCACTATAGAATGAACATAAACTCTTGCCTAACTCTTGAAAACTATTAAGATTCATGAACATAAAAGAAACAAAAGAAATGGATCAAGTCAACTCACTTCTTTAATAAGCTTTGCAGTCTGTTGACAAACCCACCATCTTCCCCATATTACTACTTGCGAGGACACTGTCTGCCAACTCACTGCAGAAGATTGTGACGAACCTCCTCCTCCGCGTGGGGCATGAATAGAAAAATATATGTACTTGGCGGTATCTTTGCTTTCATCTGCCAGAGAACTCACTTCCTCTCAATCACATAACGTATATGGTTAACACGTAAGAAAATAGAGGTTGCATCTACTTGTTGGTAATTATGAACATCCCTCACAAACTAACCTGCAGAAGAATAATAAAGTATAAAAGATTAATACTGACCCCAACCGAAGTGAGTTTTTAGCAGATGAAAACATATAAACGAGAATAACACAGCAGATTGACCATTATAGCCTATATGCAACTCACAGTTCCTCAGGCAATTGGAACTCAAATTGAGTATGCTTAGTATAATGAGTATGATTACTCACTTGTGCAGGATAGCATGGTTAGTATAGGTTAAGCTATTATTAGGCTCATGTTAGCATAAGCTTATGATGTATATAAACAGATAACACTGTACAGTTTACAATTAATGAGAATTAGAATCAATTCTTCAATCTTGTTCTTTCAGCTCAATCCTGAGTTAGTTAGACTAAGACTTAGACTAAGTTAAAGACAGATCACGAAGTTAAAGACAGATCACGAAGGCTCTTCGGCTCTTCAATACATAAACATTGCTAAGAACCAATCCATAGATTTTTACATGTTACGTATATGCAATCATCAGTCACTAAGTTCCAATTCCAAGAAAGTTCAAAACATTGTTCTGACTTTGATTGACTTCATAAAAAAAAAACTATAAAGTTACCTCTTTTATCTCTATGCGGGAGTCGTTGACTGAGTCTCTCTCTCTCTCTCTCTCTCTCTCTCTCTCTCTCTCTCCGGCTTGTTCTTCTTGCTACGGTGGTTCAAAACCACCGCGAATTGTGGCTGGTGGGTCTTGTTTAGTGCAAAACCGATAAAGGTGGGATTTTGTTTCGGATGAAGGCGATGAGATTCCTCGAACCGCAATGTCCCGGTTTATTAACCAGTTCCGGTTCGGTTTGTTTAAAAAAAACAAAATGGTCAAGATCCGAGGCATATTTTCTTAACTGAGCAGTATACAAAACTGGACAACACTTAATTGTATACTATCCTTTTACCATTGTATACCATGGAATAATATTATATATATATATATATATATAGATATCTTTTTTTACAACTATATATTTATATATATATATATATATATTTGTAAAATAATTAATATTTTAATTTTTAATAATAATAATAATAATAATAAACTATAACTAGTGGTCTTATACCCACTAGCCACCTAACTACAAACACAACCAACAGCGGAATAACAAATACCAATATCCGATAATAATCAATAACCAATATCCAAAACATAATCATTCTAATAACAAACAACATGAAACAAAGAACCAGCAACCTAGCAAATTCTAAAGACCCAACTCTAGCAATCTAACAATGCCAGACAACATCCAATCGAGTCCCTAGAACATCCTCCTCTTCATTGCCTTGATTCCACGATCACACTTTGCCTTTACGTGCACCACAAATACAAATTGAGATGCATGAGTATTTGATAAACACTCAGTGACGCAATCCTCCCATCTACATGGCTATACACACAAGCAATAAGATCTCTCAGGCCACAAACAACAACAATAAAACAATCCAGGACCATGCACAAGCGACCCGACACAATCCGGTTACTGTCAGAAGGGTGTCGACAGATACCAGAAGGTGTCGACCGACACTGGACATCTGGTGTCGACTGACACCACTTGGGTGTCGACCGACACCTGCTCGACACTCCTGAAATCCTAACGGGGCGACCGATACCTCCTCATAGTGTCGACCAACGCACGCTAAGTCCTTAAGTCGTCCTCGCATTGGTGTCGACCGAACCACTGCCGAGCAGTGATTTGCTTCAAACAGAACCTCCGAATCTCGCCTCCAAACTTCTCCTTTTCGTCCCACACAATCCCAGGAACGAATCCAAGCCTCAGGAGCTACGAAAGACTCACAAACAACCAAAACAAACAACCAAACAACACACAATATCACAGAAACAAAGATCTTAGCTTAGATAAGTCATGGTCATGCACTCACCTTAGCCAAACAACGAGATCTAAGCCCAAACGACAAAGCTACCACCACAACAACCTTCCCACCACGTCCCTAGCCTTGGATCCACACTCTCCAGGAAGAAACTCTCTTACAGATCAAAAGAAACTCCCAAAAACCTCAAGAACAGGCTATGGAACACTATTTTCTTCTTTTCTCTCTAAAACTCACAGAAACGGCTAAAGGGACAAAGGAAGTCGAGTTTTCGCTTATAAACTTGAGTTTAGGGCTTTCTCTAAACCAACCACGCAAACCAAACGATTAAAATCGAACCGACCAAAATACCAAAAAAATGGTTTGCGGGTGTTACAATTCTCCCCCACCAACATAGATTCGTCCTCGAATCTCGAACAATTGTCAGTCAAGGACTCCCGTGCTACCATCTCCACGGCCCTCACTCCTCCGACCGATCTACGAAAGGTCACCTCTAGGTGATAGACTCACGTTCCAGGCGTTGGTTGCTCTCGACTTTTGGACTTTCCTTTACTCACAGGCCTAAACCTTGAGTTTTTATTGGCTCCTCATCAGGCCGAAGCCTGCATGCCATAATATATATAAGGAAATCCAATACTCTTCTCTCGGGTTGCCACCCTACAGCGGGTCCCCAGATCGTCATCTGAAGTCGATATACCAACCACACTCCTAAGCCACGAAGTCTTAGAATATGGCGGTACTAGGAGAACTGAAGTCCCCCAAGAGTCGCGAGCAAACAATTCTGAACACGTCTGAGTCCTATCCCTATCCAAGTTTCCTTCCCGTGGCTCGCGTAAGACAACAAAGTGTCCTACCAACCACATATCCCCTCACTGGAATACCTCATGACCACACAAGGATCATCTCACTGCCCCAAGGACCGCCACAAAGGCCAAACAAATGTCCTAAACAGGACCGCCACCAAGGCCAAACAAATGTCCTAAACAAGACCGCCACAAAGGCCAAACAAATTTCCTAAACAGGACCGCCACAAAGGCCAAACAAATGTCCTAAACAGGACCGCCACAAAGACCAAACAAATGTCCTAAACAGGACCGCCACAAAGGCCATCTGTCCCGAATGACCGTCACAAAGACCAACTGTCCCGAAGGACCGTCACAATGACCATCTGTCCCGAAGGACCGTCACAAAGACCATCTGTCCCAAAGGACCGTCACAAAGACCATCTGTCCCGAAGGACCGCCTAAACAGGCACTCTGGCTAAACAGCCCGCCACAAAGGCCAGACAAATGGTTAAAAAGCCCGCCACCAAGGCCACACAATGGCTAAATAACCCGCAACAAAGGCCACATAATGACTAAACAGCCCGACATAAAGGCCACACAATGTCTCAAAAGACCGCCACACTCGGCATAATGACTCAAAAGTCCGCCACTAAGGCCACACAAGCCCCTCCAAGGCTCTCTGCCACTAAAAATGAACAAATTATAACTCACATAAAACTTTCCATTTTTGGCACTTTCTATTTCTGGAAACTTTCCACTTTTAGAAACTTCTAACTCAGGAAACATTCCCTTAAACCACCACCTCACGGAAATTTTGTACCCCGAACACAACCTCATCTTATTACTTAGTCGCACAACCAACCACCCCAAGCGACCAAGTAAACAAGAGAGATGGGCTGGAATACTACATTCCCGCTCTAGCCACGAATTACAGATGGGACCAGGCTAGGCAAGCTCAAGTCGTGGCTTGCTTCTCATACCACTTCTTAAATCTTGCCTTCATCCTCGCCTCAGGCTCCCAAGTCTGCTCCTCAACACCATCACAGTCCCAAAGGACTCTCATCAAAGGAATCTTCTTCTTCCGAAGTTCCTTGATCCTCCTCTCGAGAACCCTCACTGGTCTCGCCTCCAAAGTCATGTTAGGCTGAAGATCCTCAGGAATCTTAGCCAACAACTGATCATCCTCGCGCAGACACTTCTGCAACATAGACACATCGAAAACCTTATGGAATACTCGCATAACCTCAGGTAACTCCGGTCTATATGCCACTGGTCCAACTCGCTCAATCACTCTGAACGGACCCATATACCTCGGACTCAACTTAGTCTCAGTCAATGACCTGTTCGGACCCCGCAACATGGCCATCTTGAGGTACACTCTATCTCCAACCTGAAACTCAAGATCTCTCCTCCTCCTATCGGCAAAACTCCTCTGCCGATCCTGAGCTTCCTTCATGTTCAGTTTGAGAAACCAAATCTTCTCCAAGGTCTCCTGAACAAAATCTGTCCCGTACATGCTCCTCTTCCCCACCTGAGTCCAGCATAACGGTGTATGACACGGCCTCCCATACAAAGCCTCATAAGGAGCAATGCCAATACTCGCCTGGTAACTGTTGTTATAAGCAAACTCTACCAAGCTCAAATGATCTGCCCAATGGCCACCCCAATCCAACACACACATCCTCAATAAATCCTCCAATGTCTGGATCGTCCTCTCTGACTGTCCACCTGTCTGGGGATGATAAGATGTACTCATATGCACTTTAGTGCTCATCTCTGCCTGAAATTCCCTCCAGAACACCGAAGAGAACTTGGAATCCCTATCAGACACAATGCTCGTTGGCACCCCATGCAACCTGACTATTTCTTTCACATACTTCTTAGCCAAGACCGATGTACCATCAGTCTTCTTAATGGCCAGAAAATATGCCGACTTAGTCAACCGGTCCACAATGACCCATATAGCATCAAACGTCCTGGACACTAGCAAACCTACCACGAAATCCATAGTAATTATATCCCACTTCCACTCTGCAATGGGAAGACTCTTCAGCAAACCACTTGGTATCTGATGCTCAGCCTTCACTAGTTGACACACATCGCACCTCACAACCCAACTAGCAATGTCCTTCTTCATCCCTACCCATTGATAGTACCTCTTGAGATCACGGTACATCTTAGTCGCTCCTGGATGAATAGAGAACATGCTCGCATGAGCCTCTCTTAGGATCTCCTGCCTCAACTCCTCATCCTTAGGCGCACAAATCCGCCCATGCACCAGAATAGTACATTTAGCCGAAACCTGATAGTCTGAATCCACATCTTTTGAGGCATTCACCAGCCCCAAATCCTTCTCCTGAGCCAACCGCATTCTGCTCAACAAATCTGCTCTATCAGCTGCAACCAAACCCGACGGCTCCCAAAAAACCGCACACAAGATCAACGCACTGATCTCCCCTACCAGAGATTCCATATCCTGCTCCTGAGCCGAAGCCGCCCGCTTCTGACTCAAAGCATCTGCAACCAAGTTAGCCTTACCAGGATGATAGGCTATCTCCAGATCATAATCCACCACCAGCTCTATCCACCGCCTCTGCCTCAAGTTCAGCTCGGGCTGAGTGAATATATACTTCAGGCTCTTATGATCTGTAAACACTTGTACTTTTGCACCATAAAGTTCAGCTCGGGCTGAGTGAATATATACTTCAGGCTCTTATGATCTGTAAACACTTGTACTTTTGCACCTAATCTTCGTGGCATTCTGCGGTCTAGGCCAATCCCTGATAGCCTGAATCTTCTCCGGATCTACAGAAACCTCATATGCAAACACAATATGACCCAGAAAACCCATCTCACGCTGCCAGAAACTACACTTGCTCAGCTTAGCAAACAAGTTCTGCTCTCGCAGCTTCTCCAGAACTGCCCTCAAATGCACTGCATGCTCTTGAGGACTCTTAGAATAAACCAGGATGTCGTCGATGAAAATGATGACAGACACGTACAGAAACTCTTGAAATACGCTGTTCATCAATCTCATAACCACTGCTGGCGCGTTAGTCAACCCAAACGGCATCACCACAAACTCATAATGNACAAATCTGCTCTATCAGCTGCAACCAAACCCGACGGCTCCCAAAAAACCGCACACAAGATCAACGCACTGATCTCCCCTACCAGAGATTCCATATCCTGCTCCTGAGCCGAAGCCGCCCGCTTCTGACTCAAAGCATCTGCAACCAAGTTAGCCTTACCAGGATGATAGGCTATCTCCAGATCATAATCCACCACCAGCTCTATCCACCGCCTCTGCCTCAAGTTCAGCTCGGGCTGAGTGAATATATACTTCAGGCTCTTATGATCTGTAAACACTTGTACTTTTGCACCTAATCTTCGTGGCATTCTGCGGTCTAGGCCAATCCCTGATAGCCTGAATCTTCTCCGGATCTACAGAAACCTCATATGCAAACACAATATGACCCAGAAAACCCATCTCACGCTGCCAGAAACTACACTTGCTCAGCTTAGCAAACAAGTTCTGCTCTCGCAGCTTCTCCAGAACTGCCCTCAAATGCACTGCATGCTCTTGAGGACTCTTAGAATAAACCAGGATGTCGTCGATGAAAATGATGACAGACACGTACAGAAACTCTTGAAATACGCTGTTCATCAATCTCATAACCACTGCTGGCGCGTTAGTCAACCCAAACGGCATCACCACAAACTCATAATGCCCATACCTCGTCGTGAATGCAGTCTTCCTCACATCTGCCTCATCTACCGGGATCTGATGATAACCGACACCAGATCTATCTTTGAGAACCAAGTAGCACCCCTCAACTGATCCAACAACTCATCGATCCTCGAAAGAGGGTACTTGTTCTTCATAGTGACCCAGTTGAGACCCCTGTAATCAATACACAAGCGGAAACTCCCACCCTTCTTCTTAACGAATAACACCGGCGCTCCCCATGGTGATACACTAGGACGGATGAATCTCTTGCTCAAAAAATCCTCTAGCTGCTTCTTCAGCTCTGCCATCTCTGCTGGAGCCATCCTGTAAGGAGACGTGGATAACGGTGTCGTCCCTGCTTCCAGTTCAATCGTAAAAGGATCAGACCGAGATGGTGGTAATCCCAACAATGACTGGAACACATCCTCAAACTCCTCCACAACCTGAATACCGCTAACCGTAGACTTTCCCACTGACTCTGGCATAGATATAGTAACCAAATAAGCCTCACAGCCCTTCTCGATCATCTTCCCAGCCTGAATGGCCGAGATCACGAGACTCCCTGAAGTCGGTCTAATCCCCTGAAAAGCCAACTTTCCTTCTGAGCGCTCAAACTCCACTCTACCTCGATGACAATCCAGATGAACCATATGCCGATGCAACCAATCCATCTCCAAGATAACGTCATACAACTCCACTAGGCTGATAAGCAAATCCGCAGGCCAAGACTCTCCCGCTATCTGAATATCAATACCCCTCGCTCGACCAATAACTCTCAGAAACTTGCCTCCAGCAACTCTGACAACTCCCGCATGCTCTCCAGGATCTCCTATGATACTCGCACTCTCTGCACACTCCGGGGAAATGAAGCTATGAGTAGCTCCAGAATCAAACATAACGTGGGACTTAAACCCACCCACCAACAAGGTCCCTACACAAACCTCATGTGTTGAGAACTGAACTTACTAAGTATTCACAAAGACAAGTACCAGAAATTATACCTGTGATCGCCCCGGCACTGGTTCCACCAGTCTTTGCAGTCGTGTAAACACGTGGCGCCTCCTCAATCCGTACCACCGGCTGCCCTCCCGGCTGCACCTGCTGCAACGCTGCCACTGCTACCGGCTGCAACTTAGGACACAAGGACCTGATGTGCCCTGGCTCCCTGCAATGATTGCAAACACGAGCTGCTGTCGACGGAGCACTCCTCTTGGGACAGCTAGCAATCTTATGATCCTTGCTCCCACACTTGAAGCAACTCACACCACTCGACGTCTGCATAGCCTCCCACCACCTCTTGGTTCCCTGCGTAGGCTTGCCGCCCTTGCTAGAACCTCCTTGATGCTGAGCCTTACTAGGCTGAACTGCTGGGCTAGCCGCCAATGATTGTGCCCTAATATCCTCCTCGATCCATGCTGCAGTCTCAACCAGTTCTGCACGCGAAGCATAACTCAGCCCTCTACAGTGAACCCTCAAGTCATCTCGTAGGGCCCTCAAAAAACACCTGATCTGAGCCTCCTCAGACTCCATATCCCGACCCTCATACCTCAAAAGTCGACTGAACTCCAAATCAAGCTCCCGCACTGATCGTGTCCCCTGAGCTAGCTGAAGGAACTGCACCTCCAACATATCCAGTGCCTCTCTAGGGAAATACTTGCGGTTGAACTCCAAGACGAAGTCAACTCAAGACATCTCCCTCTGCACTCTCCTGGCTGCCATAGAACTCCACCACAACTGAGCATCACCAGTCAAATGGTGGACCCCAATGTCCACCCAAAACTCCTTAGGACATCTCAGAGTATGGAAGTTACGTTCCACACTCGTCCTCCACGCATCCGCAGCGGTAAGATCTGTACCTCCCGAAAACTGCTCGGTACCAATACGGCCCATCTCTGTCAGCATGCTGATATAACGAGAATGGACCCCCACATCCGCAGCCACTGGCTGCCGCTCCGCCGCCACCACTGGTGGCACTACCTGAGCCTGAGATGGTGCCACTGGCGGCAACCGCGCTATCAACTGTTCCAGCAAACCCGCAAGGTCGACACCCGGGACTCCACCCACTAGGACTCCCACACCTGGGGCCTTAACATCACCGACTACTGGAGCATCAACACCGCCCCCTCCGGCCACACTCATGGAATCCCCCTGGACACCCTCCGACTCGCCAACACCCTCTGCTATCACACTCTGGTCCGCAGCCTCACTAACCGCTGGGACTCTGCCCCTAACACGACCACGTCTGCGTCTACGTCCACGACCACGACCAGCATCAGCATCCTCTCTAACCATATGCACTACCATGAACAGAAGGCTAAGCACACAATTAATATAACACAGAGTCATAAACTTACCGTGGAATCACACTGTAGGCTCGAAGAGGATGTTCTAGGACTCCATGCCACATACAATTTACTAACTCCCATAATCAATCAACACACGAAATCCCAACATCAACAACAGAAACCTAGTGAACCCAAACTTAGAACCGTAAGGGCTCTGATACCAAACTGAAACGACCTGACCCGTTTTTTTTTAATAATAATAATAATAATAATAATAATAAACTAAACCCTAGAATATCCTCCTCTTCATTGCCTTGATTCCACGAACACACTTTGCCTTTACCTGCTCGACACTCCCGAAACCCTAACGGTGTCGACCGATACCTCCTCATGGTGTCGACCGACGCTCGCTAAGCCCTTAGTCGTCCTCGCGTTGGTGTCAACCGACAACATATTGTTGTCGACCGACACTACTACTGAGCAGTGATTTCCTTCGAACAGAACCTCCGAATCTCGCCTCCAAACTTCTCCTTTTTGTCCCACACAATCCCAGAAACGAATCCAAGCCTCAGGAGCTACGAAAGACTCACAAACAACCAAAAAACACACAATATCACATAAACAGAGATCTTAGCTTAGATAAGCCATGGTCATGCACTCACCTTAGCCAAACAATGAGATCTAAGCCTAAACGACGAAGCTACCACCACAACAACCTTCCCACCACGTCCCTAGCCTTAGATCCACACTCTCCAAGAAGAAACTCTCTCACAGATCAAAGGAAACACCCAAAAACCTCAATAACAGGCTATGGAACACTCTTTTCTTCTTTTCTCTCTAAAAATCACAGAAACGGCTAAAGAAACGAAGGAAATCGAGTTTTCTCTTATAAACTCGAGTTTAGGGCTTTCCCTAAACTAACCACGCAAACCGGATGATTAAAATCAAACCGATCAAACCGTCTGAGAACGGTATCGATCGACACCGCTTGTGGGTGTTACAGAAGCAATTGATGTACTTGGTGAAAGAGGAAGCATATGCGCATACACATAATGATTACAACCGCTACATGGCTTCGCTCACTAACGTACTTTAATGAGGCATATCCAGCTTGATGGTCTCGAGTTTACTGTCCAGGATATAGATACAACATCAAGACTAGCAACATTGTGGAATCTATCACATATCTCATTGAATTTATTATGAAAAAGTTAGGTAGGTGGTATTGGAAAAGGCGAGAGGATGCACTAAGTCTAAATAATGCTTTGGTGAACTCTGAGTTGGTTAACAAATATGAGGAAGATAAGAAGCAGTTTGAGTGTGATGTTATGACAGCCAATGAGAGGGAAAAAATGCTTCGACAATTCATGGTTTTTTCTTGGATAGGTTTAATTATTGTCATCGCAATGTGTCTTGGGATGTGTACGAAGTCTCTAAGTTAACTTCAATCAGATTTCTATTAAGCTTTCAATGTACGCTATTGTTTTTAAAGAAGTCTCCAAGTTAACTTCAATCAAATGTCTAATCTACATTCATTGTACCTTTTCGTGAATCTCTAAATTCATTGTACCCTTTCGCTATCTCTACATTCATTGTACCCTTTCGATATCTCTACATTCATTGTATCGTTGCCTTCTCTTCATCTTCTTCTTCGATCATTGCACCTATAAATATCCTCTCAATTTCCACTCAATCTAATGTGTCTCCTTCTTCGATAACAAAAGAATAAGTTGGTTACGATTGTTTTCATTTTGATTCTCGAGCTATGGCCGGAGAGAGTTCCAGTAAACGTAAGAGAAGCAATTCCGATTTTGAGTGGGAAGAGGAAGTAATTGATGCCAGGAAAGACGCGTTTGAGAGGACAAGAGTCGTGGTTGAAGAAGAGACAACGGATCGCTTCAAAGCAATTCTTCATATGATGAAAGATCACATGAAGAAGAAGGAAGAGGTTATCGCCCTTGTGCATCAAGTGGATCTGATCGACGCTCAACTATCCCAATTGAATCAAATATTGGGTCAACAACTTGTCGCCTTCTCGGTAGAGCACAAGAGGTTAGAGGAGATGAGAGAGGTTGCAGAAGCTGATGTCAAACAATGTGTGGTTCCTCCTCCTATTGATTGGGGCAAACCTCATGTCCGTTTATATTTTATTTTATTTACTTAATGTATGCATACTGAATACCTATTTCTATTTTCTATTTTTCAATTCTACATGCCTAATGTTGTTACTTCTATTGGTCAACTCTACATGCCTATTGGACAACCAGATCAAAAAGAAGTATAAAAGTTAACTTCAGTCAGATGTCTACTAAGCTTTCGTTGAACGCTATAATTTAGAGAAGACTACAAGTAATTAATATTTTAATTACTAACTAATGAGAAACAGACAAGTGTAAAAATAAGCAGAGGAATGATTCTTCCCCAAGTACTTTATGCATCGGTTCTCTCTCTTTCTGTATTATTTTATTAATTTTTAATAAAAAAAATTAGGGAAGTAACCCTAGAGGAGACTTCCTAATGGATATCTATTTCGTACTAGTAGAATAAGAACAGTAATCCGTTTACATTCGAGTAATAAAGAGGATCCCACAAAAAATATATGGATAGCAGCCCATCATCAGAGTTAAACAAAAAATATAACCACGAGAACAAGAACTTTACATGCCTATTGGACAACCAGATAAAAAAGAAGTATAAAAGTTAACTTCAGTCAGATGTCTACTAAGCTTTCGCTGTACGCTATTGTTTAGAGAAGCCTACAAGTAATTAATATTTTAACAAGTAATTAATATTTTAATTACTAACTAATGAGAAACAAACAAGTGTAAAAATAAGCAAAGCAACGATTCTTCCACAAGTACTTTATGCATCGGTTCTCTCTCTTTCTCTCTCTTTCTGTATTATTTTATTAATTTTTAATAAAAAAAGGATTTTTGTTAAATGTACCACATTCTCCGTAAAACTTTCTAAATCTGTCACATTTTATATTATTTTATGTTGTTTCTCGGTTTCCGACAGCAGAAGAGAGAGAGTATCAGCGAGGTTGAAGAATACAGAGTTCGGCGAGATCTGGTACAAAAACGTTAAGCAAAGTAAGCAAAAAGACAATCTGAAAGATAGAGATTCAAGTTTAACACAAAAAGAAACGAGAAAATCAACCGTTATTGATAAGCGAAATAGATAAGCGGAAGAGGAAAGTTGACAAGAAAATGAGCAAGACGGAATTAGAGATAACAAATATTGTTATCTCGGTTTTTAGGTTGTATAAAATTATAATAATTATAATAATCCTGGTTTTATAAAACCAAAACCGTTTTTTCCAAAACAGTAACAAAAAATTATAAAGAACCCGATTAAAACCGCATCCCGTTTATCGGTAAACCAATTCCCGCTTATCAGTAAATTAAACATATATACTATCGCCAACTAACGTCAAATCAATTTATACCTTGTAATGATTATGTTGATGACTTCTCTGGCAGACTTCTCCACGGGAAACTGAACCGTCTGCAAACCCATCAAATCAAATTAAAACTTGTACTGATACTTGTAAACTTATCAAGAAGACGTCTTCTTGGGAAACTGAAACGTACTTTAAACTACAAATCTATCTAATCAACCAAATTAAAACATCGTTAACTTCGATGAACCCGTTTCTATGGTATATGTTCACTTATAAGCGTGAAATGAAGTTCAATAGANTTCCAGTTCAATCGTAAAAGGATCAGACCGAGATGGTGGTAATCCCAACAATGACTGGAACACATCCTCAAACTCCTCCACAACCTGAATACCGCTAACCGTAGACTTTCCCACTGACTCTGGCATAGATATAGTAACCAAATAAGCCTCACAGCCCTTCTCGATCATCTTCCCAGCCTGAATGGCCGAGATCACGAGACTCCCTGAAGTCGGTCTAATCCCCTGAAAAGCCAACTTTCCTTCTGAGCGCTCAAACTCCACTCTACCTCGATGACAATCCAGATGAACCATATGCCGATGCAACCAATCCATCTCCAAGATAACGTCATACAACTCCACTAGGCTGATAAGCAAATCCGCAGGCCAAGACTCTCCCGCTATCTGAATATCAATACCCCTCGCTCGACCAATAACTCTCAGAAACTTGCCTCCAGCAACTCTGACAACTCCCGCATGCTCTCCAGGATCTCCTATGATACTCGCACTCTCTGCACACTCCGGGGAAATGAAGCTATGAGTAGCTCCAGAATCAAACATAACGTGGGACTTAAACCCACCCACCAACAAGGTCCCTACACAAACCTCATGTGTTGAGAACTGAACTTACTAAGTATTCACAAAGACAAGTACCAGAAATTATACCTGTGATCGCCCCGGCACTGGTTCCACCAGTCTTTGCAGTCGTGTAAACACGTGGCGCCTCCTCAATCCGTACCACCGGCTGCCCTCCCGGCTGCACCTGCTGCAACGCTGCCACTGCTACCGGCTGCAACTTAGGACACAAGGACCTGATGTGCCCTGGCTCCCTGCAATGATTGCAAACACGAGCTGCTGTCGACGGAGCACTCCTCTTGGGACAGCTAGCAATCTTATGATCCTTGCTCCCACACTTGAAGCAACTCACACCACTCGACGTCTGCATAGCCTCCCACCACCTCTTGGTTCCCTGCGTAGGCTTGCCGCCCTTGCTAGAACCTCCTTGATGCTGAGCCTTACTAGGCTGAACTGCTGGGCTAGCCGCCAATGATTGTGCCCTAATATCCTCCTCGATCCATGCTGCAGTCTCAACCAGTTCTGCACGCGAAGCATAACTCAGCCCTCTACAGTGAACCCTCAAGTCATCTCGTAGGGCCCTCAAAAAACACCTGATCTGAGCCTCCTCAGACTCCATATCCCGACCCTCATACCTCAAAAGTCGACTGAACTCCAAATCAAGCTCCCGCACTGATCGTGTCCCCTGAGCTAGCTGAAGGAACTGCACCTCCAACATATCCAGTGCCTCTCTAGGGAAATACTTGCGGTTGAACTCCAAGACGAAGTCAACTCAAGACATCTCCCTCTGCACTCTCCTGGCTGCCATAGAACTCCACCACAACTGAGCATCACCAGTCAAATGGTGGACCCCAATGTCCACCCAAAACTCCTTAGGACATCTCAGAGTATGGAAGTTACGTTCCACACTCGTCCTCCACGCATCCGCAGCGGTAAGATCTGTACCTCCCGAAAACTGCTCGGTACCAATACGGCCCATCTCTGTCAGCATGCTGATATAACGAGAATGGACCCCCACATCCGCAGCCACTGGCTGCCGCTCCGCCGCCACCACTGGTGGCACTACCTGAGCCTGAGATGGTGCCACTGGCGGCAACCGCGCTATCAACTGTTCCAGCAAACCCGCAAGGTCGACACCCGGGACTCCACCCACTAGGACTCCCACACCTGGGGCCTTAACATCACCGACTACTGGAGCATCAACACCGCCCCCTCCGGCCACACTCATGGAATCCCCCTGGACACCCTCCGACTCGCCAACACCCTCTGCTATCACACTCTGGTCCGCAGCCTCACTAACCGCTGGGACTCTGCCCCTAACACGACCACGTCTGCGTCTACGTCCACGACCACGACCAGCATCAGCATCCTCTCTAACCATATGCACTACCATGAACAGAAGGCTAAGCACACAATTAATATAACACAGAGTCATAAACTTACCGTGGAATCACACTGTAGGCTCGAAGAGGATGTTCTAGGACTCCATGCCACATACAATTTACTAACTCCCATAATCAATCAACACACGAAATCCCAACATCAACAACAGAAACCTAGTGAACCCAAACTTAGAACCGTAAGGGCTCTGATACCAAACTGAAACGACCTGACCCGTTTTTTTTTAATAATAATAATAATAATAATAATAATAAACTAAACCCTAGAATATCCTCCTCTTCATTGCCTTGATTCCACGAACACACTTTGCCTTTACCTGCTCGACACTCCCGAAACCCTAACGGTGTCGACCGATACCTCCTCATGGTGTCGACCGACGCTCGCTAAGCCCTTAGTCGTCCTCGCGTTGGTGTCAACCGACAACATATTGTTGTCGACCGACACTACTACTGAGCAGTGATTTCCTTCGAACAGAACCTCCGAATCTCGCCTCCAAACTTCTCCTTTTTGTCCCACACAATCCCAGAAACGAATCCAAGCCTCAGGAGCTACGAAAGACTCACAAACAACCAAAAAACACACAATATCACATAAACAGAGATCTTAGCTTAGATAAGCCATGGTCATGCACTCACCTTAGCCAAACAATGAGATCTAAGCCTAAACGACGAAGCTACCACCACAACAACCTTCCCACCACGTCCCTAGCCTTAGATCCACACTCTCCAAGAAGAAACTCTCTCACAGATCAAAGGAAACACCCAAAAACCTCAATAACAGGCTATGGAACACTCTTTTCTTCTTTTCTCTCTAAAAATCACAGAAACGGCTAAAGAAACGAAGGAAATCGAGTTTTCTCTTATAAACTCGAGTTTAGGGCTTTCCCTAAACTAACCACGCAAACCGGATGATTAAAATCAAACCGATCAAACCGTCTGAGAACGGTATCGATCGACACCGCTTGTGGGTGTTACAGAAGCAATTGATGTACTTGGTGAAAGAGGAAGCATATGCGCATACACATAATGATTACAACCGCTACATGGCTTCGCTCACTAACGTACTTTAATGAGGCATATCCAGCTTGATGGTCTCGAGTTTACTGTCCAGGATATAGATACAACATCAAGACTAGCAACATTGTGGAATCTATCACATATCTCATTGAATTTATTATGAAAAAGTTAGGTAGGTGGTATTGGAAAAGGCGAGAGGATGCACTAAGTCTAAATAATGCTTTGGTGAACTCTGAGTTGGTTAACAAATATGAGGAAGATAAGAAGCAGTTTGAGTGTGATGTTATGACAGCCAATGAGAGGGAAAAAATGCTTCGACAATTCATGGTTTTTTCTTGGATAGGTTTAATTATTGTCATCGCAATGTGTCTTGGGATGTGTACGAAGTCTCTAAGTTAACTTCAATCAGATTTCTATTAAGCTTTCAATGTACGCTATTGTTTTTAAAGAAGTCTCCAAGTTAACTTCAATCAAATGTCTAATCTACATTCATTGTACCTTTTCGTGAATCTCTAAATTCATTGTACCCTTTCGCTATCTCTACATTCATTGTACCCTTTCGATATCTCTACATTCATTGTATCGTTGCCTTCTCTTCATCTTCTTCTTCGATCATTGCACCTATAAATATCCTCTCAATTTCCACTCAATCTAATGTGTCTCCTTCTTCGATAACAAAAGAATAAGTTGGTTACGATTGTTTTCATTTTGATTCTCGAGCTATGGCCGGAGAGAGTTCCAGTAAACGTAAGAGAAGCAATTCCGATTTTGAGTGGGAAGAGGAAGTAATTGATGCCAGGAAAGACGCGTTTGAGAGGACAAGAGTCGTGGTTGAAGAAGAGACAACGGATCGCTTCAAAGCAATTCTTCATATGATGAAAGATCACATGAAGAAGAAGGAAGAGGTTATCGCCCTTGTGCATCAAGTGGATCTGATCGACGCTCAACTATCCCAATTGAATCAAATATTGGGTCAACAACTTGTCGCCTTCTCGGTAGAGCACAAGAGGTTAGAGGAGATGAGAGAGGTTGCAGAAGCTGATGTCAAACAATGTGTGGTTCCTCCTCCTATTGATTGGGGCAAACCTCATGTCCGTTTATATTTTATTTTATTTACTTAATGTATGCATACTGAATACCTATTTCTATTTTCTATTTTTCAATTCTACATGCCTAATGTTGTTACTTCTATTGGTCAACTCTACATGCCTATTGGACAACCAGATCAAAAAGAAGTATAAAAGTTAACTTCAGTCAGATGTCTACTAAGCTTTCGTTGAACGCTATAATTTAGAGAAGACTACAAGTAATTAATATTTTAATTACTAACTAATGAGAAACAGACAAGTGTAAAAATAAGCAGAGGAATGATTCTTCCCCAAGTACTTTATGCATCGGTTCTCTCTCTTTCTGTATTATTTTATTAATTTTTAATAAAAAAAATTAGGGAAGTAACCCTAGAGGAGACTTCCTAATGGATATCTATTTCGTACTAGTAGAATAAGAACAGTAATCCGTTTACATTCGAGTAATAAAGAGGATCCCACAAAAAATATATGGATAGCAGCCCATCATCAGAGTTAAACAAAAAATATAACCACGAGAACAAGAACTTTACATGCCTATTGGACAACCAGATAAAAAAGAAGTATAAAAGTTAACTTCAGTCAGATGTCTACTAAGCTTTCGCTGTACGCTATTGTTTAGAGAAGCCTACAAGTAATTAATATTTTAACAAGTAATTAATATTTTAATTACTAACTAATGAGAAACAAACAAGTGTAAAAATAAGCAAAGCAACGATTCTTCCACAAGTACTTTATGCATCGGTTCTCTCTCTTTCTCTCTCTTTCTGTATTATTTTATTAATTTTTAATAAAAAAAGGATTTTTGTTAAATGTACCACATTCTCCGTAAAACTTTCTAAATCTGTCACATTTTATATTATTTTATGTTGTTTCTCGGTTTCCGACAGCAGAAGAGAGAGAGTATCAGCGAGGTTGAAGAATACAGAGTTCGGCGAGATCTGGTACAAAAACGTTAAGCAAAGTAAGCAAAAAGACAATCTGAAAGATAGAGATTCAAGTTTAACACAAAAAGAAACGAGAAAATCAACCGTTATTGATAAGCGAAATAGATAAGCGGAAGAGGAAAGTTGACAAGAAAATGAGCAAGACGGAATTAGAGATAACAAATATTGTTATCTCGGTTTTTAGGTTGTATAAAATTATAATAATTATAATAATCCTGGTTTTATAAAACCAAAACCGTTTTTTCCAAAACAGTAACAAAAAATTATAAAGAACCCGATTAAAACCGCATCCCGTTTATCGGTAAACCAATTCCCGCTTATCAGTAAATTAAACATATATACTATCGCCAACTAACGTCAAATCAATTTATACCTTGTAATGATTATGTTGATGACTTCTCTGGCAGACTTCTCCACGGGAAACTGAACCGTCTGCAAACCCATCAAATCAAATTAAAACTTGTACTGATACTTGTAAACTTATCAAGAAGACGTCTTCTTGGGAAACTGAAACGTACTTTAAACTACAAATCTATCTAATCAACCAAATTAAAACATCGTTAACTTCGATGAACCCGTTTCTATGGTATATGTTCACTTATAAGCGTGAAATGAAGTTCAATAGAAATTTTCTAATAATTACCCAACCGTGAATGTTAGAATTCTACACTTATAAGTTAAATAAAACGAAGTGATATAGAGAAAGTTTCTATTATTACCCAACCGTGAACAGTCTCCAATTCCTCGTGGCTATGATGATTTATATTGACCGTTCCAATGAAACTAAAAGACTTTCAATCACCAATTCTCTGTCGTGAGGATGAAGTACTATTTTTTAAGAGAAAATAAATGATTTACTGATAACTTTTTTGGTTGCAGTTTTAAAATAATGACAAGGCCCAGGGCTTGGGTTATATATATGAGACGAAGCGGTTGCAATGAAAAGTTACATATAATTAATTAATAAGGCAAACCGTCGCGTCGAAAAAACCAACAAGCATACTTCATTGCCTGACTTCTTTACACAGATTAAGGAGTAGACTTCATAATCTTAATTTTTCGACAATATGTAAACAGTTATCAGTCTACTGTATAAGTCAACTGTAATTGAAATCAACAAAGTCATCCAAATATTACAGAATCTGAGGCAAGTTGACAGATTACAAACATAAATACGCCATTCAAACAAACATACACGATGAAGAAAGGTTCACAGATTTTAGAACTTAATTGAAAGATCTATGAAACGAAAGAGATTAATACAACAATGAGGATTATACCGGCGATTAAGACATTCTCGACCACCCCCTTACACGACGAACTGACAGACGTAATTCTTTCATATGATCTTTCACCTTGTCTAGCTCATGCTGAACCCATAGCATTTCCTCATTTTTCTGGATGGCTGTAATAGAATCCATTTGGTCAGCAAGTCCACCTCTCATTGTCTGAATTTCTTTCATAATAGCCTCATCCCACCATTTCATAATATGGTCATCTCCATCCTATACCATAGAAATAAATATACCATAAGAATATTATCTATACTCAAATAATAATTATACCAAACAAATAAACCACGTGACAATCTAACAACCTCATGGTTACTGCACCCAATGAAAATTTTTCCAGGATTGTCGGTTGTGGTGGAACATTTCATAACGGTTTCCCTTCCGCAGAAACATTTGTCAGGAATTCCAACTGTCAGGCCAAGAAAGTTTACTTCGGGTGGACCTTCA
>NC_025690.1:11183332-11201056 GCF_000633955.1 Camelina sativa | reverse complement strand
GACGGAGCACTCCTCTTGGGACAGCTAGCAATCTTATGATCCTTGCTCCCACACTTGAAGCAACTCACACCACTCGACGTCTGCATAGCCTCCCACCACCTCTTGGTTCCCTGCGTAGGCTTGCCGCCCTTGCTAGAACCTCCTTGATGCTGAGCCTTACTAGGCTGAACTGCTGGGCTAGCCGCCAATGATTGTGCCCTAATATCCTCCTCGATCCATGCTGCAGTCTCAACCAGTTCTGCACGCGAAGCATAACTCAGCCCTCTACAGTGAACCCTCAAGTCATCTCGTAGGGCCCTCAAAAAACACCTGATCTGAGCCTCCTCAGACTCCATATCCCGACCCTCATACCTCAAAAGTCGACTGAACTCCAAATCAAGCTCCCGCACTGATCGTGTCCCCTGAGCTAGCTGAAGGAACTGCACCTCCAACATATCCAGTGCCTCTCTAGGGAAATACTTGCGGTTGAACTCCAAGACGAAGTCAACTCAAGACATCTCCCTCTGCACTCTCCTGGCTGCCATAGAACTCCACCACAACTGAGCATCACCAGTCAAATGGTGGACCCCAATGTCCACCCAAAACTCCTTAGGACATCTCAGAGTATGGAAGTTACGTTCCACACTCGTCCTCCACGCATCCGCAGCGGTAAGATCTGTACCTCCCGAAAACTGCTCGGTACCAATACGGCCCATCTCTGTCAGCATGCTGATATAACGAGAATGGACCCCCACATCCGCAGCCACTGGCTGCCGCTCCGCCGCCACCACTGGTGGCACTACCTGAGCCTGAGATGGTGCCACTGGCGGCAACCGCGCTATCAACTGTTCCAGCAAACCCGCAAGGTCGACACCCGGGACTCCACCCACTAGGACTCCCACACCTGGGGCCTTAACATCACCGACTACTGGAGCATCAACACCGCCCCCTCCGGCCACACTCATGGAATCCCCCTGGACACCCTCCGACTCGCCAACACCCTCTGCTATCACACTCTGGTCCGCAGCCTCACTAACCGCTGGGACTCTGCCCCTAACACGACCACGTCTGCGTCTACGTCCACGACCACGACCAGCATCAGCATCCTCTCTAACCATATGCACTACCATGAACAGAAGGCTAAGCACACAATTAATATAACACAGAGTCATAAACTTACCGTGGAATCACACTGTAGGCTCGAAGAGGATGTTCTAGGACTCCATGCCACATACAATTTACTAACTCCCATAATCAATCAACACACGAAATCCCAACATCAACAACAGAAACCTAGTGAACCCAAACTTAGAACCGTAAGGGCTCTGATACCAAACTGAAACGACCTGACCCGTTTTTTTTTAATAATAATAATAATAATAATAATAATAAACTAAACCCTAGAATATCCTCCTCTTCATTGCCTTGATTCCACGAACACACTTTGCCTTTACCTGCTCGACACTCCCGAAACCCTAACGGTGTCGACCGATACCTCCTCATGGTGTCGACCGACGCTCGCTAAGCCCTTAGTCGTCCTCGCGTTGGTGTCAACCGACAACATATTGTTGTCGACCGACACTACTACTGAGCAGTGATTTCCTTCGAACAGAACCTCCGAATCTCGCCTCCAAACTTCTCCTTTTTGTCCCACACAATCCCAGAAACGAATCCAAGCCTCAGGAGCTACGAAAGACTCACAAACAACCAAAAAACACACAATATCACATAAACAGAGATCTTAGCTTAGATAAGCCATGGTCATGCACTCACCTTAGCCAAACAATGAGATCTAAGCCTAAACGACGAAGCTACCACCACAACAACCTTCCCACCACGTCCCTAGCCTTAGATCCACACTCTCCAAGAAGAAACTCTCTCACAGATCAAAGGAAACACCCAAAAACCTCAATAACAGGCTATGGAACACTCTTTTCTTCTTTTCTCTCTAAAAATCACAGAAACGGCTAAAGAAACGAAGGAAATCGAGTTTTCTCTTATAAACTCGAGTTTAGGGCTTTCCCTAAACTAACCACGCAAACCGGATGATTAAAATCAAACCGATCAAACCGTCTGAGAACGGTATCGATCGACACCGCTTGTGGGTGTTACAGAAGCAATTGATGTACTTGGTGAAAGAGGAAGCATATGCGCATACACATAATGATTACAACCGCTACATGGCTTCGCTCACTAACGTACTTTAATGAGGCATATCCAGCTTGATGGTCTCGAGTTTACTGTCCAGGATATAGATACAACATCAAGACTAGCAACATTGTGGAATCTATCACATATCTCATTGAATTTATTATGAAAAAGTTAGGTAGGTGGTATTGGAAAAGGCGAGAGGATGCACTAAGTCTAAATAATGCTTTGGTGAACTCTGAGTTGGTTAACAAATATGAGGAAGATAAGAAGCAGTTTGAGTGTGATGTTATGACAGCCAATGAGAGGGAAAAAATGCTTCGACAATTCATGGTTTTTTCTTGGATAGGTTTAATTATTGTCATCGCAATGTGTCTTGGGATGTGTACGAAGTCTCTAAGTTAACTTCAATCAGATTTCTATTAAGCTTTCAATGTACGCTATTGTTTTTAAAGAAGTCTCCAAGTTAACTTCAATCAAATGTCTAATCTACATTCATTGTACCTTTTCGTGAATCTCTAAATTCATTGTACCCTTTCGCTATCTCTACATTCATTGTACCCTTTCGATATCTCTACATTCATTGTATCGTTGCCTTCTCTTCATCTTCTTCTTCGATCATTGCACCTATAAATATCCTCTCAATTTCCACTCAATCTAATGTGTCTCCTTCTTCGATAACAAAAGAATAAGTTGGTTACGATTGTTTTCATTTTGATTCTCGAGCTATGGCCGGAGAGAGTTCCAGTAAACGTAAGAGAAGCAATTCCGATTTTGAGTGGGAAGAGGAAGTAATTGATGCCAGGAAAGACGCGTTTGAGAGGACAAGAGTCGTGGTTGAAGAAGAGACAACGGATCGCTTCAAAGCAATTCTTCATATGATGAAAGATCACATGAAGAAGAAGGAAGAGGTTATCGCCCTTGTGCATCAAGTGGATCTGATCGACGCTCAACTATCCCAATTGAATCAAATATTGGGTCAACAACTTGTCGCCTTCTCGGTAGAGCACAAGAGGTTAGAGGAGATGAGAGAGGTTGCAGAAGCTGATGTCAAACAATGTGTGGTTCCTCCTCCTATTGATTGGGGCAAACCTCATGTCCGTTTATATTTTATTTTATTTACTTAATGTATGCATACTGAATACCTATTTCTATTTTCTATTTTTCAATTCTACATGCCTAATGTTGTTACTTCTATTGGTCAACTCTACATGCCTATTGGACAACCAGATCAAAAAGAAGTATAAAAGTTAACTTCAGTCAGATGTCTACTAAGCTTTCGTTGAACGCTATAATTTAGAGAAGACTACAAGTAATTAATATTTTAATTACTAACTAATGAGAAACAGACAAGTGTAAAAATAAGCAGAGGAATGATTCTTCCCCAAGTACTTTATGCATCGGTTCTCTCTCTTTCTGTATTATTTTATTAATTTTTAATAAAAAAAATTAGGGAAGTAACCCTAGAGGAGACTTCCTAATGGATATCTATTTCGTACTAGTAGAATAAGAACAGTAATCCGTTTACATTCGAGTAATAAAGAGGATCCCACAAAAAATATATGGATAGCAGCCCATCATCAGAGTTAAACAAAAAATATAACCACGAGAACAAGAACTTTACATGCCTATTGGACAACCAGATAAAAAAGAAGTATAAAAGTTAACTTCAGTCAGATGTCTACTAAGCTTTCGCTGTACGCTATTGTTTAGAGAAGCCTACAAGTAATTAATATTTTAACAAGTAATTAATATTTTAATTACTAACTAATGAGAAACAAACAAGTGTAAAAATAAGCAAAGCAACGATTCTTCCACAAGTACTTTATGCATCGGTTCTCTCTCTTTCTCTCTCTTTCTGTATTATTTTATTAATTTTTAATAAAAAAAGGATTTTTGTTAAATGTACCACATTCTCCGTAAAACTTTCTAAATCTGTCACATTTTATATTATTTTATGTTGTTTCTCGGTTTCCGACAGCAGAAGAGAGAGAGTATCAGCGAGGTTGAAGAATACAGAGTTCGGCGAGATCTGGTACAAAAACGTTAAGCAAAGTAAGCAAAAAGACAATCTGAAAGATAGAGATTCAAGTTTAACACAAAAAGAAACGAGAAAATCAACCGTTATTGATAAGCGAAATAGATAAGCGGAAGAGGAAAGTTGACAAGAAAATGAGCAAGACGGAATTAGAGATAACAAATATTGTTATCTCGGTTTTTAGGTTGTATAAAATTATAATAATTATAATAATCCTGGTTTTATAAAACCAAAACCGTTTTTTCCAAAACAGTAACAAAAAATTATAAAGAACCCGATTAAAACCGCATCCCGTTTATCGGTAAACCAATTCCCGCTTATCAGTAAATTAAACATATATACTATCGCCAACTAACGTCAAATCAATTTATACCTTGTAATGATTATGTTGATGACTTCTCTGGCAGACTTCTCCACGGGAAACTGAACCGTCTGCAAACCCATCAAATCAAATTAAAACTTGTACTGATACTTGTAAACTTATCAAGAAGACGTCTTCTTGGGAAACTGAAACGTACTTTAAACTACAAATCTATCTAATCAACCAAATTAAAACATCGTTAACTTCGATGAACCCGTTTCTATGGTATATGTTCACTTATAAGCGTGAAATGAAGTTCAATAGAAATTTTCTAATAATTACCCAACCGTGAATGTTAGAATTCTACACTTATAAGTTAAATAAAACGAAGTGATATAGAGAAAGTTTCTATTATTACCCAACCGTGAACAGTCTCCAATTCCTCGTGGCTATGATGATTTATATTGACCGTTCCAATGAAACTAAAAGACTTTCAATCACCAATTCTCTGTCGTGAGGATGAAGTACTATTTTTTAAGAGAAAATAAATGATTTACTGATAACTTTTTTGGTTGCAGTTTTAAAATAATGACAAGGCCCAGGGCTTGGGTTATATATATGAGACGAAGCGGTTGCAATGAAAAGTTACATATAATTAATTAATAAGGCAAACCGTCGCGTCGAAAAAACCAACAAGCATACTTCATTGCCTGACTTCTTTACACAGATTAAGGAGTAGACTTCATAATCTTAATTTTTCGACAATATGTAAACAGTTATCAGTCTACTGTATAAGTCAACTGTAATTGAAATCAACAAAGTCATCCAAATATTACAGAATCTGAGGCAAGTTGACAGATTACAAACATAAATACGCCATTCAAACAAACATACACGATGAAGAAAGGTTCACAGATTTTAGAACTTAATTGAAAGATCTATGAAACGAAAGAGATTAATACAACAATGAGGATTATACCGGCGATTAAGACATTCTCGACCACCCCCTTACACGACGAACTGACAGACGTAATTCTTTCATATGATCTTTCACCTTGTCTAGCTCATGCTGAACCCATAGCATTTCCTCATTTTTCTGGATGGCTGTAATAGAATCCATTTGGTCAGCAAGTCCACCTCTCATTGTCTGAATTTCTTTCATAATAGCCTCATCCCACCATTTCATAATATGGTCATCTCCATCCTATACCATAGAAATAAATATACCATAAGAATATTATCTATACTCAAATAATAATTATACCAAACAAATAAACCACGTGACAATCTAACAACCTCATGGTTACTGCACCCAATGAAAATTTTTCCAGGATTGTCGGTTGTGGTGGAACATTTCATAACGGTTTCCCTTCCGCAGAAACATTTGTCAGGAATTCCAACTGTCAGGCCAAGAAAGTTTACTTCGGGTGGACCTTCACTCCATACATGCAAAGAACTAGAAGATGGCTGAGTGTAGCTGTGTAACCCCATATATGTGTGGAAAATGAACAAAAAACGATGAGAACATATATATTTACGAACAAAATTAATTACAGCGTTACAAAAGCAACTCGCCGACAATAAACCAAGAAATACTTATCTGAGATGTTCTTGAGATTCGAAGACGAGAAATGATGAGAATACAATCTGAATTTCCGAGAACAACAATATCGGAATTTTTGAGAGAGAAAATTTGGAGAGAGAAATTTTGGAGAGAGAGATCACGTAAAAACTAGGTTTGACCTACAAAAAGAAGTATATATATCGTTAAATTATCCGGTTAGGTTAAAAACAAGGAATCGGTACGCATTCGGTTAGGTTCAGCTATCGGTTTGGTTAAATTATCGGTATTAATATAATATTAATAGTTGATGGCATAACAAAGTCAACCACAAATAGTCCACAGAGAAGTCTACTTAAGAAAAACCCTAAATCATATAATTTTAACCTAATCAGCCTTTCCTCCCTTAATTTGACTCGTTTATAGGTAAATTTATTTTATTCCAATGCAGGAAGTCTATGTGGTTATTATTTGATCAATAGATTTACCAAATTATTCTTTATAATATTTTTAATTAAAATTTAAACTATAATTAAGGAGTAGACCAATTGTTATGTCTTCTAGTTGACGTTAATTTGTAATTTACTTTAAAGAAATCTATGGCAGACTTCCTCCGGGTTACATCTGTCATTTCGGCTTGTGTTTTTAGTTTGGTCGTAAGGGAGTCAACGGTAATTTCAGTACCCTTAGTGGTTATGTTTCTAAAATATTGAATATGGGGTCTACTATTGCATTCAAGGCCAAATAAAGGTATACAAAATGCAATTATCCCTAATATAATAGATCAATCTTGATTTTTTTTTTACCTAGCTGATCTTGAAAAGTTTACAAAAGTACATGGGTTGGGTTGTTATGCAAATAAAAAAACAATTCAAATCAAATACAAGTATTCTTTATGTAGTTCTGTAAAAAAAACGAATGATCCCTTGTGGCAGTAACGGGTTACAAAAATAATAATATAGAGATGAAATGAGATAGGGAGAAAGAGTAAGGGCATCTCTGACCCTACTTTATTTTAGAGTCAAATCTCTATTACGGAGCAATATTTGTTTCAATCCAACTCTATATCTTACTCTAAAATAAAAGAAATTATGAGATAGTTCTATATTTAGAGTAACTCTATTTTGAGCTCTATTTGTTTACACTAACTCTATTATAGAGTAATATATTGGAGAAAAACTATCTTATTATATAAAGTTGGGTTTTCAAAGTTAGCCATTAATAGAATTATCACACGTGTCAAGTATACTGATGAGATGTTGTCATGTGTCAAAAATTATTATTTTTAAAACAGTTAATTAAGATAATAGCATTTAATCTAAATAACATTTACATATTTATATCTAAAAAAAAATCATAAATCAAAAAGGAAAATTAACAAACTAATTATATTATACGTGTTTTCTTAATTAGATTTTGACATGTATAAACAAAAATAATTCATTAAACATTTATATTATTATTAATTAATAAATAGGAAATAAAAATCAAAACAAATAATATAAGTTGTCAAAAGAATTATTATTTTTGAAACGTAATAGGACAGCTTATTAAGAAGATAACATTATATCTACAGAAATTTACATGTTTATATCGAAAGCTTTGATCTTTGATTTTTTCCTGATATAATTTTGCATATCTATTGTGGGTGTTTGATTCGTCCAGGTTCTTCAATGGAAGCTATCATGTGCAATGAAATATAATCAAAATATTTAAAGCCCGCTAAATTAATCGAGGATTGAGACACTGATGGAGGTTCCAAAAGTGATTCTACAGTTAGTACCATTATAAGTTTCGAAGATTAGTCGATGGTTGATGTTTCTGGTCAAAACTAGAGTTTTCTCTTCTCGATAATATCAATGATTTCGGTACTAAAACAAAAGCTACTTGATCGAGTAATTGAGAAGCGATTTTGAAATTGGGAAGTTAGAACGGTAAACTGTTTTAAAATTGGTTTCAAACCGGATTTATGTGGTTCTTTATCGGATTTGGTTCGTAAACCGTTTAAACCCATGTATATAGAGAAATATATGAGAACTTTTGATTCGGGTAGAAATAAGTTGAGAACTTACGATTCGAGAATATTTGAGACTTACAATTTCTCAATTAAAAATTTTTCTTGGTTGGTCATAAAATCATTGTACTTGAGTAGATAATTTTCACCAGTTGTTCATCCAACATATCTTTGGAGTAAAAAAAATCATGGTTAAAAAAATTATGTCACAAAACAGTTTTAGTAATTATAAGAACTATTATTATGCCAAAATGAAAGTAAAGCAACATAAAATTTGTTTTAAGAGACATCTTAGGTGGTGATAAAGAACAAACTTTAACAATAAAATAATTTTGGGTGTAAGAGCATATTTTTAATGGTGAAACATACGGTAAAATTGTAAGTGGTTATTAATTATATGTTGTTTTGATGAATTCTTTGCATGTAAAATATTTTGTAATATTGTGAGATGTTCTTGAAATTTGAAAATGATAATATTTGTAATGATGAGTATTTGGAAAAAGTTTTGGTGAGATATAATTTAGCTTTAGATTATTGTAATAATTATTATAATATATTTAAAATATAGAAATATAAATTAGTGTATGAAGGAAAATACAAATATGATTTTTTCTCTAACTAAAATTATTAATATATTTACTTCAAGAAATTAAAAAAAAAAAATTGGTTAGGGTTAAGGAATTATTTTCTTCAACAATTTTAAAACCCGCACATCGTGCGGTCCCTTATCTAGTGCTCTATATTAGAGCAAAAAATAGAGACATACATTGGAGATGGTCTAAAACAACACATATAGTAATGTTTTCAAGATGAGAATGCCAAGAGCCTACACAATAGACATTTCTCTCACGTCTGATATATACCTTCCGCAGCCTCCCCAACATGTATGGTAGTGTTTTTGTAATCCATTGCATTATCTTGGTTTTTTTTTGTTAGATTTTAGTTACCTCGCCATTCACGCAAAGTGTTGGGATACAAACAAACGTTCCACATCTGAAAATTAAAAAATAAGTTTCTAATATATAAGTCAAATTCAAATCCAATTAGTATGAGGTCTTTTGGGAAGGAGTCCAATAAGAAATCCGTGAGGGCTGGACCACTTGGGCCCAAAGCGGACAATATCATAATAATAGGGGAGCTGGTTTAGGGTTTGTAAAGCCCAACAATTGGTATCAGAGCCTAGGTCGAAAAGTGAACCTAGGAGAGTAGGTGTGGGCTCTGAATTCGGTGTGGAAGGATCTCTCAAAAAGATGACATGATTAAGGGTGTCTCAAAAATACTTCAGGAATAAAGGGATACCGGAGCATGGGTACCTAGGTTTCGATGAAGGGGAGGCCATAGGATCGTGGTACATAGTTTCAGTGGAGGATTGTTGGGATATAAACAAACAACCCATATTGGAAAATTAAAAAATAAGTTATATGTGAAGACTCCAATTAGTACAAAGTCTTTTGGAAAGAAGTCTAATAGAAAATACTAGATAACTTGGATTCAAAGCGGACAGTATCATACTTACAAGGGTGTTGTCCAGCCCAAAACAAAGTTTTGTGGACATGAGATTGTTAAGTCGTTATCTCTCGTTTAAACTTGGTATATCTTTTCGACTGTGATATGTCAATCTCTTCATTAAACTGAAAGTTACATTATTAGCTGGTGTGCCCTCCAACACAATTGCCTTTTTTTTTTGTAGTAACATAGGAAATATATATATATATATATATATATATATATATATATGTGGTATCTTATTGTATATTTGTATGTAAGAAACATAGGAAATATATTTCACATACAAAAAGATATTGCTCATTTTACAACACAATAAGATAACTTACATTATATTTTAGATCCTATGTTTCTTACAGATTAATGTTTTTGTTTTTTACTTTTGCAATATTGTTTCATAAAGAATTATCTTTTGGTTTAATTTTAAAGAAAAAGAGAAAGAGGTTAAGCAATGGAGAAAAGGGAAGCTAAGAGAAGGATAGTGCTAGTTCCAGTTCCAGCACAAGGCCATATATCTCCAATGATGCAACTTGGGAAAGCCCTTAACATGAATGGCTTCTCAATTACCGTTGTTGAGGGACAGTTCAATAAAGTAAGCTCCCCTTCTCAACACTTCCCTGGTTTTCAATTTGTAACCATACCAGAGAGCTTACCAGAGTCTGAGAAACTAGGACCAATCGAGTTTCTCATAAAGGTCAACAAACTAGTGAGGCAAGTTTCAAGACAATGATATCGCATGTATCATCTATGACGAGTACATGTACTTTTGTGGAGCTGCAACCAAGGAGTTCAACCTTCCCACTGTCATCTTCAGCACGCAAAGTGCTATAAACTATGCTTCACGTTGTGTACTAAGCAAACTCAATGCCGAGAAGTTCTTGGTCGACATCGAAGGTGCCCAATACCATCTTAATAACCCATCTCGAAACTGTTGGCCGATAATTAAGTTTGGTCTAAACGTTGCAGTTTGTGATGTTTCACTGGAGAGTTATCAAATACGAAGAGATACCAGTCTTTGTGTTATCGTGTCTATTTGTTAACTATATAAACCAGTTTTGTCTTGATTGTAAACAACAAGTTTCATGTAAATATAATTTTTCAGTTTCGTTCTTTGTCTTCTCAAAAGAGAAGAGACAAAGGTCTCTTGCTCTGTTTTGCTCTGTTTTTTTTTCTTCTTCTTCTCAATATGTTAACAGAAACCACTCGTTTCACTTAACCTTGTTTTTTTTTTTTTTTACTTTGTAGATCCTGAAATGCAAGAACAGGTGGTGGAAAACTTGTTTCCATTAAGATAGAAAGACATACCCACTTCAGGATTTGGGCCTTTATATCGATTATTCGAGTTCTGTAGGGATGTAGCTAACAAAAGAACAGCTTCCACTGTTATCATCAACACCGTGAGCTCTCTAGAGAGTCTCTATCATGGCTAGAAAAAAAAATTGAACTTCCGATGTACCCTATAGGCCCTCTTCACATGACAGCTTCCCCACCTTCTTGTTTACTTGAAGAGGACACGGGCTGCATTGAATGGTTGTACAAGCAGAAACCAAGGTCAGTCATATACATAAGCATGGGAACAGTAGTTCAAATGGAAACCAAAGAAGTGCTGGAGATGGCTTGGGGGTTGTGTTATAGCAACCAACCTTTTTTATGGGTCATCCGACCAGTTCGATCCCTGGCTTCAGTGGGATAGAGTCATTGCCAAAAGAAGTCAGTAAGATGATCTTTGAAAGAGGATACATTGTAAAACGAGCACCGCAGATAGAAGTACTTGGACATACTGCAGTGGGAGGCTTCTGGACCAACTGTGGATGAAACTCAATACTCAAGAGCATAGCAGAAGGAGTTCCGATGATTTGTAGGCCCTTTCATGGCGAGCAGAAGTTGAACGCTATGTATGTTGAAAGTGTTTGGAGAATAGGGTTTCAGGTGGAAGGTAGTAAAGTGGATAGAAGAGAGGTTGAGAAGGTTGTGAAGAGATTGATGGTGTACGACGAAAGAGACGGGATGCAGGAGAGATCCCTCGTTCTAAAAGAGAAGCTCAAAGCCTCTGTCAAAAGTGGGGGTACCTCATACAACGCTTTGGATGATCTTGTCAAGTACTTGAAGACCCTGTGAAAATGTTGAACTTTATGTATTACTAGAAAGTTACCCCCGTGGGTTATAAAATCAAATATTTTATATCTAAAATAAAATTTTCCTTAAATTATGTATAAAATGTACATGATATTATTTATATATGCCTTGAAAAGAATTTAAATATATACATTTATAAGTTAATAATTATGAAGTGTGCATGTTAAAAGGACAATTTTCACAAATTGCATAAAAATAAGTTTTCGTTTTAAATTTAGCACATCATTTTAAAAATTCTAAAAATACTAAAACTGCATTATATTTTTAATCGTATACTCTAAATACTAAATCATATCTCTTCAAAATTATACCCTAAATGTAAAATAGAAATTCAAACCAAAAAAAATATAGATAACCATTGCATGTGGTGTAAGCTTTTTTGGCATAATGACGGATGTAGCAAGGGTTACAGAAAAATAGACATGAGGTATGATTAGTAACTCAAACAATACCAGTGCGATATAAAAGTAGTCTTGTTTTTGTACAAGTTAATCTACGTGTTAATTTATACCACTTTTAACGATTGACATATATCTATGATAAAAGTATTGAGATTACAATATGTACACATATATATATATATATATATATATTAAATATTTTCAATAGGTCTCTGTAATGTTTTTCCGTATAATGCGAAAGGATGTTGTAAAATTTGGGAAGTGATTTCAAAGAGGCATAAAGAAGTACGTGATTTTTTTACCATGTATATATGGATTTTTTTACCATGTATATATGCATTACACGGTAAAATTAGGCAAAGTAAAATATTTTTTGTAATGGGGATAAAAAACTTTTAAAAATGAAAAAGAAAGCAAATTTACGAAACGTAAACTTAGAAATATATTGTAGTTGAAGCTCAGAGGACTTAAGAGAGAAATCTAAGGGACTTACAACTATAATATTATGAGTGAATGTTCAAAGCCAAAGAGATTGTACTTTAGCATTGGGCTCATCTTTATCACTGAAGACTTCCAACTATAGTTTGAAAATAAAATAAAATACATTACAAAACAATGCAAAAACTTTAAATCATGACTATCATAAAACATAATTTTTTGAAAGAGGCTAATAAATATTGACACGACTCTTATACCAAAAAAATAAAGTATGTGACTTCTTCAAATAGTCATCGATATATTAATCTGTTAATCATCATAGTGCAAGACATCATTATTTTTTAAAAAACTTTATAAGAAAAAAATAAAATAAAGTACCATGAAAAATGATGGGAAAAGAAAGACATATAGTGCATGATCGTTTTCTTCGTTATTAGTCATGTGAGCATTAGATCTTATATAATACACTAAACATTTTATGAAGTTTGTAAGAAATTCCATTGACACATTATTCTGAGTAACTACATTCATGACAATAAATACAATTATAAAGCATAATAATTGTAATTAATTCTGTCATACATTATTGCAACATGAATAGTTTGAACAAAAGAAAACGTCCACATATAATGTCTTAAAGGTTATTGATTGAGCGAAGTAAATGTAACCTAAAGAAACTGAACAAAAAAATGTCTCAAATTAAAAAATGTGTGTAGACAATTTAGTTTTAGATTAGCAATAATGTGTCTTTTATTTCATTAAAAATGAAAAAAAATGACACATGTTAATAAAATAGAGTGGTGCCAAATGACAATGTCTCAGAACTCTACTTTATTATAGTTTAATATATAGTATATATTGACATGTGAAACCGATAAAAATAGTTAATTAATAAAATTACGGTTGTGATAAAAAAATTAGTTACGATTTTATAAATCGTAAAAACAAAATAGAATAAATATATTCTTGTAAAGTAGATTACTTTTTCTTTAACAAAAGTAAACTATTAAAATTTTTATGAAATAATACTAAATAAAAAACCAAAAATAATTAAAGTTTTGGTAAACAAAGAGTAAAGAAATTTAAAAGAAAATTAGTGAATAATTTACAAATTGTACAAATTAAAATAGATATATTCTTGTAAGATGGATTACTTTTTTTTTACCAAAGTAACCTATATAGATTATTGCTATGAAATAATACTAAATAATACAAACCGAAAATAGTTAAAGATTTGGTAGAAGATAAAAGAAATGAACACTTTTCTAAGTAAATAAATTTTTATTTAAAAGATCAAACTTAAAATTAATGTAAATTACACATGTCGCAAAAATAGAACGCCATCCATAGGCAAAATTAGAAAAAAACCTTGTCATCTATATATATAAAGTTCACTTTCTTCACTCCTGGTGTTGTCACGTCAGCAGTTCCTTATTTAATTTTTTGGGCCTATTATTTCATAACACTTGAAAGACCCATATTAAAACCAAATGTTTTAGTTGCCCTAACAACAACTCTTTAGCCACGGATCTCCTAGCTGCTGTTTGTGCGACTTTCAAGCATCCCTCTCCTCCTTTATTCTATGTTCCTCGCGTTTCACATTCTCAAAGTTTCAATGGTTAGAAATCAATTATATGTTTCCCACTCCTCCACACCTTTTCATAGCCTGCCCTCTCTTCCATATCCATTGTAACGGATTTGTTTAAAACGGAAATTTGTGTCGTTCAAAGCTCTCTCATCTAATGCTTAACCCACTACTCATTTCTTCAATTGAGGTAAGTCGCAGTCTTATATAAAGCTACCACTTGCAACTTCATGATGCTCAGATTATACTCTGTCTTCCACTTCTTTTCTGACTAATATGAATTACTTTGTTGTTTCATTCGCTGACCTCAAAGTTGACCGTCTTCACCAACAGATTGTCGGAAGAATGCTCCGTCACTAGCCTGCCCGCAACGTCAAAAAAGGAGCCAACTCATGGGCGTCCACTTCCTTCATTGATGAGAATGTACAAATCAATCTCACATTAATTCATTTGTACATTCTAGAGTAAAAAAGGTCTTGTAACGCATATTTACAAAGGAGCCCTATTTATATATGATTAGCATCATCTTGAGCATGCCGGGTTTATCTGCACTAAATGCACATCATGCATTGTTGTTGGTGGATCACGTTCTGGGGCTAACAAAAATGTAAGTGTCTTGTGATGTGGCCATGTTTTCATATTTTAATTAAACTGTAGTGTCACCTTATCTAGAACGTTTCTACTCTAGGGTGGTGATTCTTTTCCAAGGTACGGAAATATGAAGGCGCATGTTCCAGTACACTCATCTCCAGGAAGATTTCAGCGCGACAGAGGCAGATATAATTGTATGCTCATATTTTTACTTTCTATATTGGTTATGAGTAAGAATACCTAAGGTTTTGTTTAGTTGATTTGTATTGTTTACTGGTCTGTTGCTCTTACCATTTCTCTAGAATAAGGCTCTGTTTTATACAATATATGACTACATTTTTTTTTGTAAAATAATGATTCATTGCTTCAAACCAATATTCTTTGCATATCTTTGGTGAAATTCATATACAGCTTATCGACGTAGGGTTTGGGCATATTCTTATTTGTATCTTTAAATGCAGCTGGAGGGAGGCATAGGGGTGGAAGAGGAGGGGGAGACGATTCTTTGTTGGGTACTATTGTTAAAATACGGCTAGGACCTTTCAAGGGTATAGGGGACTTGTAGTAGAATTGAAAGACAAGCCCTTGTATTTACTTCTCCGCATGTGGGTTTCTTTCTACATGTCGAAGGAGTTCTAACAATAGTTTGTATATGCAGTTGATCGGGATGCAATATCAGATAATGTTGCGACAACACCGTTTAGGTAATCTACTAATTTATATCTTATTTGTTATTTTGACTTCCAACTATAATGAAGGACATTCATTATATCATTTGAATTTTACAGAGATACAATCTCGGTATAGGATGGGAAGCGAAACACGCATCCTTCTCGGAATCCACTTCATCCTTATATGACTCCAATGCGGGACTCTGGAGGTTTGTTTTCTAGCCATGAATCCACTAGCAGCAATTAGCAAATACAAAAACTTCAGGGAAAAATATGCATTGCAAGTGGAAATGTTGAGGCACACTACATCAAAGGAACTAAACACCATTGAAATCCAAACCATAGAATCACTTACACGCAAAGAAAATCAAAGTCATAATTAAGTTCGACAAGCTGTCCGATAATTAATTATATAAACAAAGGTGCACATCATTTCACATATGTCGTCCGAAAAAACAAGTATACTAAGTAATTGAGATTTTAAACCATTTGTCATCAAAAACTACAAACTCATTACTCCAAACACAAAAGCCTTTAGAAAAAACACTACTCCCACGTGTTACTAAGTAAAAAAGCATATAATAAAAACATTACCTATAACAACATCTAATAAAACCAAATAACAATAGAACGACAAAATGAAAAATAATTTTAAAAAACCACAACTAACGACTAAAACAAGACAACAACAATTACTATACAAAACTTAACTTCTAATTCTATATTTTATCAAAACAAAAAAAAGATCATGATGATTTAAATAAATTAAAATAATTTAAAATAGAATATATTATACAAACTGGAAAAAGTACACCCAAAAAATAAAAAAATAAAAGCTCAAAGGACAAGATAAGAACAACGTAACCAGATAGAAAGAGAAAAAATATATAACCAAATGACAAACTACTAAAATAAAACAACTTCATCTAATTTGCGCGCGTAGCGCGAATCAAATGCTAGTATTATATAAGATTTGAGACTATTGAATTGTATTGATCAAGCTGGATCTTGCAACATTTACAAATTACGTGCTTTTATTTTTTTGTTTGCAAATAAGAAAAATCAATACGAATAACAAGTGTCACGTACGGCTTTTGCTTTTTCACTCTGTATTCGACAAAATCTATGCAAACATTGTCATGGCTACCTTGAAAGGTGGTATAAAATTCTGTTTCGGGTTTCTCCTAGGGTCTACAATGTTGTATCACTATGGTTTCAACCTTTTCGTTGAACACAAAGGACAACAGGATAAGCTACTTCCCGATTTCATCCCCTGGGAATGCAAAGGAGGAGCCTAGACATTGTTCCCACGTCCACCGCACGCACGGTCTCCAATCCTACTTTAATCCATATTGCAATTGTTGTATTAGATTAAAAAGTTTGATCAAAAATTTTATAAATAAAATATAAAAATCTTAAGGTTAATCAGACATTTTATCTTTTATTTACTATTTTTTTTTTCTTAATGTTGATCAGACTTGGATAATAATATCTTGTTAAACCTTTTTAGAAGGTTTTTTAAAGGTTTTACAAGGTTTTTCAAACTTTCTATCAAGAAAACATTAAAACCCTAAGAAACCTACTTTTCTTATGATAAGCCTAAAGAAAAAAACACAAAGGACCCTAAAGAAAAAACAAAAAAAAATAACACACACACACACAAATTTCTGCTAATTCAGTTGTCTTTCAATCTAACAACTATGAACAAAACATAAATAAACAAAGAGTAACCAAATAAATAAAACGCAAAACCTACAAGATTATAAGCTATTTCAAGGAAAATGATTCAATGAAGCATGGTGGTAGGACTAGGAGCCTCTGCCTTTTGGGTTTGCTCTTTTGCATGCTGGAATGATTTCACAAAGCCATACATGGTTGCTCTTTTGGGTTTTTTCTTACTGCTATTCTTTTTCTCTTTTCTGAATAACTAAGTGATTATATGCTTATGGCTATTGTTAATTAGGCCATATCAGTAAAATATATTTCTTTGCACTGGAAAATTATCTAAAATTGGAACTGGGAGCAAGTTTCTTTGTTCAAATTAAATTGAGAGCATCTGAGAGTTTATTAATATTATCTATGAGTGCCAGCACGAGTTATCAGTCTACTTTGGTATTTACAAAATAAGATCAAAGCCTCTATGAGTAGAAGAAATATTAAGATATCGAACTTCATGTATTATTGGAGATAGTTGAATTTACATATATCAAGCATGATCTAGCAAAATTTACAGGGTACGTAGTTTACTTTGTAAGCAAACAAAATTTAAAAATCAAATAACTAGTGTGCTCAAGATGGAATTGTTGCATCAACAAAAAAAAAAAAAAAAAAAAAAATTATTTCCATTTTGGACCT
>NC_025690.1:11096618-11183067 GCF_000633955.1 Camelina sativa | reverse complement strand
AAAAAAAAAAAAAACAATTATTTCCATTTTGGACCTCTAATTAAATGATACAATTAAGAGAAGGACCAAGCAAATATTTTACAAATTTTTAAAGTTTTTTTTGTCGATATCATAATTTACATCCACTACACACCGACACCAACAACGAAAATAATTAACAATATAACTAATTAATTAAATGACAGATAATTTTTTTAATTGTTATCTATGAGACTATGACTATGAGTGCCACCACGGGGTTATCAATCTACTTTAGTTTACAGAACAAGATCAAAGCCTCTATGAGTAGTAGAAGATAAAGAAAATATGTCAAACTTCATGTATTATTAGAGATAATTGAACTTGCATAAATCAAGTTTGATCTTGCAAATCTTACAGAGTACGTGGTTTACTTTGTAAGCAAACGAAATTTAAAAATCAAATACTAGTTTGCTCAAGATAAAATTGTTGCATCATCACAAAAAAAAAAAAAAAAAAAAAANTTATTTCTGTTTTGGACCTCTAATTAAATGATAGAAGAGGAGGACCAATTGAAGGAACTTTCTTTCATCGCTGGGCTGCTGGCTACTTTCCAGCAAGATAATTAAAGTGTTTTCGCCTCACCATACTCGTATAAATCATCATCTACCACAAGAGTTAACGTCCACAAGTCTGAGAATCTAATATTTATTTCACAAAGATACTTCTTTGTATATAAATCTCATAGACATTCAAAGAAACTGGACCAGAGTAACCAAAACTCGCAAAGCAAGCACGTAGCTGCTGCAGAGTAAAGTTAATAAACTCCATGTGACATAATAGACGAAGCTTGATTTTTGTTTAGATCTAGCTTGATCTTGAAAATTTTACAAAGTACATGGATTGTTATGCAAATAAAAAAGTGTGATTTACTCAAATGTTATCCAAATTAGTAATATTACCAGAATCCAAAAAAGAGATTTTATTACTAGAATATTTCGGGTATTTTCAAAATACCCAGCGTACCCTTGTTTTATGTTACCGGAAAAAACGTTATTACAAAAATGCAATTGCCACGTCAGATGCCACGTCAGAAATCGCTAACGTGTAACCATAACTCAGCCGTAACGCGTTACAGATGAATGTTGCGATTGAGTTACAGGTATGTTGCGGATGAGTTATGGAAAAAAACATTTGAGTAAGAGCGGACGGCTGACTTATAGCATAACTCAACCAAGCGTTACAGTTGACTTATTAAAATCTGGTTGAGATATGCTATAACTCAGCCGTCCTTACGGCTGAGTTTTCACCCGATGGTTGAGTTGTTAAAATTTTGGCTGAGTTATCACTACGACACGGCTGAATTACCATTTTCCGACTGGTTGAGTTATGAAAAACGGCTGACTTATGAGCAACTGTTACGGTTGAGTTATTGTACAACTCAACCGTGATAGGCTGACTTATCGTACAACTCAGTCGTGATAGGCTGACTTATCATACAACTCCACCATTTGACGGTTGACTTATTAACAAAAAATTAATTACTAGAATGTTATTCAGTTACGGCTGACTTATTAAACGATATGGCTGACTTATTAAACGATACAACTGAATTTGGCAGGAATTTTTTTGCTTTTTAATTACTGTAATGTTTTTTTAATTACTGTAATATTTTTCATGTTGTGGCTGAGTTTTATATAGGCTGAGTTATTAATTGTTTGATGGCTGACTTGCCACGTCGGACGCAACATCTATGTCAGCATTCCATGTCATCTTTTTTTTCTCCAAAAATACGAAATTTCGTTCGACTCTCGTTCTTATACTTCTTCTTCACTTTTCTTCTTCACCTAGTTCTTTCGACTTCTTCTTCACATTGTTCTTCACCTAGTTCTTTCTACTTCTTCTTCACATTGTTCTTCACCTTGTTCTTCTACTTCTTCTTCACCTTGTTCTTCATTTTTCTTTCATGGATTCAGTTCCGGTTCTAGTTGTTTCCGGTAATTGGGTAAAGACACAGAGATATGTATTTAACACCGATGATAGAGGTTGTATAGTTGTGCAAATAGATGGAGGCACAACACACGACAAACTTGTGAAGCTTGTTCTTGAAGACTACGGATTGGACGCATTTAGCCATGAGCTAAAGCTGAGCTACATGTTCTCGAACAAGGCACTGAAACTAATGGCGCATGATACTCCACCAGTTTTTGTCTCCAATGATCGACAGTTGCAATGTTTTTTGGGGCTATGGAAAACCGATCAGCTACGTCTCTGTGTAGAGTTTTCGGCGAAAGAGTCTACAGAAACTAGTGGAGTCGACGAGACCTTTCGTCTTCCCGTAAATATTATAACTCAGCCGTAAAGTCATATATATCAGTCATTTACTTTCATATTGTTTCTCGTGATAACTCAGCCATAAAACACAATAACTAAGTCGTAACATGAATCGAGGAGACTTTTCGTTTTCCTGTAAATATTATAATTTAGCCGTCAAGTCATATATATCATTCATTTACTTTCAAATTGTTTCTTGTGATAACTCAGCCATAACTCACTATAACTCAGCCGTCATATGACCTTTCGTTTTCCCATAAATATTATAACTCAGCCGTAAAGTCATATATATAATCCATTTACTTTCAGATTGTTACTTGTGATAACTCAGCCATAACTCACTCTAACTCAGCCGTCACATGACCTTTCGTTTTCCCGTAATGATTATAACTAAGCTGTAAAGCGATATTTTGGCGGGAAACCATCAGTTAACCTAATAATAGACATATTCCATTCTAAATTTAAATTTTGAGTTATAATAATTTTAATATTCAATTGTTGGAGAAATACTTTTAGAAAAATAAAATTCTAAATTCGAATAATAATTATTTAATTATTTGCAATAATATATTGTGATAAAAAGCTCACTTTATGAATTTATTATGCATGTGGATTTGAGCAGTCACAAAATTAGTGATTTTTCGCGCTTCCCTAACAACACTTTTTGTGACATCGAGAGACGTTTTAATACTTATTAGGAATCTGACAGAACAAAAGACCCAAGAAAGAAAGAAGAATACTTTTTCATATTATTGAGAAGACCCTAAACGATAACTCAGCCATAACTTTACCATAACTCAGCCAACCCTCAAATTAGAATGACTAAATAACCGACCAAACCGAACCGAACCGGAAACTATTTTTTCCATTATTTTCGCTTAATTACAGTTATATTCAGCTTGCTATCGGTAATATTAAGTTAACCGACCTAATTTGGATAACATTTGGATTATTTATGGTTATATATTCATCTAACCGGCCCATAAACGGAAATAACCGAAAAGTAATTTCAAAAATTTTTAAATTTTCAAATGGTTATCAAATTAGTATATCCAAATTACCACCATAAACAAAACACAATATAACCAAAACCAAATTGTTATATTAAAACTAATGTTAGAAATATGAACCGTAAACCTCAAACCCTAACCCTAAACCTAGCCCATAAATGTCATGTTTTGAATGTTTTACACATTTTGATCAGACTGTGTAAAAATCAATCTTTATCTATAATTATTACTTTTTATTGCTTATAATGATTGTAATATTCATTTTTTCATTTTATATTTTAATTTAGAGTTATAATAATTCTAATTTACACATATTTCATAAGTCAGCCGTTTATGTCGATAACTCAGCCATATCAGTCAATTGTTTGAGAAATACTTTTATTAAAAAAGAAAAATTTAAAAATTCAAATTCAAATTTTGAATTCTTTTTAAATAAAAAATCGCTAAAAACTCATTTATTACGCGTGTGGTTCTTAACAATAAACATAATAATTGTTTGCGTCTCCCCAACAACACTTTTTGTATTCTCGAGAGGGTATATAATAAATTAATATATATGTTGCATAACTCAACCATAACTTTACCATAACTCAGCCAACCCTCAAATTAGAATTACTAAATAACCGACCAAAATGAACCGAACCGGAAACTATTTTTTCCATTATTTTCGCTTAATTACAGTTATATTCGGCTTGCTATCAGTTATATTAAGTTAATCGACCTAATTTGGATAACATTTGGATTATTTATGGTTATATATTCATCTAACCGACCCATAAACGGAAATAACCGAAAAGTAATTTCAAAAATTTTTAAATTTTCAAATGGTTATCATATTAGTATATCCAAATTACCACCTCAAACCAAACACAATATAACCAAAACCAAACTGTTATATTAAAACCCATAATGTTGGAAATATGAACCGTAAACCTCAAACCCTAACTCTAACCCTAACCCCTAAATGTCATGTTTTGAATGTTTTACACATTTTGATCAGACTGTGTAAAAATCAATCTTTGTCTATAATTATTACTTTTTATTGCTTATAATGATTGTAATATTCATTTTTTCATTCTATATTTTAATGTAGAGTTATAATAATTCTAATTTACACATATTTCATAAGTCAGCTGTTTATGTCGATAACTCAGCCATATCAGTCAATTGTTTGAGAAATAATTTTATTAAAAAAAAGAAAAATTTAAAAATTCAAATTCAAATTTTGAATTCTTTTTAAATAAAAAATCGCTAAAAACTCATTTATTACGCGTGTGGTTCTTAACAATAAATATAATAATTGTTTGCGTTTCTCCAACAACACTTTTGTATTCTCGAGAGGGTATATAATAAATTAATATATATGTTGCATAACTCAACCATAACTTTACCATAACTCAGTCAACCCTCAAATTAGAATTACTAAATAACCGACCAAAACGAACCGAACCGGAAACTATTTTTTCCATTATTTTCGCTTAATTATAGTTATACTCGGCTTGCTATCGGTTATAGTAAGTAATCGACCTAATTTGGATAACATTTGGATTATTTATGGTTATATATGCATCTAACCGATCCATAAACGGAAATAACCGAAAAGTAATTTCAAAAATTTTTAAATTTTCAAATGGTTATCATATTAGTATATCCAAATTACCACCTTAAACCAAACACAATATAACCAAAACCAAACTGTTATATTAAAATCCATAATGTTGGAAATATGAACCCTAAACCTCAAACCCTAACCCTAACCCTAACCCCTAAATGTCATGTTTTGAATGTTTTACACATTTTGATCAGACTGTGTAAAAATCAATCTTTGTCTATAATTATTACTTTTTATTGCTTATAATGATTGTAATATTCATTTTTTCATTCTATATTTTAATTTAGAGTTATAATAATTCTAATTTACACATATTTCATAAGTCAGCTGTTTATGTCGATAACTCAGCCATATCAGTCAATTGTTTGAGAAATACTTTTATTAAAAAAAGAAAAATTTAAAAATTCAAATTCAAATTTTGAATTCTTTTTAAATAAAAAATCGCTAAAAACTCATTTATTACGCGTGTGGTTCTTAACAATAAATATAATAATTGTTTGCGTCTCCCCAACAACACTTTTTGTATTCTCGAGAGGGTATATAATAAATTAATATATCCGTTGCACAACTCAGCCATAACTTTACCATAACTCAGCCAACCCTCAAATTAGAATTACTAAATAACCGACTAAACCGAACCGAACCGGAAACTATTTTTTTCCATTATTTTCAGTTAATTACGGTTATATTCAGCTTGCTATCAGTTATATTAAGTTAATCTATCTAATTTGGATAACATTTGGGTTATTTATGGTTATATATTCATCTAACCGACCCATAACCGGAAATAACCGAAAAGTAATTTCAAAATTTTGTAAATTTTCAAATGGTTATTATATTAGTGTATCCAAATTATCACCTTAAACCAAACACAATATAACCAAAACCAAACTGTTATATTAAAACTCATAATGTTGGAAATATGAACCTTACACCTCAAACCCTAACCCTAACCCCTAAATGTCTTGTTTTTTTGAATGTTTTACACAAAATGATCAGAATGTGTAAAAATCAATCTTTGTCTATAATTATTACTTTTTATAGCTGATAATGATTGTAATATTCATTTTTCCATTCTATATTTTAATTTTGAGTTATAATAATTCTAATTTACACATATTTTATGTATATATAGATATAAAATGTTAAAGTTGTGAGTGTAGTCTAGTGGTTTGTGGCTTAATGGAAACTTTGTAAACCAGGATTCGACTCTAGGCAGTGGATTATTTGATTATTTTCTTAGAATTACACTCAACTAAAAATGAAATGTCGCATATACCCCTGTCTTCTTCTCTGGGTCTGCGACCTGTAACCCTAATCAGCGCCGTTTTTTTTTTTTTTTTTGCGATTTTTGTTTGTTTTCTTGTAGATTTCGTCCCTACATCATAGATCTACAAAGAAAAACATATTTCCAACTTCAAAAACTTGAAAAATTGAATTATTTTAAAATTTCCGATTTTTTTGCCGCATAGGATGAAATCGCGGCGGTTGCCCTCCGCCAAGCGTATAATCGGCGATTAAACGGCCTCGGCGGCCGCGTTTTTGAACAGGATTATGACATAGAAATAGTAGATCCCCACATTTAACATCATATTTTGGTGAAAAATCAATCAAAATCGAGTTTTTTTTTTCCCGATTTACCTTCCGATTTGGCCATAATCGCGGCGGCGATCACTGTCTAGCGATTCCACGCTGTGTAATCGTTCAAATTGGCCGATTTTTAAAACAGGGGTTAAAACTGTTCACTTTCCAATTCATTGACATAAACAAAGAACTGTCGATTCTGGGTAAAAAACTGACTAGTGACATGAAAAATCGAAAATAATGTGTATTTTAATTTTCTGATGTATATTTTAATTTGCTTAGGTGTATTTTTTCTTTACTTTGGATAACATTTGAGTAATTGTTTCAATAAAAAAAATCATTCAAATCAAAATACAATTATTCTTTAAACATTTCCATTTTAAAGATGAAATGAGATAGGGAGAGACTATGAAAACATTCATAGTAGTGTTGTATTCCAAGATGGGAATGCAAAGGTGGTGCCTAGACATTGCTCTCAGGTCTGATATATATATTACTTTCGGGGCGTCCCAACCGTACCGTAATTCATTGCATCTTGTGTATTTTTTTGTGTTATATTCACGCAAAAACAATTTCTGGACATATGAGATTGTTAAGTCGTAATCTTGTTAAAAACGTTTGTAGATGTTTAGACTGTTATACGTCAATCTCTTCATTCAATTGAAAGTTACATTATTAGAGCATCTCCAATGGGAGAATTTTAATATTAAATTGTGTACTTTTTTTAAATAAGAACTTTTAAAAGGTTAATTAAAATTATCCCTCTCCAATAATAAAACTTTTATTGGGATTTTTATTTTTGAAAAAAAAATATCATTTTCAAAATAAAAATGTTTTAAGTATCACATAATTTTTACTCATTGTTGCAGGCTCTAGAAACCATAACGACCAGTAGGACCACAATAGAGAGGAGGACCGAGGTCATCAGCTTTTCCTCGACCCAATTGTTGAATTTCGTATCTTTCCCCTTCCTGTTAACACTATCGTCATTGTAACTATTGAAAAGCTCGCTCACAACCTTTGTAATCTTCAAAAACACTTTTGTGGCCTTAACCATTGTGTTGTCAAATACCCAATTTATAAAATCCATTGTTGCGTTATTCTCCCCATGAGTGTCATGTGAACTCTCCTCATCTATTTATACGAAATATAGAAAGATCAGACTACGCAATGTGTAGACTAGGTTAAACGAGAGTCTACACATGGATGGTCAAGATAAGAAGAATAAGAGAAACTCGTGAGACAAAGGGCTGGAGTCGTTAGCCGTTAACCATGCTAGTAAACGTTATAACTCTGTTTATGTTTTCACAGAGTATTTAGAGCACATGTTAGCTCTGCTTTCATTATGCAAATTATCTGAACTTGTTAGCTTTCTAGGATCTCTAGAATCTATCTTCCTCATCGTTTTGTTGGATCTCCATCGGAGACTCTTACAGATGAGATGATGATTCTGCGTCTCTTGTGAACGTTGTTTGATGTTTATCGGTTACTTGTTAATTTGAAGCTATTTGAATCGAATCTCTGTTTTACGTCATCAGCAGGAAGGCGCTTTGGCTCTTCAATCACCAATCCATATATTTTTACATGTTTTATGCAATCATCACCAAGTCCCAATTCCAAGAAAGTTCAAAACTTTATTCCGACTTTGATTGACCTCATAAAGTTACCTCTTTTAACTCTTCGTTGACTTAGACTATCTCTCTCCATCTTGTTCTTCTTGCTACGGCGGTCCCAAAACCACCAGATTTTTGGCAGGTGGGTCTGGTTTAGTGCAAAACCGATAAAGGTGGGATTTTGTTTCGGAGGAAGGGGAGTTGATTTCTCGAACCGAAAATGTCCCGGTTTTTCTAAACCGCTCCTCTAGATTATTAACCAGTTCTGGTTCGGTTTGTATAAAACAGAAAAACGGTCAAAATGCAAGGGTTATTTTCTTGAGGTATTTGTAATTTTAGTACGTTTTTGGAAAAGATGTTAAGTATTAAGAGCAAGGGCAGTGGAGTAACCCATATGGGTTACTCACAAATAAATTAATCATATAATTATTATTAATCTAATCAAATCAATCCACTAAGTACTTATCAAAATTCATTATTCCACTAGAGAAACCCACTAAGCAAAGAATCTTCTTTTTCAAATAGGACCAAAGCACCATTTTTTAAATCAAAATAAACAACAATCGCTTGCTCCCAAGCCGAGAACATGTGACAACATACATGAAAAGATCAGAATGTACCTGGATTTAAAATAGTCTCCACAATCTGGATGATCAATGAAATCAGCCAATGTCAGCCGCCTATTGTTCCTGGCAGAACACAGTGAACATCTTCAACTAGTTAGAATCGTTTCTAAGTTTTATGGAATCAAAAATTGTAAGTAAATAGAGATTAAAGTGATGCTTACTGTAACCATCATCTACCTAATTGTAATCGTCTCTTCCATCATCGAAGTTCTGACCGTATGCCATCATGTTTACCTACCAGCCTCTTTACTCTACCAAGGTTTAAGTCAAAGAAATCAGAAGAAAACAAAGAGGGAGACATATAGGAGACTGTAATAGAGAGAGAGAAAGAGCTCATGGACCTGTTGAAGACATCTTTCAAAGCAATCACCAATCAGTAGTCTATACTAACCTCATCTTATGCAAAATCAGAAGGATACTCCTCTAATGCTTTCCTATGTTGCTCTTCAATCTACCTAAAACAAAATCAAAACACATAAAATCCTAAATCACTTACCAAGTATATGGTATTGAAAAGTGAAAAAAAAACCTTACTTCTTCATCCTCCTCAAGGACAAAAAACGAAATCTTTCAACAATGTTGTTTGAGATACAAAATCGCTGCAAAAAAAAACTTATGAATGCTTGAGAATCTATCAAACTTGATTCATAATAAGATGATTAATGCACTGGATCCGATCATCATTGGCTTAGAGCCACAAGATATATCCTAATGTCGGAACTCAACGCAAGTCTCCCCAACAACTATATCCTAAAAGGAAACAAAACCAAACAAAACATATATAAAATCGAGCTACACATATCACCTAATCTCTAGCTTCTTCATCTTCTTGCAACCGGATACAATACAATTTGAAGAAATCAAATCTAACTACAGCAGCTACATCGATTCAAATCAAGTATAAAAAGTATCAACATGACCACACAGACACACAATTCAGGCTCAAAACTCAAGAGTTACCCAGAAACTCAAATTTAGGGGAAAAGAGAAAGGAAAAAATTACCTGATACCACCATCGCTGTTTCCCACGACCGCCACCACCACCGCCACGACTACCACCGCCGTCGCGCCCTCCACCAGGATGAGCACCACCGCGACCAGAGGAGAAACCTCCCACACAACGACCACCTTGAGAATTAGGACCGTAAAGAGGCATGACCTTCGTAATCGCCTTGAATCCAATGATTTTTATGGATTTGTTCAATGATTTCTATGGATTTGAGAGAGAGGGAAGTATCACAAGAGAAAAGAGAGAGAGAGTCGGGAAAGAGAAAAGAAGAAATTGGGAAAAAAAAAAAAATTTCTATTTACTCATTATCCAATGCAAAATTGACACGTATCATGTCTTATTGGGTTCTTCCGTTGCCTTCATAAGAATCGATTCTCTGAAAATTGGACATATTTTAAGGTTTTTGATTTATTTTTGGGCCTTAAAAAGATTGAGTAACGGTACTTGTTACTCCACTGGACTTGCTCTAAGTATGTTTACTATTTACAATATGATAATTAGACATGGGACCATGTGAGAGATAGAAAAAGAGCAACTTTGGTAGATGACTATGAAATAAAAATAAATTAAGTAACTAACCTTATGTCAGATTTCTTTGCAAACTAACTCTTTTGAAAGTGGGGTCAAGGTGATATAAATACCAAAATGTTCTTTAGAGTTATGGTAATTACCAAACTATATATTTGTGGAGAAAGAAATAAAGAGAAAAAAAAACAATCCAATGAACAGAAGAGAAACATAAAAATAGCAGCGGTGGAGAAGATCATACTGGTGATACTGTCGGTGGTAGTGTTTGCGGTGGTGGATATGAAACATGTGAAAGAGGTTAGAACTCATGTGATTCTATGAAATAATATGACATATTGAAAAAATATTTTTTTTGGTCGTTCAAAATTGTTAAAACTCATGTGATTATATGAAATAACAGGATATATTGACAAAATAAAGATGTTGGTTGGGTAGAATTGCTAAAACTCATGTGATTCTGTGAAATAATATAATATATGGAGAAATATGTGTGCTGACTATGTAAAACTTTTAAAACTCACTTGATTATGTAAAATTACATGATATACGGACAAAAATATCATGTGATTTTCTTTCATAACATGAAATATTTATAGGCGTTTTGAAAGTCAGATCTAATCTCACATGTTACATCGGTGAGTGGTGGAGAAATCCGACGAGAAGAGGAAACAGAGAATGGACTATGGGTGAGAAAAGGAGAGATTTCTATAGAGAAAAAGGAGAAAATAAGAGGTAAAGAGATGAGAGGGAAAAAAAGGACATAGAAGAAAAAAAAAATGTTAAATTTGATGGTGGTGACAATAAGGAATTGAAAGAGAAAATTGAAAGGAATTGTAGAGTTTATAGATCTGGTGGTAGCTGGCCGTGGGAGAAAGAAAGAGGAGGTGAACAGAGAGGAGAGGTGAACAAAGAAGAGAGAAGAAAGAGAAAATTGATAAAAAAAAAAAAGAGGGAGAGCTACGTAATTTCAAGCGCATGGCCGACATACATACATGCCCCATGGTTAGTTTATTAATTATTTTCAATTATATAGTTAACTGTTATATATACTTATAGAAAAATGAGTTATGGGGCTATCATGGGTGAGAGAGATGTGAGTACTGGCACCATGTGTGAAAGTATGAGAAAAAAAAAAAGGTGAATCGTGTGTAGGTGTGCTGGAGGAGAGAGAGAAAAAAAATATATTATTTTTCTTTTATTTATATATTTTATCTTATTTAATTATTCAAATATTGTGTAATATATTTTTTTAAAAAGCATTTTTGTCAGATACAAAAAAATCTATGTTTTTTTCTTTATAATTTGCATTTTGTTTTATTACTTTAAATATATTTTATATAACAACTGATGTATATGATTTTTCTGTACAGATTTATTGTTGGATGGTTTTTAATATGTACACTTTTATTGTTGGATAGTTTTAATCCGCACATGTTTATTGTTGGATTGTTTTGATATGTACATGTTTATGGCTGGATGGTTTTAATTAAACAGGTTTCTTTATAATTTGATATGTATTTTGTTTGATGATTTTATATAATCTATACTATTAAATGGGAAGCACACTTAGGGATTAAAAAAAATAAATAAATAACATATATCCATGTTGCCAAACAGACCCACTTGCTTACATTAAAAAAAAAGTTAAACTTCCCTAAAAGAATGGTAACAACTATTAATGTTTGGTTCGAGGTTTGTTAAGGACCTCTAAGGTGGCGAGTTCGATTCCCTGATCATGCATTATTCTAGATTAATGTTTGGTTGACAAAAAAAAAACTATTAAGAAATAAATGATTAACTTTTTTATAATTGGTTATAGATTTCTTATATATATTTTGATATGGATATAAATCATAAATAATTAATTTTGAATATATTAAGTTTTCCAAATATTTTTCTAAATTAAATATTAAACTAATGATTTTCTCCTTAAATTTAATTAGAACATACCATCACTATAAAAAAAATTAAAGCCAACAAGATTACAAAATGAAATTTAAAATATTAGAATAAAAACGAAATTATTTCTATTAATAATTCCTTGAATTTATATAGTTATTAAAATTTTATAAAATAATAAGAGATTTCCGCAATTAATAACATACCAAAAATGTAACTTATTATTTAACAAGATTTCCATAACAAATGAATCTAATTAATTTCGAATAGTATTTTTGAAATTAACTTAACTTAAATTTAAATAGATGATTTATTTTAAGAAATCTTAAAATAAAATCAGTAATTATTTACCAAATTTCTAAATTTAGGAATTATTTCTAAAACTAACCTTATATATTTACTCTCATTGGTTTAATAGGAAAATCTAGACAATTAATTCAAAATCCAAATCTGATTATCCATATAGATTCNTAAATTTATAATTTTTTGTTGTGTATATAAGCATATACAAATGAAGATCTTTTCGAAAGCATATATTTTTCTACCTAGAGATTGTATATAAGAGAGGATTGTGGTATGAACGGGTGTTCATCTGCAAAACAAAAAAATTACATTTGATTGCTTAACAAAAGTCCACATTTTTTATATGAACCCAGTAAGTCACAAAATACTATATTAGTGTTTGTTTTCTTCAGTTTTTCTATAGATTTATTTAAGAAACCTCTTTAGGAAATTCATATTAGAGTATGTAGTTGAGCTTTGCATTAACATTAATTAACTTTTGAAACCAGCAAGGGGTACGTATACTTCAACTATATAAGTACAATTAATCTTCCATGACTATATTGTAATTAGTTGTATGTATTAAATTTTTTTTTTTTTGTCAAAAAATTTATATTATTTTCTTATTTTTCCAAATATATGATGTTAACAGTCATTATTAAAATGGCACTATAACTTGGGATATATATAGAAAAGAAAACAAAAAACACACATGGCAGTAAAATTTTATAACATAAGCACCTTGAAATTTTTTTTATAGTCTTTTAAGTCATGATTACCTTGAATTTCTAATGAAATTTTCAAGGTAACGATGACTCATAGTATAAAAATTTCTAATCCAAATCTTAAAGTACTGATTAACACTCAAACACCCAAATATTCATAAATCAAAATGACAAAATTTATTGTTAATGATGTTATACTATATAAATATGTTTACACATACTAAATAAATAATTCTTACTATTTTCAATTGAACTACCATAAGTTCAAAATAAAATAAAAACAAAAAATACATAAAATGTGTTCTGTAACAGTTAAAAATATATATAAAAAAAACATAATCTAATATAGGTGAAACATATATAAAATATTAAGAATAGAGAAGTTAATTAATTTTGTAATATTTTTATTAAAACATATGATATATAGATATACTATGAATTATATTTATGTTTACTTTATACGGGAGTTCGAGAATTTATGTATTCATGCGGTCCCCTCCGGTTTTCAATCGGAAATTTGTCCCATATCCGGAATGTCCCATATTGGGAATGCTTTCTGTTATGCAACGAAAATTTGAGAACGGGTGTAGGACATAATGGAACATGACAAAACGAAAAGAGAGTTACGACCATCCCTAATTATTTGTATATGTTTCAAACAGGTTTTCATCGTTGTTAGCGGTTATATATCCAATTTGATAGTTCACAAATTTAATAGAATCTAACCAATCATTTATTTGATTTAGTTTGTTACCAGTCCAACCGTTATGTTGTTCCAAATTTTAAGATACTAGTGAAATCATTATTATTTTAAATTTTCAAACATTAATAAACCAAACTAAATATCAAACTAAAATCGCAATTAGTATAAGTTTGATTATATATACAAAATTAATTTTGTTTATAAACATAACCCCGCACGTATGTGCGGGTCCGAACCTAGTAATGTTAAACCTGTATAACTAAAACCATCCAGCCATAAACATGTACAAATAAAAACAATCCAGCAATAAACGTGTGCGGCTTAAAACCATCCAACAATAAACCTGTACGAATTAAAATCTACCCAGAAATAAATATGTACAGAAAAATCATATACATTTGTTGTTGTATAAAATCTATTTAATATAATAAAAAAATGCATATCAAATTAATGAAAAACATAGATTTTTCGTATCTGACAAATTACATATGTACAAAACCATTGCATATATCACTTTTGATATGAAAATATATTTGAAATTACTAAAACAAAATGCATGTCAAATTATAAAAAAAAACATAGATATTTTGTATCTGAAAATATAATAATAAAATAATTTATATTAATAAATATTTGGATAACTAAATAAGAGTGGATGTGATTAGAGAAGAAAAAAAATATTTAAAAATAATTATTTCTTCTTCACTCTCACACCCACAACACACACATACGATCTCACTTTCTCATTATCTATCGAAAAATTCTTGAGTTCTCCCCCTATTAATTAACCAATCACAATACAACAATATGTCATGTCATATCATATTAAAAAAAAAATCAAAATTAAAATAAAAAGACAATACAAATTAAGGAAACAAATTTTTGGCAAAAAAAAAAATTAAGGAAACAAATTATGTAGATCTTTTATTAAGGAAATTATGTCGGTTTGGGTTATAAAAGAGGATTATAGTTTAAATTTGTAATTTAAAATTTTTATATCGGTTTGGTTTATAAAGAATGGTTAGGATTTAGATTTATAATTAAACAAAATTGTATGTCGGTTTGAGTTTGCAAAAGAGTGGTTAGGGTTTAGATTTTACAATTAAATGAAATTATATGTCGGTTTGGGTTTACAAAAGAGTGTTTAGGGTTTAGATTTACAATTAAACAAAATTATATGTCGATTTGGGTTTATAAAAGAATGTTTAGGGTTTAGATTTTACAATTAAACAAAATTATATGTCGGTTTGGGTTTATAAAAGAATGTTTAGGGTTTAGATTTTACAATTAAACAAAATTATATGTCGATTTGGGTTTATAAAAAATAGTTAGGGTTTAGATGTAATAATTAAAAACTGTAATATAATATTTAAATTAATAATTTTAAAATTGATTGATCTACAGAATTTATTTCCTTAATTAAGATTTGTTTCTTTAATTTAAAGGGGTGGATAAGAATTGTCTTTATCTATCTCTCTCCCACACTCACAGATAACCAAACCCCACAAAACCACACACTCCCACTCAGACACTATCTCACTCTTTCTCTCACCACCCATTTTTGTTATTTTAAATATTAAACATATTAAAAACTTAATATCTTCCCAAAAACCTACTAAAACTGCAACACTCCCTATTTTCTTATAGTGAGCAATAACTTAGAGCAACTCCAACCATTAAACACCAAAACACCAAATTTTGAAACAAAACAAAACTTTAATATGAATTATGTTTAATAAAACTTAAACTTTTGATTATTATATTATTAAATTTAAAATTAAATATTTTTAATAAGCATTAAATTTTTTGTTTAGTTTTAATTTTGCAATATTATGTTTCCACTAGTTTATTAAACTTTAATATGAATTATTAATCTTAATAATTTTGGTATTTCTTTTAATTTTTTGTCTAAATTATTTATTTATATTATATCAAATATAGTTAATAGTTCATATTATCAATTGTAATAAGATAGTTTTAAAAATATTGATGGTATATTTGGCTTTCAATGGATAAACAATAGGTTAGATATATATTTAAATCAAAAATACAAATAAAAGAATCTTTTTTTTAGTGTTTCGTGAATAGTTTTACACCAAATATAGTGCAACACTGTTCACAAAACACTAAAAGAAATAGGATAGTGTTTGTTATGCCGTTGGGTTGGAGTGATTTTGCACTATAATTGATGTTTTCTGATGTTTTATGTTATTTTTTATATATTATAGAGATTTTACTTTGTTTTAAAAAAACCTTTTGATATAATTTTTGAAAACTAGTGTTGAGAAATCGTAAACTTTAAGAAAATAACTGTTAAAAAAAAATGAATTCACTGGATTTATTATTGGTTTATCGTTATGTAAAAATATTTATTGTGTGAACGTGGTTATGATTCGCGTAATTTTTTTTATTAATCTCAAGCAAACTCAGTGAAATTACAAAGAGTTTCTAACTAGCTTTGGATACAAGTTAGGGTTTTGCAAATATTGAGCTTAGGATCTTGAGATTTTTTTTGTCCTACCTTGCTTGGCCGTCGAACTCACTACTTATATTAAGAGAGTCGATCTTAGCTAAGTCTTTTTCTCTTTGGCTTTTGGTCTTTTCTCCGATTTGTTTCATATTCCCATAGATTCGATTCTTCTTCGCAGATTGTTAGGGGCTTGTTTATTTCGCAGATCCTTCTAGTGGTCGTACTGATCGGGCTTGTTTATTTCGGACTTGATTGGACTATTCTTGGTTTAATTCTGAGTTAATCGAGTGATGCTAACAGCATAATTAAACGTTAATTAATTACTTCATAATTTATGTCAAATCTCGTAAGTTACCTAAAAGTCGTTCTTCACAGAATTTACTATTGGTTGGTCGTTGGTTTTTTACCAGACGGAGTACTTAAATTAGTATACCTGTATACGTGTTGGAAATTCGAGAACCATACGTGTTAGTTGTTACTACTTAAAAAGGAAATATATTGTAATTGAGTATACCAACTCTTTGGACTGTAATGAAATAATTGCACCATATTAGGAGAACCACTTCTGAAGAAATTTTGCTATAAAGTAAAGCCTCATGACATCTTTAATTATTATTTAAAACTCGAAAACAGTACCTAATTTGGCTAAAAATTAAACCACCAACTCTAAATATGTCACATTAACGTGTAGAAAGAGTAGTTGCCACACGAGGAAGACTTAACTAATATAATATGGCATATTTGGAAGATTGCAACAACTTTTTCATGCAAATGGGATTTTATTAATAATTTGGATCAGTTATTTAGATATGTTCCGCATTGAGAGATGACAAGAGAGAAAGAGGGGTAAATAAGCAAATAAGCAATGGACAAAAGGGAAGCCAAGAGAAGGATAGTGTTAGTTCCAATTCCAGCACAAGGTCATGTAACTCCAATGCTGCAACTTGGGAAAGCCCTTCAGTCAAAGGGCTTCTCAATTACAGTTGTTGAGGGACACTTCAATCAAGTAAGGTCTTCTTCTCAACACTTCCCTGGCTTTCAGTTTGTAACCATTAAAGAAAGCTTATCAGAGTCTGAACTCCAAAAACTCGGAGGAATCGAGTTTATGATAAACCTCAACAAAACCAGTGAGGCAAGCTTCAAGGACTGTATCGCTCAGTTGCTTCTGCAACAAGGCAGTGATATTGCTTGTATCATCTACGACGAGTTCATGTATTTCTGTGGAGCTGCAGCTAAGGAGTTTAACCTTCCCAGTGTCATCTTCAGCACCGAAAGTGCTACAAATTACGTTTCACGCTATGTACTAAGTAAACTCAATGCTGACAAGATTTCGGTTGACATGGAAGGTGCTCAAAACAATATTAATAACACATCCGGAAACTATTCGTTTCAGTTAAACTTAGTATTTTTTATTTTTACTTTGTAGATCCTGAAATGCAAGAACAAGTGGTGGAAGATATTTATCCATTACGATACAAAGACCTACCGACTTCAGGATTGGGGCCACTAGAAGACCTTTTTGAGCTCTGTAGGGAAGTATCCAACAAAAGAACAGCTTGCGCTGCTATCATCAACACCGTGAGCTGTCTGGAGAGCTCATCTCTATCATGGCTAGAACAAGAAATTGAAATTCCGATGTACCCTATAGGTCCTCTTCACATAACAGCTTCTCCACCATCTAGTTTGCTTGAAGATGATAGGAGCTGCATTGAATGGTTGAACAAGCAGAAACCGAAGTCAGTGATATACGTAAGCGTGGGAACGGTAGTTCAAATGGAAACCAAGGAAGTGCTGGAGATGGCTTGGGGGTTGTGTAATAGCAACCAACCTTTTTTATGGGTCATCCGACCAGGTTCGATCCCTGGCCTCAATGGGATAAAGTCATTTCCACAAGAAGTTAGTAAGATGGTCTCGTATAGAGGATACATTGTGAAGCGGGCACCGCAAATAGAAGTACTTGGACATCCTGCGGTGGGAGGCTTCTGGAGCCACTGTGGATGGAACTCAATTCTCGAGAGCATAGCAGAAGGAGTTCCAATGATTTGTAGGCCTTTTCATGGCGAGCAGAAGTTGAACGCTATGTATGTAGAAAGTGTTTGGAGAATAGGGTTTCAGGTGGAAGGTAGTAAAGTGGATAGAGGAGAGGTTGAGAGAGCTGTGAAAAGGTTGATGGTGGACGAAGAAGGAGCTGGGATGGAGGAGAGAGCCCTTGGTCTAAAAGAGAAGCTCAAAGCCTCTGTGAAAAGTGGGGGTACCTCATACAACACTTTGGATGAGCTTGTCAAGTCCTTGAAGACAATGTGAAACTGTTCAACTTCATGTATTATTTGAGACAATTAAATTGTATTGATCAAGCTTGATCTTGCAACATTTACAAAGTGCGTGCTTTATATTTTTGTATGAAAAAGAGAAAAAAAAAAATCAATGCGAGTATCAAATACGACTAATAAGTTTCACGGCTTTTGCCTTTCACTCTGTATTCGACAAAATTTATGCAAACAATGTCATGGCTACCTTGAAAGGTAGTCTAAAATCTATGCAAAAAATGTCATGGCTATCTATAATGTTGTATCACTATGTTTTAACCGTAGAAGATATCACAATGGGCCTCAACACAACCTCAACAAAGGCCCAGATTCAGTCAAGCCCACATGTTCAAACACAACAAAAGACGACAATGAAGACAATGACTCACCCTGTCGCAGTCACGCCTGCAAGCAAGAAGACCGTTAGTACGAAGGTGACAACGACGTCCTCAGATAAGAACAAATATGCACCTCTGCAATCTCTGCAAAGCATAGAGGATGACTCACCCTAGACAGCTGTATATTCTAGATTGTTCTCAAGTAGTGTATATAAGAAAGTGTAAACACTCAAAAGATAATTATCTAAAATACAAGTTTGTTTAACAAATTCACCTTTGTTCTCTCTGTTCTTTCATTAACCTTTTCGCAGAACAAAAAGGACAACAGGATGAGCTTGTTCCCGAGTTTCATTCCCTAAGATACAAAGCATTTCCGGTTTCACGATTTGCATCATTACAAAGCACAATCGAATACAGTTGACAAACGGACAACTTCCAACGTGATAATCAATACAGAAAGCTGTCTAGAGAGCTTCATCTCTGTATTTTTTGCAACAACAGCTAGAAATTCCTGTGTATCCTATAGGCACCTACAAGTCCTTGAAGAGAACAAGAGCTTAATGAAATGGTTGAACAAAACAAAAGGTAAACTGAGAGCCTGTGTTAAAAGTGGAGGTTCTTCATGCAACTCGCTAGAGGAATTTGTACACTTCATGAGAAGTCTGTGAAGACGGTTGTCTCTACTTTAAGTCCATGATTCCATCTTCTTAAGATACTTGTTCACTACGGAAACAAAATATATTTATCTTTACATTTTTACATTATAAGAAAACATCAAATTTAAGTAATATGATTGCACAAGACATATCAGTAGTAAGTACCTGTTGTGATGACAAAGAAAATTATTATATGTGAAGATGAACTCTTAGTAGATATGAAAACTATCAAGAAGTTTATGGATTTAGAGGTCAGAACGAAGAGGTCCACAAAAGTATAGAGTGAAGGTAAAATAAGAACTTTGAAAAACTTTGTTTCTTTATTATGATCTCAAGATGCTTTAACAATATTGAGTCACATTGTCTCTTATAGAGAGTTTAGAGACAAATCTAGAACTTCACTCATGATAATAGCTGTGATTAGATTAGTCATCATCCAAATTGGTTACTGCATCAGGTACGGTCAACTTTGTTTTGACTTGTGAGTGTTGACTTGGTTTCTTGTTGGGACCTTTTTCTTGCTGGACTGTTTTCTGACCCATTTTGCATATCTAATCACAACTGATATCATGAGTGATGAGTCATGTAATACCCGAACTCGATACCCGGAACTGGTCAACGGGTTGACTCCCTGGCCGGCCCAAAACACTCTTTAAATGCAAAACTACCAGCTAACAATGCAAACGAACTCTTAACTTAACTAACCTGCAAAAAAGAAAGAGAAATGAGCAATTGATAATTACTCAGTGAGGGAAAGCCTCAGGGCTCTCGAAGTCTCCACACCCAAACACGCTTAGACAATCACCAAGTCTAAACCTAAGCCAAGCAGCAATCACTGTGTCCTAAAACCTGTGACACAAACATACACACACATCACACAAATGGAACTACGTCCCATAACCATCAACAACAAGAGACTCAAGTCTCGAAATGCCCGTCTGCTCTTAGGGTTCACAAACTCTCCTCTCGTTCAACAAAGACGGTGATACGTTCATACACACATACATGCCAAACATAAACCCTCGTCGTTTGCAAGTTATTGGGCCTTAATGGGCTGAAAAGAAAATAAACCAGCCCAATTACCAATTAAAAACCGGGATGTTACAAGTCACCTATTTCTAGATTGTTCTCTAGAGTCTATAAAAGACAATGTGATTCAATATTGTAAAAGCATCTTGAGATCATAATCAAGGAACAAAGTTTTTCAAAATAAGAGGAGGTGACAAAAAAAACATGTTTTCTTTTGTATTTGATTAATCATTAACAAGATAAAAGAGATGTAATTACTTGCATACACCATCTACTACACATATGCTTCACAAGTGAAAAGGGGTCAACAAATCATAAAAAGGATGAACTAGTGTCCACAAGTGAGTCTGAGAATCACACAGACATTCAAAGAAGCTGAGTAACCCAAACTCGCAAAGCAGATAGCTGATGATGAGTTCATTGCTTTGCTGAAGCTGCAGCCAAAGAGTTTAATCTCCCAATCGTCATTTGTAGCACAACAAGTGCCACAGCTTTTAAAAGGCGCTCTGTATTTGAGAAACTCTATGAAAACGATGTTTTGGCTCCCTGGAAAGGTAATTCTATAATTCTCTGTTTCAGAGTTTCTGAAAGCGGCTATAATCTTGTAACACTATCGGTATCGGCTTTTCACCTACGCAGGACCAAAAGAAAAAAAGAAAAAAAAAGAGCTAGTGCCAGAGTTTTATCAAGTGATACAACAGCTTAGAGCCTCTGTTCGAAGTGAAGGTTCTTCATACAACTCGCTAGAGGAGTTTTGTACACTTCATAAGAAGTCTGTGCATACAGAAACATAAACATGGATAAAACATAACTAAGCACAGTCCCAAAATCTATGAATTTTACATGTTATTTCCATAATATGTCTGATCAGCAAGTTCCAGCTCTAAGAATGTTCATCACTGCAGAACCGGCTTTGACTGAGTTCATGAATTATAGAAACTGAACAGAAAGAGACTGAATGTTTTCTTGTGTTATTAACAAGCCACAAAGGCAAAGATATATACAAACCTAGACTTGGTGAAGAAGCTATAGACTTAAATGCCTAATTACAATAACGATATCAATTAGAGATATGTACAGCTATATGATCGTAAATGAATAGATAGCATTTCCTTATATAGCGAGGTTGTATTCATTCCAATACCCTCCCTCAAGTTGGAGACTGAGGATCGTGAAGGCCCAACTTGCCAATGAGACCTTCGAAATCCCGACGTCCTAAGGCTTTGGTGAAAACATCCGCAAGCTGAGACGCTGAACGAACAAAATGAAGTCGAATGAGTCGAGCTTTAGCTGCGTCACGCACGTTGTGAAAGTCGAGTTCGACATGCTTCGTACGCTCATGGAAGACTGGATTTGCAGCTATATGAATTGCTGCTTGACTGTCGCAATGCAGATCAATCGGTTGGGCTTGCTGGACGCCTAAATCTTCTAACAAACCTTTTAACCATTTGAGCTCACGAAGTGTTAAAGACATACTGTGATACTCTGCTTCCGCCGAGGACATGGAGACAACATTCTGTTTCTTTGATCTCCAAGATAAGGGCGAGTTGCCAAGGGAGACAAACCAGCCAGTGAGTGAGCGGCGATTAACAGGACAACCCGCCCAGTCTGCATCACACCAACCAGTGAGCTGCAGGTCATTATCTGAACTTAAAAGAATACCTTGGCCAGGGGAACCCTGTAGGTAGCGTACCACGCGAAGAGCAGCATCCCAATGAGCATGTGTTGGTAGTTGCATAAACTGAGACAGGATGTGAACTGAGTACGTCAGATCCGGTCTTGTGGCAAGAAGGTAGATCAGGCGTCCAACCAGGCGGCGATACCGCGCGGGTTCAGCTAACAGAGGGCTGTTGACGCGACCAAGACTGTGTTGCTGTTCCATGGGGAACTTTTCAGGTTGATAGTTGAGAAGACCAGTTTCTTGGAGAATATCGAGTGCATATTTCTTTTGGTTGAGGAAAATCCCATCGGTTCTCCTTGTGACCTCTATACCCAAAAAATATTTGAGAGCCCTGAGATCTTTCATGTGAAAACAAGTACTCAAATACTCTTTGAACTCTGAAATTGTTTCTAAGCAGCTTCCCGTAATGACTAATTCATCCACATAAACCAAAACGTAAAGCTGAATAGCACCTCGTTGTAATGTGAATAACGAGTAATCTCGATAAGATTGTTTGAAACCATACCGAATTAATGCTGTCTGCAGTTTCTCGAACCAGCATCGAGGCGCCTGTCGAAGGCCATAAAGAGATTTCCGAAGACGACAAGGTTGCGTTCATCATTCTCAAGATGAAAACCCGGAGGCAGTTTTATATAAATTTCCTCACTCAAACCCGTCGGCAAGATATTTGATTTGGTATACCCATTTGCATCCTAAACAACTTTTTTTTTTTATTGTCAAATTTACATCTTTTATGGGATTCGCTCCGGCTGATTTTGTTACAACGGTACAAAACCACGGCAAATTGCCGTCATATTAACTATAGTATTAAATTACTAGATTTCAAGCTATGCTTCCAAAGTCATAGCTTAACGTATATTGTAATAACATCTAAAATAAGATAGGAAGAGAGTAAGCAAATAATGGTAGTGATTTCTAGCGGTCGTGAGAAAATTTTGCTCTCATGTCCACAGCGCCCTCCAATCGTACCAATAATATACAAACTCTTTGGACTTTGATGCAATAATTGCACCAAGATTCGAGAACTCACTATTGAGGATATTTTTTTATATTTGGAGACTCCAAGTATATAATATAACCTCTTAATCCCAAAACAGAACCTACCTTAGGTGGCAATAACCACCAACTCTTACTGACTTACACGTTTTTCCTGGAATAAATGTCACATTCTTGCTATCTACTCAACAATAATGCAATTAGTTTTTGTTATAATCATTTGGATCAACTAAATAAAGATATGTTCCGCACTGCAACAAGAAAGAGAAAGACGTTAAGCAATGGAGAGAAGGGAAGCCAAGAGAAGGATAGTATTAGTTCCAATTCCTGCTCAAGGTCATGTTACTCCAATGCTGCAACTTGGGAAAGCCCTTTACTCGAAGGGCTTCTCGATTACGGTTGTTGAGGGACACTTCAATCAAGTAAGCTCTTCTTCTCAACACTTCCCTGGCTTTCAGTTTGTCACCCTGAAAGAAAGCTTACCAGAGTCTGAATTCCAAAGACTCGGAGGAATCGAGTTTATGATAAAGCTCAACAAAACTAGTGAGGCAAGCTTCAAGGACTGTATCGCTCAGTTGCTTCTGCAACAAGGCAGTGATATTGCTTGTATCATCTATGACGAGTTCATGTACTTCTGTGGAGCTGCAGCTAAGGCGTTCAACCTTCCAAGTATCATCTTTACCACTACTAGTGCTACAAATTATGTTTCACGTTGTGTACGAAGCAAACTCAATGCCGACAAGTTCTTGGTCGACATGGAAGGTACTGGAAACCAGCTTAACAACCCATCCCGAAATGGTTTAAGGTTGTTTTGAGGATTTAGATAATAACTAAACTGTTTTTTTTTTTTTAACTTAGATCCTGAAATGCAAGAACAGGTGGTGGAAAATTTGTATCCATTACGATACAAAGACCTACCGACTTCAGGATTGGGGCCTTTAGATCGATTATTCGAGTTCTGTAGGGAAGTAGCCAACAAAAGAACAGCTTCCGCTGCTATCATCAACACCGTGAGCTGTCTAGAGAGCTCGTCTTTGTCATGGCTGGAACAAAACATCGGAATTCCGATGTACCCTATAGGTCCTCTTCACATGACAACTTTCCCACCTTCTAGTTTACTTGACGAGGACAGGAGCTGCATCGAATGGTTAAAAAAGCAGAAACCGAGGTCAGTGATATACATAAGCTTGGGAAGCATATTTGACATGGGAACTAAGGAAGTTTCGGAGATGGCTTGGGGGTTGTGTGATGGTAACCAACCTTTCTTATGGGTCATCCGAGATGGCTCTGAGTCATTGCCAGAGGAAGTCAGTACGATGGTCTCAGAAAGAGGAGGATACATTGTGAAATGGGCACCGCAGATAGAAGTACTTGGACATCCTGCAGTAGGAGGCTTCTGGAGCCACTGTGGATGGAACTCAACGCTTGAAAGCATTGCAGAAGGAGTTCCAATGATATGCATGCCCTTTCATGGGGAGCAGATGTTGAACGCAATGTATATAGAAAGTGTTTGGAGAATAGGTTTTCAGGTGGAAGGTAGTAAAGTGGATAGAGGAGAGGTTGAGAGAGCTGTGAAGAGGTTGATGATGGACGATGAAGGAGCCGGGATGCAGGAGAGAGCCCTTGATCTAAAAGAGAAGCTCAAAGCCTCTGTGAAAAGTGGGGGTACCTCATACAACGCTTTGGATGAGCTTGTCAAATACTTGAAAACAATGTGAAAATGTTGAACTTCATGTATTATTAGAGATAAAGATCAAGTTTGATCTTGCAAAATGTAAAAGTATGTTGTTTTTCCTATTCAAATAAAAAAGCAGTACAAATAAACACGAGTATTTTTTTCTTCTTCGAATGAATATAAAATTTATCCAAACAAAAAAAAATCATGTTTATATGATATGCATCTTTTGTTATAATTACAACAAGCTAGTTCCAGAGTTTCATCCCCTGAGATACAAACACTTTCCCGGTTTCATGATTTGCATCATTAGAAAGCATAATGGATACGTACCAACGCACACATCTCATGGTGTCAGCTTGAAGGAGGAGCTGAGAGCCTCTGGTTATAAGTGGAGGTTCTTCACACAACTGGCTAGAGGAGTTTGAAACTTCATAAAGAAGTCTATGAAGACAGTTGTCTCTACTTCAACACCCAAAATATCACAATTCTTTTGTAAACTATTCAAGTTTTGTTTCTCTCTAGCCAAAGATATGCAGACTCCTTCCTAACGAGTGCAGTGATTAAAGAACCTAAACCCACACAAAGCCGACATATGTTTCAGAAAGTATCATATCCTAAAAATCGAATATGAATGAAGAAATAACATGTCATTTTTCTTGTTGTTCACACTCACTCTAGTTTACAAAATCAATTTAGTATAAATATAATTACCATAATCTCTTGCGTAACTCTAGAAACTGTATATATATATATATAAAGATACCTGAACACAAAGGAACAAAACAAATGGATCAACAGCCTTTTGCCCTCCCAGATTCAGTCAGCGGTGGTCATGCTCTGTACATTCTAGTATATGTTAGAAGGCTTTTGCCACCTCCCTCAACAACCTGAGAGTACCAAGCCACTTTTTCTAATACGCTTTGCAGTCTCTTGCCAAACCCGTCTGCTTGCCACGTACCAGACACTGTCTGTCAGGTCATTGCAGAAGATTGTGACGAATCTCCTCCTCGCGTCCGGCGTGAGTCGAAAGATCTCTCTGCATTGCGGTGTCTTTGCTTTCGTCTAACAGAATACACAAGAAAGCAGTATATGATCTAACTCACATACTGGCTCATATTGCACTCCTACGGTAAGCCTTCCCATCCTGCTTACAAGCTATGTACTCCGAGAGATAAATTTTGTTGATTTCATATATCAAGTTCCATCTCTTCACATACTTGTTCACTAAAAAAACAAAATATTTTTGTCTTTTTCGTGTTACATCATTATAAGAAAACATCAAATCTAAGTAATATGAAAGCCTTTGCCCTTAAATGTAAATTAAGCAAAAGTAGGCTGCAAATGCTCTGACCCCATAAGTAGGCACTTAGTTAAAGACAGAAGCATAATCATGGATAAAACATAACTAAGCACAGCCCCAAAATTATAAAGTCCATTTCATACATATACAAATCCCAATTTTTTTTTTTGGTAACAGTATAAACACTATTTTTTTTTCGACAACAGTATAAACTCTATATATTATATCACTTTTTATTCTTATTTTATTAAGTTTTTAGAAAAACATGATTTTTAATTTTTTTTTTTTAAGGCACAATATTATTGCCTTGGGTCAAATTAATTTCTGGATTCGACACTGGAACTATATATACACATATTATAATTTAGTATGAGATTGATTGTAAGTAATCATTGTGTAAATTCTTTGGAGACTGAATTGACACTTTTATGTCAATTTCTTTATTTAAATGAAAATTACATTAGCTGGTCTGCTGTGCTCTCAACACACCAAAACAATTTCATGAAATATTAATAGAAAATGTTTCTAGTAGTAGAAAAATATCTAGTGTGGAAAATGGTCACGCGCCAATACGTATATATTATTTTTTTGATAGAAACGCACCAATACGTATATTATCAACTCTTTGGAGTCTCATGCAATAATTGAGTTAGCTTAGAGTATGTCCACCGGTAGTTTTATTAGGGGTACTCTCAGTAAAAAATAAAAAAAATAATAATAAAGAAAAACAAAAGTAAAGGAACGTTGCTTCATTAAGCATTTTGAGAATCGTTTCTTACTATGTGTCAGGTTACTATAAGCTGATTTTTTTTTTTAGATTTATTATTTAAATATTTATTAATATTAAAAGAAAATGATTAAAATATATTATTTTGAGTAACATGAGGCAGTTCTCCATTCGCCATGGTCTTAGGTGGCTTCCACCAACAAAAAAGAAACATACACGTTTTTCTTAAGAGTTAAATAAATGTCACTTTCTTCCTTTTACTAAACGCCCATGCAAATTATTTTTCAATAAGTGTAAGTTGGATCAATTATTTAAAGATGTTGCGCATTGCAACATGAAACGATAGAAAGAGCAAGAGAGAAATAGCCAAATAGATTAAGCAATGGGGAATAAGGAAGCTAAGAGAAGGATAGTGTTAGTTCCAGTTCCAGCACAAGGTCATGTAACTCCAATGATGCAACTTGGGAAAGCCCTTTACTCCAATGGCTTCTCGATTACAGTTGTTGAGGGACACTTCAATCAAGCAAGCTCTTCTTCTCAACACTTCCCTGGTTTTCAGTTCGTCACCATCAAAGAAAGCTTACCAGAGTCTGAATACGAGAAACTTGGACCACTCGAGTTTGGGATGAAGCTCAACAGAACCAGTGAGGCAAGCTTCAAGGACTTTATAGCTCAGTTGTTGCTGCAACAAGGCAATGATATTGCATGTATCATCTACGACGAGTTCATGTACTTCAGTGCAGCAGCAGCTAAGGAGTTCAACCTTCCGAGTGTCATCTTCAGCACTACTAGTGCTACAAATTACGCTTCCCGACGTGTACTAAGCGAACTCAATGCCGACAAGTTCTTGGTCGATATGGAAGGTGTCCAAAACCAGCTTAATAACCCATCCCGAAACCATTTGCTTCACTTAACCTTGGTTTTTTTTTTTTGTAGATCCTGAAATGCAAGACCAGGTGGTGGAAAGTTTGTATCCATTACGATACAAAGACCTAGCGATTTCAGGAATGGGGCCACTAGAACAAGTTCTTGAGGTCTGTAGGAAAGTAGCGAACAAAAGATCAGCTTCCGCTGTTATCATCAACACGGTGAGCTGTCTAGAGAGCTCGTCTCTATCATGCCTAGACACCTCTGTTAAAATTGGAATTCCGATGTACTCTATAGGCCCTCTGCACATGACACCTTCCCCACCTTCTAGTTTACTTGAAGAGGACAGGAGCTGCATTGAATGGCTGAACAAGCAGAAACCGAGGTCAGTGATATACATAAGCCTGGGAAGCATATATGAAATGGTCACCAAGGAACTTTTGGAGATGGCTTGGGGGTTGTGTGATAGTAACCAACCTTTTTTATGGGTCATCCGACATGGCTCCGAGTCATTGCCAGAGGAAGTCAGTACGATGGTCTCAGAAAGAGAAGGATACATTGTGAAATGGGCACCACAGATTAAAGTACTTGGACATCCAGCAGTGGGAGGCTTCTGGAGCCATTCTGGATGGAACTCAATACTCGAGAGCATAGCAGAAGGAGTTCCAATGATTTGTAGGCCCTTTCATGGCGAGCAGAAGTTGAACGCAATGTATATAGAAAGTGTTTGGAGAATAGGTTTTCAGGTGGAAGGTAGTAAAGTGGATAGAGGAGAGGTAGAGAGGGCTGTGAAGAGGTTGATGGTGGACGAGGAAGGAGCCGGGATGCAGGAGAGAGCCCTCGTTCTAAAAGAGAAGCTCAAAGCCTCTGTGAAAAGTGGTGGTACCTCATACAATGCTTTTGATGAGCTTGTCAAGTACTTGAAGACAAAATAAAATGTTGAACTACATGTATTATTAAAGATGGTTGAATTGTGTGGATCAAGTTAGATCTTGCAAAATTTTAAAGTATGTGGTTTCTTTATGCGAATAAAAAGCAATAGATAATTTGTTGCATCAAAGTATCAAACACAAGTATCTTTCTTGGCAGTTTGCTCAATATATAATTGTTGCATCACAAAAGAGCCAATTAAATGAAACAAGAGGACGAAATCATCTTTTCTTTTGTCTTTCATTACTCTCTAACAAAATAATTGAAGTGTTGAAACAAGAGGCGCACCGAGAAGATGAAGCATACACCATCTACCTTATGCTTCACATAACACAGATAAATTAATGTCCACGAGTATAATCTGTTATATATATCAGAAACATACTTCTTTGAATAAATCTCATAGGTACATTCAAGGAGCTCAGAGAACTGATTCTTAGTTTTTCTTGCAGTTTTCCGTAATGGAGGAGAAGCAGGCGAGGAAACCCTTCATTCTAAGGGTTTTTCAATCACAGTTGTTCAGACCAAGTTCAATCACTTTATCCCTTCAGATGACTTCACTGTTTTTCAGTTTGTCCCTATCCCAGAAAGCTTACCGGAGTCTTTGAAGGATCTCGGAGCACTACATTTTCTGCTTAAGCTCAACAAAGAGTGTCAGGTGAGCTTCAAGAACTGTTTGTGCCAGTTGCTGCTGCAACAAAGTAATGAGATCTCATGTGTTATCTACGATGAGTTCATGTACTTTGCTGAAGCTGCAGCCAAGGAATTTAAGCTTCCAACTGTCATTTTCAGCACAACATGTGCCACGGCTTTTGCTTGTCGCTCCGTATTTGAAAAACTCTATGCAAACAACGACCTGGCTGACTTGAAAGGTACTCTAAAAGTCTCTGTTTCAGGTTTTCCTAAGCCTCTAAAATGTTGTATCACTATGGTTTTAACTTTTTCGCTGAACCCAAAGGACAACATGATGAGCTAGTTCCAGAGTTTCATCCCCTGAGATATAAAGACTTTCCGGTTTCACGATTTGCGTCACTAGAAAGCACAATGAAGTTGTATACGAATTCTGTTGACAAACGTACAGCTTCCACTGTGATAATCAACACAGCGAGCTGTCTAGAGAGCTCATCTCTGTCTTTTCTGCAAAAACAGCTAGAGATTCCAGTGTATCCTATAGGCCCTTTTCACATGGTGGCCTCAGCTTCTACGAGTTTAATTGAAGAGAACAAGAGCTGTATCGAATGGTTGAACAAACAAAGTGCAAACTCGGTGATATACATAAGCATGGGAAGCTTAGCTTTGATGGAAATCAGTGAGGTGATGGAAACGGCTTTGGGATTGGCTGCTAGCAACCAACACTTTTTATAGGTGATCCCACCAGGGTCGATACATGGTTCAGAATGGACAGAGTCTTTGCCTGAAGAGTTTAGTAAGACGGTCTCGGATAGAGGTTACATTGTGAAATGGACTCCACAGAAGAAAGTACTTGCTCATCACGCAATAGGAGGATTTTGGAGCCATTGTGGATGGAACCCAACAATAGAAAGCATCAGCTAAGGAGTTCCTATGATCTGCTGGCCGATCAAAAGGTGAACGCGAGGTACTTGGAGTGTGTTTGGAAAATTGGGATTCAAGTGGAGGGTGAGCTAGACAGAGGAGTGGTCGAGAGAGCCGTGAAGAGGTTAATGGTGGACGAAGAAGGAGAGGATATGAGGAAGATAGCTTTCAGTTTGAAAGAGCAGCTTAGAGCCTCTGTTAGAAGTGGAGGTTCTTCATACAGCTCGCTGGAAGAGTTTGTACGCTTGATGAGGACTCTGAAGCAAAATAAGAAATTAGTCTCTGTTTTACTTCACCATATCTGACACTGAACACACAACGGTAAAAAGTAACGTTGAAGAGAATAATTACTTGTGTGGATATATTATGTAATAAATGCACCTTTATGTTCTAGAAGAATCTTGCTACTATATAAGAAATAAATCAAAGGGGAGACAAAAGTGATATGAGGATAAGGTTTGTCACTGAATGTATGATGCTCTGAGAATCATATATAAGTGATAAATAGATTACGATTTACGATCTTATATTGGAGACGAAGAGGGCTTAAAGTAGAACCCTACGTGGCTAAAACCAATATAACACTATGTCAGCAAGAAAAATAAAAATAAAAAAGGCTATTGCTTTTGTTGGAATGTCACTTTCTACTTTTTTTGTTGGAACTTTCATTGGTTTGTGGCTCTCCAATCAATCGTAAGGTTATCAGTAAAGAGAAAAGATCGTCATATGAATATGATTGTATTAAAAATGGCCTCTTTAGAAACATTTGATTGGTTTATAAAAAAATTAAAGTAAATAAAAAGTAAAAGGATTGTGTCTGACGCCACCTCAAAGAAATAAATAATTAACAACAATGCGAACCAGATGCTCTTTCAATTATCTTTACAAGAAGCCTACAGAAAAAGGGAGTTACCTCACAAGAAAGTAAACGAGTATATGAAACTTGTCAAGAAGTCTTCAAGTATGCATTGGTGCTCCAAGAGTACTGACTGCTTTAGCTTCAAAATGAAATGTTTGTTTGATCTCTCCTTGGAGTGGGAAAACTCGGCATAAGATAAGAAATTTCTAAAGATGTGACAAAGTGGAAAAAGTACGAGATGCCAACAACCTGTACCAACAATCAAAAATGATCAAGCCTTTGTAAAGACGCAGATAACTTCGAAAAGTATAACGATACCTACCTGAAGACATGGAATTTAACTGAGGAAAACGAAACATATGAGAGAAAACGATTCTATAATTGGACATAAACTTAACGATTTCGAAAGCTGAGAGATGCTCATTATACCTAGAAGCTCACTGGTAATATATCTTGTCTAAATGGAAAATCATCATAAGACTTTCCCAATGAGGAAAACCAAAACCAAATAACATGAAAGTATAAAACTACCACTTTGGTGACTATCTTTCTATAAGCAAACTATAAAAGTACACTTGTGCAGCACCCAACAATATCAAGCCACATTTACACATATCGCTCTCTTGGGTTAAGACTTAAGAGCATAACTCATTTACAGGTATTCAGTGTTAGTTACTTAATTCTGAAGAGTGAACTAAATAATAAATATACATAATTCTCAAGAAACAATCTGCAGAACGAGTTTATAATTCCAAAGATGAATCAAACCTGATCTGGATTTACATTAGGTCTCAAGTCACAAGAGAGCAATTTGAATACTATACTTCTCAAGAACAGTTCAACATAGTACGAGACTCTTAAAAATCAAATTCTACTTAGTTGATGATGTTAAATCCACCAAACAAAGTGATTAAAAAAGCCTGAAGACTTATATTATATACCATTAATAGTAAAAAAAAAAAAAACACGGAAACTTGATGAAATTTCGATCAAATCGTGTAAGAATCCAACTGTACTCAAAAGACACTATTTATCAGAGTTCCACGAGCAAAAACAAGCTCACCTATCATCTCTTCTTCCCCACATTGAATCCATCTTATAGACTTAAGTTTTTTTAATTCTCATTCGCGCTACCACCACCAACAGAAGGATAAGAAGCCATGGATCCAAACTTATTCTGCTGCATCATATAAGGATTTGATTCAAACGCACCAGATCCACCACCACCAGCTCCATGATGATGATGATGATGGTTCTGATGATAAGGATCATGACCTTGATTTTGATGATGATATCCTTGCATACCCATATGATGCGCATAAACTGGCATCTGCATCATCGGCTGCCCTCCATACGGTACCGGAATTGGCACTCTAACTTGTCCAGCCGATCCATTCCCCTGGCCGTTACCGTTACCGTTACCGTTACCGTTACTACCACCGATGTCTTGAAAGCTCTGTGGAGGCACAGGTGTTGAAGAGAAGAGCTTATCCGAAGCAGAGGGACCTTCGTTAGTCAATCCCTGCATCCGTTTAAGGTAAAGCCTATACTTCTGAAGATGAGAGGCAACGTTTTCTCGAGTTAATCCTTCGACGTTCATCAGCTGCATGATCGTCTTCGGAACAGCGTTTTTGATCCCTAAGTGAGCCACAACATCAACGAATCTCTTGTGCAGCTGCGGCGTCCACACTAAACGAGGTCGTTTCAGTGTTTTCCCAGATAGATCTTCAGTTCCTGAATCTCCTTCCTCCGCCGCCATCTCCGTATCCGGATCCAAACCGCCACCGCCGTCTCCATCTCCGTCCGATGTCTTCTGCTTCTTAGAATCCGATCCAGGACTACTCGATCCGACTCGATCTTCCTCCTCCTCCACCGCGTTGCTATTATTGTTAGACGACGATGTGTTGGGACCTGAAGATCCGCTTCGTAGAGACGAGAGCGTCGTCTCCGATGCGCGATTCACATCTTGAACCGTACGGCTCCGCTCCGGTGTGATACTAAACGCCATCGCCAGATTCGCCGGAATCAAAGAGTAAGAAAGCGATGCTAAATCATCGTCGCTTGGTAATCCCATCTCCCATTCAAGAACCCTATCTCCGTCGCCGGAAACATCGTAATCGCTCATCCTCACTTCTTCTCCCATTTTTTGTTTTACTCTCTAATTCCTCGAAATTCAGGTAGAGATTAAGCTCCTCTCGAAGCTCAGATTCGTCGGAGAAAAAAAAAAGCTTAAGATAGATATTTCGTGGAGAAGTTTGGTTTGTGAAGACGACGGACGATGAGAAGAAAAAAAGGTTCAAAAGAGAGAAATAAAAAAAAATTTAGTGGAAAAAAAAAAAAAAAGCAAAAAGATAAGTGAAAAAGCGTAATATCTAATTCCAAATCGGCCTTTGTGTTAGTGCCAACGTGGACGAGTTAACAAGATATTTTAGATCTTCTAATAAATATCTCTCCAACCGTACATTTGACACGTGTGTTAAAATCAACGAATCTCTTGACGACACGTCTTGAGTTCACGTTCTATAACAGTAATCGCGTTGTAGGTGATTAGTTGCCAAGGGAAATTACCAAATTAGGCACAAAGGAGCAGTCACGTGGATTGAGAAGGACCAAGTCAGCTATCTTCGTGGGTATTTTTTAGTAATTTACTAAACGACTTAGCAAGTTGCGTTTCTGGGGCGAAGGAGAAAAAAGTGGGCAAAGCCCGGTGGGTTCGGCCAGCTGGAGAGTGAAAAGAGGAAAAAGATTCGGTGGTGACTAATGTATGGTACTGACACGCAGTGGCGTTTTCTGAGCCGTTGGATTGTTTGTTTTAGATATTTATAGAAGCATCTAAAGATCAATCTAACGGCACAGATTTGTCAGCAATTTTGGAAAAAGGAAAACAATTATTGTGGAAAAGCCGAGAGAATCTCTTTCGTCAGATGGTTTAGCCACTCTGTTGGTTTCTTTTAACGTCTCGGGTTCGATTCCAAATTTCATAATTTGAGATAAAATATCTGTAAAAACGTTATCTTCTTCCCAAATTTCTGATTTTTTGAGATTCTCTCCAACTCATCTTCTTCGAGTGACTTGTACAGATTAGGTTTTTTTACTCGTTATTGTTCTCTCCTTGATTGTGGTCGATGACCTCGCTACTCCTTCTCAGAACTCTTCCGCTACTCCGTAATGGTTTTTTAAACCACCGTAACGTAGCTGGTGGATTCCTCTCTCAGCGTCGGCGTTTATGGTGTTCGCTTGCTGAGAAACCACAGTTTTTTGAGGATGATTCTGCGGCGGAGCAATCCAGTGCGGCTATGAATACGGCGTCACCGGTTGTTGATAACAGCTGGCGTTTTGAAGATCCTGATTATCGGAAATGGAAGAATCTAGAAGCGGAGATACTCCGAGATATTGAACCTATTTCTCTTCTCGCTAAAGAAATTCTTCATTCGGATAGGTAATTCCGAATTTCACGGTGTATTTTGTGTCAATGTTAAGAATTACAATTCCAATCGAAGTTTTAGGTTGTGGTTGATCATCTCTGATTGTTCTACAGTAGCTGTTCCATGTTTAGATTCTTCCAATATACTTAATGAACATGGAGACACTATTTAGCCTTTGATGTAACCAAACTGCTGTGAGAGAAGTTTCCCCTGTTGCCGCTATTATTGCTTCGGAGCTTGATCGGATTGTAATGTTCATTGCATAATTAGTGACAGATGCTCTTGTATCTTCAGTATACTGGAACCATAACTGTTGTGTAGTGAACTGTTGAGATTTGAAGCTAGCTGCAGTGCATACTTGCCCTTTTGTGTAGATTAGTAGTATTACAGTCCGAGTGAACTGCTTTCCTTATTTGATAAACAGGTATTTTGATGGAGAACGGTTAGAATTTGAGGATGAGAAGGTTATAATAGAAAAGCTTCTTGCTTATCACCCCTACTCGAAAGATAAAATTGGCTGCGGTCTTGATTTTATAATGGTACGTAAATTCGAGAGAATCGATCTCTCTTTTTCTTTTAGCTCTACGCATGTAGAGTTATCTGGAGTTATTGTGCATATTCTTGGACCATCATGAGAGATAAATGATTCACATATATGCTTTATCTAAAGTTGTGAGAGAAATACATGTTTATACTGTATATCTCTTCATATGCTTTCTGTCTGTGCTTGGGAATACTTATGAGTGGGGCTACTTGTTAATGGCAGGTTGATCGGCATCCTCAATTCAGGCACTCGAGATGCCTCTTTGTTGTCAGAACAGATGGTGGATGGATAGATTTCTCGTACCAGAAGTGTCTTCGAGCCTATGTCCGAGATAGGTACCCTTCGCACGCTGAGAGGTTTATTCGTGAACATTTTAAACGTGCTAGTAGCTAAAATCTGTAATACCGCCCCTCTCATCATCACACAGCAACTTCTCATATAAATTTTGCTGAAATCACACAATCAGCTCTGAAGCATTGTTGTACAAAATTTATAATTGCTCAAATCTATTGGAAAGGCCTGAATCAGTTAGGAAAATATCAGAATAGTAGTAGTTGGTTGGTTCAGAACATTTCTGGATACTAAAAATTTCAGTCTTTGGAGAAAGAAACATTTGAATATTGTAAAAACTTCTTTTTTGTTTTTATCACAAACTCTTTCCGCAATATCGAAGTAAAAATATTTCAAAGTCAAATAAACTAGTTCAGACAAAAGCCCAAGATGGACAACCTCAAAAGGAAACACAAACCAGTATGCCTTTGTGTGTCCAAAGTCCAAATGTTGAGTCAGCCATAAGAGACGAATCTACCTTATTCCACAACCCATAATTGACTCCATCCATATTTATATATGCAACTCATAAAGTCATGTTTTGGTTAACAAACAAGCTACTAGCATTTAGTTGACAAAATAAAAGCTAAACCAAAAAAACAATTTAGTCCCTACCTTTATAAAATTTGATAAACATAAGAAAGAAAAATTCAACATTATGTTGATGATCAAGATGATAATAATATACAAGAACTGCACAATCACATGATTTCCAATATTCAAAGATACTTTTATATATTTCCACGTCAAGACAAACACAACCAGATCTTTTACCTTTTTTTTATTTTATTTTTTTCAAAATAGATCTTTTACCTTCTAAAACCAAAATATCTCTATACAAAATTACAAAATAAAACATACTTACCCCCAATAACGACGACGTTTAGTAACTTACCAAGAAAGAAACAAAAGGTGGGCCACACGCTGATTCTTCTGAAACTTCTTCGAAGGAAACACAGATTTCACATTTGGGTCAAATCTTTCGCACACGTCAATGACGCTCTTCACTACAAAAACACACACCGTTAATAACGCCGTCATCATCTCCCCCCCCTAGTCAAAACACTGTCACGTGTTATCACCGTCTAAATCTAACACCGTTAACACTAAACAAAACAACGCTATATAAACAAAAACTTGTTTTCTTCCTTCCTCTCATTAAACTTCAGATCCTTTTCACCAGCAACACAAGTTTTTTTTTCTCCCTTTTTCAAAAGATGATGCCAAATTCTACATCGGCGACGATAACTCCGGCGACCGAACCAACCACCACCACCACCACAACGACGGTTACGACGTCGTACTGGTGTTACAGTTGTACGCGATTCATCAGCGTTTGGGAAGACCAAGACGCAAACGCTGGAGTCTTATGTCCTTATTGCAACGGTGGATTCATCGAAGAGATCGAAGATTCTTCCTCTAATAATTCTTCCGTTGCGGCGATTCCGGCGACGACGACGAATCAGGAAGTTAGATCGGTTGGAGATAGTCATAGATCTGTAATTAGACGCCGTAGATCCAATCGTCGGACGTCGTTTAATCCGGTTATTGTTTTGCACGGAGGAGGAGGAGCTGGTGAGAGAGTTGAGAACGAAGAAGGAGACGGAGCTGCTAGAGAACGACGCGCTTATGAGTTTTATTACGATGATGGATCTGGTTCAGGTCTTAGACCTCTTCCTGATTCTGTTTCCGAGATCTTGATGGGATCTGGATTTGAAAGGTTGCTTGAACAATTGAGTCAGATCGAAGCGTCTGGTAACGGAATCGGTAGATCTGGGAACCCGCCGGCGTCTAAATCGGCGATTGAGTCTTTGCCTAGAGTCGAGATCTCAGATTGTCATATGAAAGCGGAAGCTAATTGCGCCGTGTGCACGGAGGTGTTCGAAGCAGGTGTCGAAGGTCGTGAGATGCCGTGTAAACACATTTTTCACGGGGATTGTATCGTTCCATGGCTCTCGATTCGGAACTCGTGTCCGGTTTGTAGATTCGAGTTACCTTCGGATCCGATTCAACGGAGTAACGAGGAAGAAAACGCTGTTGGGATGACGATTTGGAGATTACCAGGCGGTGGTTTCGCTGTTGGGAGGTTTAACGCGGCGATGAGGGAAGGAGAGAGGGTTTTGCCTGTGGTGTTGACGGAGATGGATGGTGGTGGACTTGGTAGTAATGAAGGACCGAGACGTATCTCGTGGGTTAGAGCACATGAGACACCGGAGATGAGTAGAAACGGTGGGAGTTCAGGTAATGGTGGTAGATTGAGAAGAGCTGTTCGTGGAATGGTTTCGTTTATGAGAAGAGTGAGACCAAATCGTGGCTCTTCTTCTTCCAATTCGAATTCGAATGCGAATTCGAATCTTATTGATTTGGATAGTGATGGTGAAACTAGAGTAATGAATCGATCGACTTCGTTGATCAGAAGATTTTTCTGATAAGGTTGAAAAAAAAAAAGAAAACAAAGTTCAGATTTTTTGGTTTGTTGATTCAACAATGTAATGTATATATATTTATTCAGATTGGGAAATCTCTTTGTTACAATCAAAGTTTATTGGAAAACAAATTTCTAAGTAGTAGTATTGGTTTGCCTTTTGTTTTAGACCAAATTCTTTAAACTTTTTTTTTATTGGATTCTGAGAAAGTGAAAGGGTTGTGTTTGTTTTTGTGTTCCTCGGATGGTGAGACATGACATGAATGCACGGTTGTGAAATTGATTGTTTCAAAGTCACCAAATTCGAATTCAAATTCATTTTGGGAGTCAGTAGTTTCATTTTTGTGCAAATTGGGTAATGGTCTCTGGATCACTTTACGAAACATCAATTCCATCAGACTAGATTGAGTTACGTGGATACAACAAATTTCTCAAGAAATAAAAAAAGAGTTTCCCGATTTAACACATAATCCTTACATTGTTTATTTTTTGTTGTTGAAATGGATATGTATGTATGTAGTTGGCATTCGTCATGACATACATACATCATCAAGCTGATGATTTGAAATTATTGTAACATTTAATTTGACAAAAATAAACGAATGGATAGACTTCATTCATAGACAAGGTCTTATATATTAATAATATCTTTCTTTTTTTTATCTTGTGACAAAAACAATGTGTGAAAGGTTCTCATCTACTCTAAATGGGTGGTCCTATAATTGTTGGAACTATTCAAGAAATTTTGTGTTAGATATTTTGTAACAGTAAGTCCTTGTAAATATGTAACCAAAGAGATCTAGATGCTTGAATGTGAAGCTACGAGGAGTTGAGCTACGAGGAGTTGAGCGGACCACTTGTTCTCTATTTTACATTCTTTTGAAGTAACGTATTTCTTCTTTTTTTTTTTCTCCTCCACTAAGGAAAGTTATTTTTATACATGCGGTCCAATAAACTAGATTCGGATATTTATAAACCGATTATATCACTGTGTGGTCCTGTGGAAAGCATATAAAACAGTAAACATAACTCTGCTAGTTGCAACAAAAACAATGTAAATGTTGTTAATGCAAGAAAAGTTGCTATTGTTGGCCCAATTTTCTATAAGGACTCAAAAGCCAAATTACTCCAACGAAAATGCATCAATTCCCTCATTTCAATGAGAGACACTTGACAAAAAATTTCTCCTATATGGAGAGACTTTGTAAAGAACATGGCGATTCCACAGGAGATTTTACTATCATATTCTCTAAGGAATATGTAATCTCTAAGTTTACGGAGGTTGCATATTGGATATTCCCTCTTCTAAATCACTTGCTAATAAGGAAGTTGACGGGCCTAGTAGTATTTGTTACTTCTCATTGTGGACTACTGGAGTCTCACTGTGGGAGCGGCATTGTCTTTTGGACCACGAGTTTTCTACCTCGCCCTACTTGTGAGTCTGTGATCTATCTATCTCACAAATTTGTGATCATGTATCCAATACCCGGCAAAAGTTAAACGATATACATAAACATTCTGTAAATTCATATCAAAGTAACAATTGAAATCTAATTTTATCTAAAAACAGAATACTCTAAAAGTTACCAACACTCACTTAGAACTAGAAAAATACTCCGCAACCCATTCGGTTGTTTTTCTTTACAATCAAGTTCATTTATAACTAGTGTTTGAAGTTAATCGGTGGACAAATGTATATAGTGAATATAAAAAAAACAAGAACTTCAACATATATATGGCAATCCATATATATATATATATGTATTGTTTTTTGCTTCCACAAAGATTTTTCTTCAATATCTGGATCCAATGCAAATGAATCTCAAGAATGTTTGTGCCAGCAAACGAGCATGAAAACGCAGCGTTTGATTATGTAGAACCGGGACTTATGCTCTTTCGCCACTTTCAAGCATTTTCGCGTCACCGAAGCTCCTTTCTGGGACAAGCTTCCAGAGAGATCTAGAGAAGACTTGGAAGAGAAATGATCAGCTGAAGATTTCGTGGAACAGCTTCTAGACAAGAGCAAAGACTTCGAATCTTTAGGCTTTGCTAAGAAACTCCGTCTGAAAACGGGCTCCGAAGAACAAGAAGACGACGAAGACGAAGGTTTAGTTGAGAAGCTTCTCTTGAAATGGGATTTGGATGATGGAGGATGAGAAGCAGAAGCTTTTGTTGAGAAGCTTCTTGTGAAACATTTTTGTGAAAAAAAACAAAATAAAATATTGAAAAAAGAAATGTAATTATGATGCGAGTTTTGATCCAAAAAATCACACAATAATGGCTGGATGAATCCGAGAAAGTATTTATATTAGGGTTATTTGGGCAGGTTTGTTGGTAGGGGATCTGGAGTTCTACATATATCAAATTTGCCTCTTGACGTATGTTTGTTTTAGATAAGATAGTGAATTGTTCACAAAAATAATCAATAGAAAAATATATGACATATCTATTGCCACTATTTTTCAATAAACTATGCTTTGGGCATCAAGATTCCAACCAGCAGAATTTGGGTTTAGTAAGACAAATTATAATAATGTAGCACATTTTTTAGCTAAGCTTATATGGTTCATGGATTGTTTATATCATGATTTTATTAATTCATAAATAAATTTCTATTTTGTCGAAAAAAATATTAATTTTTTTGCATACTGTACATGTTAATGTATAGCTACTTAATTGGTAAACTAAAAAAATAGGTAACTTAGTAGTAGTAGTTAATTAAAGAAAAAAAAAATAGAAGACAAATAATTATGAATCGTAAAGGTTTTTTTTTTCTTTCTTTCTTTTTTTTTCCTCTTTTTGTAAGACAAATAACTAAGCTTGAAAATTCATAATAAGAAATATCAGATGCAAAAAAAAAACCCTCTCTCGAGAGCGACTCCCCCAAAGCGCCTCTTTAATAAAAAAAAAAACCTCCATTTTTTTGCTTTCACCGGCCGGCGCTGGTTTTCCGGCGTCGGTTGGGTTTCTCTTTCTATTTAATTTGTTTCAACTTCTTATTCATATAGTTTTTAGTAATAGTTACGGCAATTTCTAATCAAAATATGCTTTTGTTCTTCACGACGATGAATTTGAAAAGTCAGATTTTGATGTCTCTAATCTTTGGTGCGGACTGGATATTGTCCTCAATTGCATATTGGGTGGGTGTCGGGTTCATGCGAGGCAGGATTCGCCTTCTTTTGTCGATGTTGGGGTTGTACTCTTTCTCTAATTTGCGTCGGTTCGGTGTCGATTCAGTGGAATCGTGATATCTTCCTTTACATAAGGTTTGTTTCTGGTGGACTCTCTCACCGGCGTTATCAACCGATGAATCTTCTCCTAAGCAAAGATTTGAAGATTTCATTTGGGTTTTTGATCCCGGAATTATTATACTATCTTGTCCGCTTAAAAGAATTGAGTCACGCGATAATCCCCTCTTGTTAAGGCCACAGTCCGATGATGGTGATCTCGCTGTCCCTCTGTTTGAAATCACTGGTCTTATGAAAGGGGAATCCATGGTCGCTAACCGGCATTGTGTTTGGCGTTTCAAAAGGCATGTTTTAAAACCATCACAAACAACATATCAAATTTTTCGTTTAATTATGGTAATGCAGAAAGCATTTAGGAGTCTCATCTACAAGATGTTAGCCTTTGACGAGTCACGAGTGTATGAAGAGGTGATTTAACAGATTTTTTTCTGTTGTCCATAAGGCTTCTGTTTGGAAAGCAGGGTTACTTTCCACTTCTTCATCGATCGAAAGTGAAAGTGTGTTCAATTTCCAATATTTGTTCCAAATGGTTGTATTTGTTTGGTTTTATGTATTCATGTAATGATGTAAACGCTTTTCGTATAATATAATATTATAATTGATTTGCCGTTAAAAAAGGAAAACTAAGCTTGATTGAAGCCCAAAAAAGCCCAATAGCGACAAATTCTATCTCTTCTCCGCCTTTCATCACGATGAATCCGCCATTGAAGTCGTTTCTTCCTCACGAGATCTTTGAGCTTCCCATTTCGTAAAATTGGAAGCGATTGCTTCTTCCATCACGCTTCCACACAATTCCCTTTCCGCTTCTGAAGCGTGAATCTCGTGTGTCTTTTGACGCTTCCATGCTACATAGAGCTTGTGTAAGATTGGGTTGGAAAAAAAGATGCAAGCTTTAAGCATTTGGCCATTAAAGTCTGGTCTTTTGGTTGGTTCAAGATTTGAATTTGAGTTGGAGTGTTCTTGTTCTGTTGTAGTTAGCCCTAAGACTAGAAATAGACATTGTTTTCTTGAACAGGCTTGCTTTGGTAATACTAGTATCTCTAGCGGTTTTGCCATTAATCCTACTTCAAAAGTTCTGTTTTTGTGTGAGCCAAAGAGAAGTTTGTTGGGATCATCGGTTGGGGTAGGATGGGCCACGGAGCAACGAGAGCTCGGGGAAGAAGAAGAAGTTTCTACGGAAGATTCAAGTGCCGTAAATGGAGGAGAAAAGAACAGTTCAAGAGTTAATGTTAGAGAGTTAGCGTTTAGTTTACGAGCTGCTAAGACAGCTGATGATGTTGATGATGTTCTCAAGGATAAAGGAGAATTGCCTCTACAAGTCTTTTGTGCTATGATAAAGGGTTTTGGCAAGGACAAGAGATTGAAGCCTGCGGTAGCGGTAGTAGATTGGCTTAAGAGGAAGAAGATTGAATCAGGAGGTGTCATAGGTCCAAACCTTTTCATATATAACAGTCTTTTGGGTGCGATGAAACAGTTGAGGGAAGCAGAGAAGATACTGAGTGATATGGAGGAAGAAGGGATTGTTCCAAACATTGTTACTTACAATACTTTGATGGTTATTTACATGGAAGAAGGGGAGTTTCTCAAGTCCCTTGGGGTTCTTGATTTAGTCAAAGAAAAAGGTTTTGAGCCTAACCCGATAACATATTCAACGGCTTTGCTTGTCTACAGAAGAATGGAAGACGGTATGGGAGCTCTCGAGTTCTTTGTTGAGTTGAGAGAAAAATACTCAAAGAGGGAGATAGGGAACGACTCCAGTTACGATTGGGAATATGAATTTGTTAAGCTCGAAAACTTCATTGGTAGAATATGTTACCAAGTGATGAGGCGGTGGCTGGTGAAAGATGAAAACTGGAGTACTAGAGTGTTGAAGCTTTTGAATGCAATGGACAGTGCAGGGATTAAACCGAGTAGGGAAGAGCACGAGAGGCTTATATGGGCATGTACTCGTGAAGAGCATTATATTGTTGGTAAAGAGTTGTATAAAAGAATCAGAGAGAGGTTTCCTGAAATAAGTCTGTCTGTCTGCAACCATTTGATTTGGCTGATGGGAAAGGCTAAGAAATGGTGGGCAGCATTAGAGATTTATGAGAATCTTCTTGACGAAGGACCTGAACCTAACAATTTGTCTTACGAGTTAGTTGTCTCTCATTTCAGTATCTTGCTGAGTGCAGCTAGCAAGAGAGGGATATGGAGATGGGGAGTTAGGTTGCTTAACAAAATGGAAGATAAAGGATTGAAACCGCAGAGCAGACATTGGAACGCGGTTCTTGTAGCGTGTTCAAAAGCCTCTGAGACTGCAGCTGCGATCCAAGTCTTTAAAGCAATGGTTGACAACGGCGAAAAGCCAACGGTGATCTCATACGGTGCACTACTCAGTGCTCTTGAGAAAGGGAAGTTATATGATGAGGCGTTTCGGGTTTGGAACCATATGGTTAAGGTAGGGATTGAGCCAAATCTTTACGCGTACACGACAATGGCTTCAGTTTTGACAGGACAGCAAAAGTTCAATCTTTTGGATACCCTTCTCAAGGAAATGGCTTCAAAGGGTATTGAGCCGAGCGTTGTGACTTACAACGCGGTTATAAGTGGTTGCGCGAGGAACGGGTTAAGTGGTGTGGCTTATGAGTGGTTTCATAGAATGAAAAGCGAGAATGTTGAGCCTAATGAGATAACTTACGAGATGTTGATCGAGGCTCTTGCAAATGATGCAAAGCCAAGGCTTGCTTATGAGTTACATTTGAAGTCTCATAACGAAGGGCTTAAGCTCTCTTCTAAGCCATACGATGCGGTTGTTAAATCAGCTGAGACTTATGGAGCCACCATTGATCTTAATCTTTTGGGTCCTCGACCTGACAAAAAGAAGAAAGCTTAGTCTGATGAAACACATTGTACAAAATCTAATGTTACCGTGGGGTAAGGCACATCATCCAAGGATTGCCATGTCGGGGACAGAGAACAAAGAGCAATTGCAGGACTCTTGAAGGCAAGAAAATTCTCATTGCAGGGAAGAAGAAAGTGTCCAAGTAATCATCTTCATGATCTCCTTCTTGTTCTTTAATACTCTTTTTAGTTTGTCTAGTCTCACTGTTTAATTGTGATTTGTAATCTTCAAAACTTGTTTCCTAATCTTGGTTGGCATATATGTACTTTCAAGTTTCAAGAAAGTAGAGAGAGACTCATTCCATATATATGAGAGCAAACAGATTCTACAAACACTTTAAAACCAAAGAAAAAAACAAAGAAATGGAAAGCTAACGAAATTATACAAATGATTGCAAAATTGTTTACTACTTCTTAGCAGGTTTCCAGCAGGAAACAGCATAAAGGACTCTTCCTTTCCAGCCCTGAAGCATCCAGTGGTTATCATTGTCGATCACAAAATCTTTATGGTAACGTTGTTTCACTATCTCTTTCGCGTGCTTTATGATCTCTTTGTTTAGTTTCGCCGGTTTAAACCCGGCTCTTAAAATCCTAACCTGCCATTGCTTGTAAGTTTCAGGCCTTGCAAACCGTTCAGACCCTTCACATGCTATCACACTCATTGCATCTCTTACAATTAGCTCTCTCTCCACCAGGGTCCTGCAATCGTCTTCTTCTGGTAATGTGGCCTCATACATGTCAAAGAGAGCCGAGCAATGGAACAGAGCTTCTCGGAACCTTGTTAGGAAGAAGGGAGAATTGTACGTCCCGTTAATCTCTGCAAACACAAAGAGGTCAGGATTGATATCTCTGAATAGTTTTAGAACCTTGTCTCTCGGAGAGTTGAGGGACATGGTTTCATCAGGAGTATACTGTAGCCGGAGGATGCAGTTGACAACTGTTGTCTCTCCAGTGTTGATCACAAGCTCATCAAGAGTTATGTCCTCCCAGTTTTTGGCAATGTAACTGTACTCAAACGGGACTTTGAACTTGTCACAGAACCTCTTCAGTCTTCTCCCTGTCTCTTCGACCCGCTCTGATGGACGGAAACCTGACTGAGGCAGCTCGATACCAGTCACACGGAGCAGTGGTGGCCCGCCGTCACGGTTTGACAGGGCTTGTATCAGACAAGGCAACTGAAAACCATAGAGAATCCCAAAATCAATGATGTGAAGTGTGGTTGCTTTGGAAGCAAGCTCATAGATTGTTCTGTTTGCAGTGAAGTAACACATTCTTAAAGTGGGGCAAGCTTGAACAAACCCCTTGTAAGCCTTCAATATGTCCACCATAGATGTTCTGCTGTAAGTAGCAGATATTGGTGTAGCCATGGTTCCGGTGATACGTGCTTCAAGCGCCTCGGCTAAGTGATAACCAAGTCTCTGAGTTGCATCGCCGCGGATAGAAGAGTGTTGTCTTATCTCCTTCAGTTTCTCAGCAGCTCTAGACTGGTCAAAACTCGCCACTGCTTGCGCGCATTGCATCAGGAGATCTCGCATATCCACTGGCTGTTCTGACTTTTGTTGTTTGGATCGGTTCGATGAGCCCTTTGCTGGTTTGGTTTTGTTTGGTGATGCTTCTCCATGATTATTCTTTTGACATATCAACAACACTTCCTCGTACTTTTCAGCCAGCTCATCCATTGTAGATATTGCAGGGAGCTTCGATTTCCTTCCACCCTCAAGATCATCATCCCTATGGTGATACCTTCTCGTTGATTCCTCTGAAACTACTTCAGGCGATCCAATGATATCTGAGGTTGGTTGATGTAAGCTCGTTATAGAGCTGAAGTTTCCGAGAGAACCATCCTCTAAATCGTTGGAGATTTGATCAGAAGTAGGAGGAGATTGATCTTGAAGCACTTCGTAGAAAGATTTCTCGGCGGCTTGTAAAGCCAAACTGTCCACCAACATACAAGGCTGATCTTCAAGATCTTCCTCCATCAACATGTCATTGATGTACTTGAAGACAGGAAGGTAATCTGAACATACCTTAGACTCGGTAGGAGAAGAAGAGTCGCTCTGAGATTCAGATTCATCGAAACAAGTGAAGCAAGATTCATCAAGATTGTTCATTGGTTTGCAGCAAGATCCAGAACCGTTTTCGAATTTGAACCCGTCAACGGTTACTTGCAAAACAGCATCCATAAAGGATCAAAACTCCTGAGAGAATCTCAAGGAAGATTATAGAAGAAGAAGGAGAGGAGGAGAGAGACAAAGAAAGTGTAGAAATAAGTCAAATAACAGAAGAAATGAGATATTAAACTAGTGGGAAGATTCATGTGAACACACAGGTGGAGAGATGTTGATATATATAATAAGGTATTGTTATTTTGGTTATTTGTTTTATCTTGTCTTGGCAAAGAAGAAAAATGAAGGTTCGAGGAAACAGAGAAATGTGTGGGGGTTGAGATAAACACTAAGCCGCCGCCACAAAAGGTTAGTAATGATATGTCCAAAGACTTTATCTACTGTCGTGGGTCCAAGTGACTATAATGCTATTTGTTTTCTTGTTATTGTCTTCCTTTTTGGTCACTTTTCTGGTCAAAAATTTGACTTGGGTACTTTGAATATCTTTTTAACATAAGACCAGAACAACTTTTAGCGTATGGTTTGTGTATGTCATCGCCTAAACACTATATGTTGATCCTTTAATCGCTCTATCTCTCTGTTGGAGATAGTGAAGAGACATTCGTAGGAACGTGTTTTATGTAGGGAGACCAGATTTTAACTAGTTGGGTCAGGTTGCAATAGTTGTAAGATTCTAATTGCTAATCATAGAGAGAATAAAAATGTCACCAAAGATTTACAACCAAATCCTTCACATTGTTAGAAAAAAACTCAACCTTATTCCAATTACAAAACTTTACACTTGAAAGAAAGAAAAAGAAAAAAACCAAGGACTGAGACCAGGGCTTCAAGTATGTCAGAATCTTACAATATTGATGATCATAATAATACACAAAGGTTCTTTAGAACAAGAACCTGTTCAGATTAGAGCCTCTACCTGAGAGGATGGTGGTGGCTCAATCTGCAGTTGATGCATTAGGTGTTGTGACCAGTAAGCGTGTGCCTTCAGAACACGGTCCAGAAGTTCCTGTGGCACCGGCTCTCCTCTCCGCTGCTGTGGGGATATCCTTGCCGTGTGGACCAGCGTCTTCCATTTATCCTACAAAAGGTAGAGACTCAATACCAACAACAATGATAGTAACTTTCCAATATGTCAAAACTAAGACAGTTAGTTTAAAAACTAACTAACCTTGAGATCAACGTAAGTACGGTGGTCTGCGTCCACAAAAGCATGAACCTTAACGTCTCTCCACCTGAAGTTAACAAAAACATACATACAAAACATGGTTACTATTTAAAGAAACATGAGAAAAGAATGCTATTTATTTGTGTCTTACCTTCCGGTTCCGAGATTCTCAACAGCTTGGACTAGTGCTTCTACTTCAGTAACTGAGAAAGGTCGACGAATTCTGCGATGTGCAGCTTGCTGCTGCTCAGTCCTTTTAAACTTACGGTTAGGAGTCCGAGGAGCCAACAACGCTGATGACGCAATAGGAACCAAAGCTCTAGAATCATCAGTTGATCCTAGTTTGCCAAATGAGTCAGATGGGGATGGTGTTGAGTCATCATGATTAGAATCCACCAACACATTGTCGCGGCATAACATCAAATCATCACAGGCATTCTCTGGCAGATAACTGGCAGAGAGAAAATGAGGCCCTTAAGCCGCAATAGACTGAGTTTTTTTTATCGATGTGGCATCTCTGAGAGTGAAGAGAAGAGTACTGAACCTGGATAAAAGCGGTTGAGAGGTGGTTCCTAAGCTAGGCTCAAGGCTGAAACCGAGAGAATCCAAGTGGGTGTTCTCCTCAGAGATCCCAGTCTGAAGAAGGGTTTTGCTATCATCTCGAACTTTCTTTCCTTGAACCATCAACCCGACTCGGAGTCCATCACCTAGTATGGTTGTCACTGCTTCCATCACCATCCGCTGACAATCCCAACATAAAACAAAAAAAAAGGGTAAGTTTGATCAAGATTTTCAGCAAAACAAGATTTGGGTATTGCACCTTCAAGGAGCCAACAGTAGCAGTTTCTGGAATCTCTATGAAAAGCTCAGGCACCCTGAAAGACTTGATCCGCAGCCTCACTAAAGACAAACAAAAGAAAATCATTTTTACATTATACACCTTTTTCAAAGAAACAATAATAGCCAACAAAAAATACAGATTGAGACACTATTACTTACCATGATGGTCCCTTGACACAAAAGATGCATTTCGACTTTTCATGGAAGATATTGTTCTGTTTCCTGCGCATAAATTTTGTGAAATCACGTTACTAACAGCAGAGCCTTACAAACATCTTAACAAGAGAATGAGAAGATGACAATATTTTGAACCTTTATGTGTCTTTCCTTGCAAACGGTAATCATCAGAGTTCGAATCAGAAACACTGTCAAAGTACTTCCTTTTCTTAATGGGATAACTGCTCTGATGATGGTGCATGTAATAACTCCTCTTTGAGCAATACCATGGCTTTGCATCTGCAAATACCAAATCACAATAATTAAGACAATCAAAACTAAGCAAAAACACCAGTTAGGCAATATTACCTGTGTTGCCTCCTTTCCAATGTCTAGAAGCCAATATCTTCCTGATTCTTCTGTCTCCAATACGAGGCACAGGCCTAGTCAGACGAGGGCGAATGTACCCAGAGAAGTTTTCATCATCATCATCATTATCATTTCTACTAAATAAATGTATATCATCATCCCGAGAATAATTGGGACTACCGCTCCCATATGCTCTTACCTCGGTACTACTGTTACTACCTATACTAGCTACAACATCAGGTTTTACATGCCCACCATTCACACCCGGATTATTAAGATTCTTACTAAAGTTTCTGACTTTACTAAAACCCTCAACAACCTCCTTCTCTACTTTGTCACTTACTACCAACAAGTGATTAGGATTTGTTGTTATCACAGAGCTAAATCCACACTTGCCATTGTCAAATAAGCTCGGGGATCTTGGTAACGCCGTCTTTACAGGGCTTTCTTCAGCCTGGACTTCCTTCTTTACAGTATTTTGTACAACTACACACTTATCTCCACCTGCATTCACCGAGCTTTCTCCCTCGAGCAGCAAGGTTCCAGCTACGGTGGCCAGTAAGTCAATCGCGCACAGTTTATTCTCGTAAATGCGCCTCTTCTGTCAACAAAAGTGAACATCATGTAAGCGGAAATGATCATCCATGTAACACACACACGCAACTCTACGAACCGAGAATAGCAAAAGACCCATTTTACCCGGAGTGATCTGGGAGCTCGAGCTTGAGGAGGCAATTTGTAACCATCGTCTCCAAATTCCAAGACTTTATGCGACACCATTACTTGGATGCATAACACAACACAATGATAGTGATTGCCACAAAGCGATAAAGCAATGAATGAAACTCACACCACGATCTGTGTAGATAAGAAACAGAAACAAGAACCATAAGAATTTGGGAATATAAAATTCACAGATCAGTAAGGATCTGGGTTCTGTCAAATCAAAAATCTGATAAACCATCCTAAAACCCTGATCAACTCAAGATCCAAATCAAGAACACAGAAAGCGTAATTCAAATAAAAGCTTCGATCTTTGAATTAAAAGAACATAACAGATCAAACGTTGAGCTAACAAAGAGAGACACTCACAGATCGATAGAATGAGAATTTCTTGGTTTGTATAAACAAAACGACAAAATATCAATCGATGAAGATGACGATAACTTCAAAAACAGATAACACAAAAACCCTTTCAAGATCCAAACCCAAAACCAACGAATTTGAAAATTGTAAGACCAAAACACAAAACTTTCGACAAAATCGAGAACACAAATACCCATCAAGAACAAAAGTCTTTCTCACCTTTCTATGAATCAATCTTCAGTTTTGCAAGAACTGTAAAGGAAATTGAAATTCTTCAGAGAAAATGAGAGGATCAGAGTTGAAGGAATCAGAATTCTTTAACACACAGTGAATCAAATCTCTAACCCATGTTTTTTAACCCCAAGAAAGTGATTGAAACTTTTTTTTTTTTATTTTTTTTTTACTTGTATCAAACGCTACCTATATGATTATGTTCTCTCTCACCACAAAAGGATTTGATGATTTGATCAAATCTCTCTTTTTTTTTTCTTTTTTTTTGCGATTACCAAATTATACAAAAACCCTTAAAAAGAAGTGAAGTGAAGTGAAGTGAACCACCACCACGTCTTTCTTGCTTAAACCCCTTCTCAATCTCATAGAGCCATATGTAAAAATAACTCAACCACCGGAGCTACCGGTATTACCAGTCCCGTTCTTACCGGGTTATTATAACCAGTGAAAAAAACATTCACCCTAAAGACTCGGTTCTTTACTTTTTACTCCATGGTCGAGATGGCCCATGACACACACACTCGTAAAGTCCTTAGATTTATGACACGTTGGTAAAGAACTAAAGATGATGGCTTTGGTCCGTAGCCTTTTTTGAGTGAATTACGTCTTGTCACTGATTTTATTAAAAACAAAACTCATTTCGGGCAAAGAAAATGTATATTTTTTTTTTTGGGTAATAAATATTTTAGTTTCTATTTGGAATATTCGTTTGTGCTTTTATATTTTTGGTAAGAGAAAATAATCAAATTTTCCTGAAATATTTATGTTTAGGAATCACGTATAAAGATAAGATGGTCCCTAGTTTGTTATATTGTAATTATGAGGTACTCGATTTCTATTAATTGGGAGTATAAATTAAAATTGAACATGGTACAGTACCTGATTCCAAATTTTTAACAGAAACAATATTTTAAAAAATTTATATTGAAAATCAATCATGAATGTAATCTATTTAGTATTTATAATATGTACCATTTTACATTGTACTCAATCCAATTTGCCATTAGTAAAGAGCAAACAACCCCATCAGTTTATGAACTTTTCTTTTAATAACAAGCAAAAATGGACTCAAACAAACCAATTAGAAAAAGAAGAGTTAACATAAGTAATTACATGCGGTTGAACAAAGATGAGATTATGAGAATGTTTATCTTTATCTAATCAGTCGACAAAAAAAAAAAAAAAAAAAAAAAAANTGTGTTTTAAATTTGTTTTGTCAGCTTTAACTAAATATTTTCCATGTGTAATTCAATACACTCTCATAACTAATTAATTTCATACATCCATGTTTCTAACGTTTAACGAATTTTATCGTGTGTTGAGAAAAATAAATTAAAAAGTCAACATTTACGTACAACAAGTTCGACATATTTATAAATCCTTTGTTGGATACAATTACAAAATATTTCATTTAGCCCCACAATCATTATTTTTTTTTAAAAGAAAAATAAAAGGAAGGCCTACCTCTTTTCTTAAATTACAATAAAATAATAATGTCATCTTATCCTATCTCGAAAAAGTTCCAAAGGGATAAAAGGTGGGTGGTTTTGAATTTATATCATTCAAACACCACCGTTCAATATTAAATTTGTTTGGAAAATACTATTCTAACATACATATACAACCTAAACATATGCGCAATTTCATGCATATTTTAGTTTTAAAAGGCTAAGATCGATGGTATATTTCAACCCAAAAATGAGTGCATATAGACTATATAGTATACTTCAACTAAATACGTAATAACAAAGATACATTTATATGTGTTATGAGGATTTAGAGAACAGTGGTATACTAGATATTACTCAAACATTTCTAGATCATGATTGTGATAGACTTTTCATGAATTACTTTGAATAAGAATAAGTTCACTATGAAAACTAATCAAGTTCGTTTTCTCATTTGTGATATGGTCCGATCAACGTCGAACATTTCTTTCACCCAAAAAAAGCATCTGACATTTGTTGGTTTTTACATCTATTTGAACTTTGAATACTTAAGAGACATCAAATAGTCACTGCAGTTTTCTAAAAACTAAAATCGTTAAATAACTTTCTTTTTTTTTTTGCTTTGAGAATTCACTATTTCAGTCAAATACTAAGAGCACACACATTGTTCATCTTTTGGTAAGTATCAGAACAATAAAAAATATAAAAATAATAAAAAGTTGAGGAGAGAGATATTGTGTCTCTGCCCAGCATTTAACAGACCCTCTAAGACATTTCTCTCACTACCTGCATAAGCTGATTGGTTAATTTTTTAAAAGCAAACAAAATTAAATTAAATAGTATTATTATATCTATTTTCAACCAATGTGTATGCTCTAAAGGCCAATTCGTTTTATCTGTGGGCTCATATTCGTGGCAACACGAGCTTTTTACTCTTTGTTACGTTTTCCTTTGAAACACCGTTATTGTCGACGCATAATTGGTAAATTATTCAATGGATAATTTTAGGTACAGTAATATGACCAGTTTGTATCCCACACATAAGATAGGAAAAAACTATAGTGCGTGAATAAAAATGTTCTTAATTATATCTCTAGAAGCATATGGAATTAAAGGTGATACGCTTTTACAAAAAAAAAAAAAAAAATCCATCATATTTTTTTTTTACTTCTTCTCTAATTAATAAACTTGAAACTAGGCTTATCAGATTTTTTTTTTTTTTTTTTTTTTTTTGTCGGTAGGCTTATCAGAATTTAGTTATGATTTATGCGATAGAAAGGTTTTGTGTTTTTATATATAAAGGGATTGATTAAAATATTGAACTTACTTATGTTCTTGACCTCTGGTTCAGATGGTTTTTACATTTCACATTTATTAGTGTTCTCGTTTTAATATGGTTTAATTGGACACATCTATTCTTGGCTCGATTTTGGCGTGGAAAAAAAAGGTAAAATGCGTCTGCCGGGAGTCGAACCCGGGTCTATTGCTTGGAAGGCAATTATCCTAACCGTTGGACTACAGACGCTTTTGTTGGGATTTTCATAATATCCATTATCAAACGTTAACGATTCCAAATGATATAGATAGGTAAAGTCTATGAACAAAGCTGATTCTTCTCTGATTTAAAGCAGAGACATAGAGTTAACTGAGAAAGTGAAGTAACATGGCTCATAACTTTGATAGATATGATTCTCTAGCGCTTGTGTTATTTGATTTGAGTTGCAGCGTCAGTAATCTTCTTCTAGAACGTTGTTTTCCAAGCGTTTTAGGTTGTGACAATAGTGAATGCTTTGTCCCAATCTTGGCTGGCAGATTCTTGAATATTGTACTCTCCAATTGAAGGCCACCATCAGTCCCCGTCCAAGTGACTTTCTCCCGTTCATTCATAAAATCAAAGTTCAAAGGCTTTGGCGGTGGCTCATTACTTTCTTTGTTGGACTTGGACTGCCGCCTACTACTGCTTCCTCGACCTTCAGAATGCTACAAAAAATGTGCAAAGACAAACAGTTCAAGTAAGGAAGAAGCAAACAAGGGGTTTGAACTTTTAAGGTGATGTCTGTCTACTAATAAAGTTGGGAAGAGAGAAACGTTTCTGACTCGCTTCGGGATGTAATTCTCTGTTTTTTTCTTTCTTAACAGCCTTTTTAGGCGTCCCGTATTCCAAGTAGTACAAAACCTCGTTCTTGGACCGGAACTTACGAACCAGTTATGGTTCGTAGCAAAACTACATTACAAAACCAGACATTTCAAACATTACAAAATCATATTCTTTTCGAAACAATGGGCATTCTTCACGACTTCACCTTTTGATACTAGAATTTTTACCCTAGAAGGTCTCAATTAACCCTTGCAGTACTAAGGTGTCAATCCAATTGGGAATTTTTCATCATCGTCGAAAGGAACCTCAATTCCTATGGATCTAATCTTGGAGGTACTCGTACGGCTTCCTGCAAAATCTGTTGGCAAGTCGCGCTGTGTGTCGAAGCTGTGTTCATCAGCCACCACTCTTCCATATTTCATTAGGTCGTTCGCAGCTCGATCGAAAAGTCCCTGTCTTGTCATCTTGTCAAGAGGAAACGACAAGCTGTTGGTTCTGTCCTTGTTAGAAAACCAGAGTTCGAAGGAGAAGAACCCTCTAGTAGTGGCAGACAGTTATTCGATAACATATCCTCAATTTGGTGTCTTTAAAAGCGGCGAGTCGGTCAATGGCCTGATCAGCCATAATATATCAGGACAACCCCAAATCTGGAACCCAACCACAAGACGTTTCTCGAGTTTACCCATACCCAACTGTCGCTGGATATTCTCGTTTAACTTTCTAGGATATGATCCGATAGGTGGTACATACAAAGTGTTGTCTGTCCCTGCTTGTCCTTTTCCTAAGTGTAACAATCATCAGCCTCGGGCTCTTACTCTTACACTGGGAGGAGGACCTCAAGAATCATGGAGAGTCATCCAAGGTACCCCTGAGCATTTCGCTTCTGGCTCTGGACGATGCATTGACGGGGTTTTCTACTATGTAGCCTCTCCTATAAATGATTGTCTTTCTCAGTTTTCGGTGAGCTTCCATGTCCGGTCAGAAAAATTGAGTGTAATAAAAGTACCATGGTCCTCCTATTCTTATAGTTTCCTCATTGTTTATGAGGGGAAGTTAGTTAGTGTTTCTTCAAAAGCTGATGATATTACCATGTGGATTCTCGAAGATGCCGAGAAAGAGGAGTGGTCTTGTAAACATCTTTGTTTACCTTTCACTCGTAATAATCCGATTTCAAAACCCCGATTACACTTGAAAGGTGTCAATGATGCCGGCGAGTTTATTTACGTACCATCATATTTGGAGAATCCGTTTCGGATTCTATATTTTGATCCCAAGGCTAACAGCTACAGAACGGTTGTGGTTGAAGGAGTTGTGGATGACCAATTTAGACGCCGGAATGGACTCGGAGACGGACTTCTCAGCACCATATCTACTTATGCAAATCACATGGAGAATTTCTTGTCATTTTAAAATTGCAAACGTTTCTTTTATTGTTTTTTGTTTTTGGCTTTGTGGATTTTTTTTCTTTGATAGACCGCCCACATAAGAAATTGGTTTAGTTAGATAGCCTTAGCACACGTTGTATACTTGTATTTTGGATTCAAAAATGTACAATGCGAAAACGATAGGTTCCTTAAAAGATCATGACTATCCACTTATCCATATTAAGGTCATCGTCAAACCAAACTATCTGGATCTTTCAATAATATATATGAACCTAGTAGTATCAGATAAATATTAAGAAATATTTGACTGAACCTCATTAGTGCAAATGTTATACAATTAGGCATTAAATTCATGAGAAATTCCTTTAAATACCACTAAAAAGTTTTTTTTTCCAAAAGTACCACATCTTAATTTTTTTTCCAAAAATACCACAAATTTTTTTTTCCCAAAATTACCACAAACACAATAAAAAATAATTTTTAAGGATGTAGAATTTTTTTTTTAGGTTTCGGTTGACACATTTAGTTTTAGGGTATAGTTTTTAGGGGTATGGTTTAGTATTTAGAATTTAGGAATTAATTTTTAGTATTAAAACTTTAATTCAATTATGTGGTATTTTTGGAAAAAAAAATTCATTTTAGTGGTATTTTTGGAAAAAAAAACTAAATTGTGGTATTTTTGGAATAAAAACATATTTTAGTGGTATTTATGACAAGTGCCCTAAATTCATTATGTTGTTAAAGTTTATATATCCCTAGGTTTTGAACACACGAGCGTGGGTTTAATTTGTTTTATATATTTTGGTGAAATATATACGATTAATGATTATTTTTAAAAATATTTTATATATATATTAGTTTTAGTAATAATATGCATCAAAGATACAAATTAATTTGTAACTGCTTCATTCTTTCAAATTTTCAAATTGCTATTGAGAGTCGAAATTTTTTTTTCAAATACAAAATTCAAAAAAATTAAGACAAAAATATCAACTACTACTTACTTAGGTTTTGAAGTCACATAACATAAGGTAAATAGTTTCATTGTGCAAAGATAAATATTAGTTCTTAATCAAATTAGTGATTACATAAAAATTGTTCAATCTCTTATATGCTAAAACTAAAAACTTAAAACTCCAAACATCTTAAAATTGCTACCAAAACGTTTCTATATTTTTAGTACATTATCTCACAATACAAAACCAAAGTATTTACAGTATTATGTTTCCTTATAAAAATCTTGTGTACATATTTTAATTGGCAAATAGTGGTATTTCTTTTGTTCAAGCAAGATAAAGAACTCATGTTTTGCTCAGCTTTTCCAACCGAGTTAATTATGAAAAAGCCACTTTTTTGTGGCATTTATGGATTTTGCCATTTTTCAAGATTTTTAAACATAATTTTACATATTATGTTTGGGTTTGTTTTGTTCCATTTTTTTGTAGGGTTTAGTATTTGTTATGAAGTATGTTTTTTAGCAAAAAAAATTCACAAATGTATAGATTTTAAAGTGATCAAAAGTGGCAAATCGAAAATATTTGAAGAAAATGGCAGATTCAAAATAATTGGCGTGAAAAAGTGGCAAAATCCATAATAATCCCTTTCCAACATGAAGAAAACATTATTTAGCTTTTAACGAGAATCATTGACATGCCATTTTTACATTACAACATTAGCATGTTTGTTACAGTTAACATATAATAATATAATCTACTGATAATTTTTTTAAATTGCTTGGATATCTATTATTCTTGGAAACTTAATATATATGTTATTTATTGGAAAATTATTCAATGGAAAAAATTTAAGTACAATAATGACCGGTTCCATCTGTATCATTATAGACATAGTCCTGGTTCAGATGGTTTTGGAGACATATGAATGCTTTGGTGGGGAAAATTAAAAATAAAAATGCGTCTGCCGGGAGTCGAACCCGGGTCTATTGCTTGGAAGGCAATTATCCTAACCGTTGGACTACAGACGCTTTTGTCTAGATTTTCATAATATCCTTTACCAAGCGTAAACATTTCTAAATGATATTAGATTTGAAGCAGCCTAGATAGGTAGAGTCTGTGCACAAAGCTGATGCTTCTCTGATTTAAAGCAGAGAGAACTGAGAAGTGAAGTAACATGGCTCGTCTAACTCCACCCATTAAATTTCAGATTTCATAACTTTGTTACTCAATGATTCTCTCAAAGGCAATAATATTGACATACCTTGCCTTCAAAATCTCTACGACAAACGTTAAAAAGTATATTACAACCCAAATTAAACTGTTGCTAAACTATCACATGAGTAATTATATTGACCTACATTACACATGTTAAACAAATGAAAGAAAAATCCAAAGTACTAAATAGATATGATTCTCTAGCGCTTCTGTTATTTGAGCTGCAGCAGCAATCTTCTTCTAAAACATTTGTTTCCAAGGGTTTTGGGTTGTGACAAGAGTGAATGCTTTATCCCAATCTTGGCTGACAGATTCTTGAATCTTGTAGTCCCCAATGGAAGGCCACCAAGCTTTATCTGAGCCATCAGTCCCCGTCCAAGTGACCTTCTCCGGCACATTCATAAAATCAAAGTTCACATGCTTTGGAGGTGGCTCATTAGCTTTTTTGTTGGACTTGGTCTGCCGCCTACTACTGCTTCCTCGACCTTCAGAATGCTACAAAAAAAAAATGTGCAAAGACAAACAGTTCAAGTAAAGGAAGAAGCAAACAAAGGGTTTAAACTTTAAACTAACAGAGAGAGAAACGTTTTCTGACTCACTTCAGGATGCAAGTCTCCGTTGTTATCCGCTTTCTTGACGGCCTTTTTAGGTGTCCCGTGTTCCAAGTAGTACAAAACCTCGTTCTTGGACCGGAACTTACGACCCGTAATAGGTTCGTAGTAGAACTACATTACAGAACCAGACATTCAAACATTACAAAATGGCCATCCTTCACACACACAGACACAGAGCAAAATCTTCATCAAACTAGCATGCATTTTAGGTAAGAACCCACTAAATCTACGTATCTATAATCTTCATTACAGCAACATTTCACTGAAGAGATCTCTAAAATACCCAAAATAATCAAATTTTCCCAATTTCAAATCAAGAAAGAACATATCAATCCATTTGTACAGACAATTCTCAATAAACTTTTTCATAAGATTCCATTCCTAAAGGACTAAGCAAATCTTGAAGAACACAGAGCTCAAGAAATGAAAGAGCCTGAGGATTTTTTTTATTACCTTATCGACAACACCAGCTTTAGTGCCGGAGGTTCGAACCCTAACTTCGGTTCTCCAATCAGGAGGAAGCCAATTATTATCATCCCCTGGCGTCGCACGCTTCCGTGACTTCGACGGATCTACCGGATTAGCAGTGTTCTCCGGCGGTGGTTGAGCCTGATCTGTGCCGTTCGACATTTCTCGAAAAGCAAAAGGGTTTCAATCCAAATCCGGATGAGAGAATCTGGTCGAGAGTTGAAGATTTAATTTGACTGAATCAGAGTTACTGAAAAAAAAAGACAAAAGTACAACAGCTTTGTGAGTTAGAAGAAGATGTAACGACGACAGCTAATTGAACGCAGCAGAGGTTATAATAATAAGACTTCGTAAAAACGTAAATGTCGTGTTTTGGTTTCTGTTTCAAAGTTTTGAGCTCCGAGGAATGGCTTTAATCAGCCACGTCGCCGTTTTCTCTTGTTGTTTTCTGGGTTTTTGGGCCTTTTTTTTTTTTTTTTATACATGTGTCCACTCCAGTTTAAAGGGTCATTTGGCAATTTTAATATCCTTCTTGTTGTTAACCGGAAAATCAAATTGGAATTTGTGTAACCGGAATATCAATGGGAAAGCAAATTGGAATTTGTTTAACCAAAACAAATTGCATATATTATTAATATTTTCAAGATTATATTATTACTAAAACCAACTCAAAACTATAAATTGCATCAACTAGACCTCAACCAAAAAAAAAAAAAAAAATTCCATCAACTAGAACCAAAACCAAACTAATCTACAAATTTTTTTTTTTATTTTTTTCTGAAGATAAGAATTTTTCTAACTGTAAAACCAACTAAGAAATATTAAAAATTAAAGACACTATCTAAAGTGTCTCTAGAGACACATATCTTTCCAATTCATCAATTAATTTGTTTTTAATTTTTTATTATTAGTTTTATATTTAAATACACCCACACAAATGATCAATAAGAGTGCTCTTAAACTTTGCAAATAGGAAGAGTAATTAAACGATAAAGAATAGTGAAAGTCTTATGGAATAATATTAGTCTTAAAATCAACTACAATAAAACCACCAATTCTTATTTTTTCCATTATTTAGTGGTTTGGTAAGTTAAAGTCAAAATTCTTGAAGTCAAATCTAATCATCATTCACTCTAGTGGGTTAGACAAGCTCTAAGATTTTGCAAAAGAAATTAAAATACCACGACACACTTTGGTTATGTAGATTTTTGACTCCTCCAACACATCTTAGACCACAATTATTATCGTTTGTTTCTAAAAATGTGTAAAAAAAAACCAACACACACATAAAAAAATTAAAAAAAAAAATCCAAGATTTGGTTTTAAAGATTTTGTTAGTTAAAAAAGCTCTACAATAAAACTGAAGAGCAAACAACTGTTATTAAAAGTCTTTGGGATCTATCAACAACTGATATTTAATGTTTTTTAATTGTTCATCAATATGTTGTCTCTTTCTCTCTTTGTCGTCATTTATTCTTGTTGCAGGTTTTAGGCGTTAACAAGACATAACAACATACACTTTAAAATATATATCTCAATCTACACATCAACCTGATCAAAATATATTATTTATTAAAGACTCAAAATCCAGATAAAATTTATATTTTGACAATAACCAATCCAAAAGCTAAAGAACATATGCAAAAGTAAAAAAACAATTACGTAAAATTACAAATCAAAAGCAAAAAGTTTACATCTTTGACACATAAAATATTATGACACTAACAAACTTGATCAGATGTCACAATTTATTTTATTTTGTTTAGAACAGATCGCAAGTTGATTGTTATAGAGATTTGGGACAAAAAGACCTTGAATTTTTACAAATGCTTCAGAGAGCAATCAGTTTCCGACCAGATAAATCAACTCGGTCCAGTGATGCTTCGAAATCTGAAGCTTGATGCAATGTACTCACAACTTTTTCCTTGATTCTCTCCTCCGCAACTTGCAAATAAACCCACCAAGAAGCTTCTTACTTCCTCTTTTCTTCGTCCTCAATTTTAATCTCCAAATATAATCTCCAAAACATATTTGGATTCCTAGTGTTTTTTTTTTCACGAATTTTTTTTAAAAATTAGGAAGCATATATATATATATATAATATATATATATGTTTTTATATAATTATGAATAATTCAAAATATCATATCTTAAATTGTAGAGTATGTACATATCATCAGACTCTCAACTATGAGAAAAAATTAGGGTTTTAAAAATCAATCATCATCGATTTCAACCAAACGATGCTTGAGTGTCAATCGATGATGGAGAAATTATCACCGTTCATGGACATGGCTTCACTAGAGATCGAGTCTTTGCGAAGGATCAAACGCAGCAAACGCGATGAAGCAGAAGAAGAAGAAAAAGAAGAATCGGAGGAGTCTACGACGTCGTCTTCGTCATCAAACGCGTATTTCGGATTCCCTCACTTACCCGAAGAACCGACGAATCACGATTTCGATCAAAGCGTTTTGTGTAGAATCCGCGTTCGGTTACCTGACGGGAGGATAACGCAGAGGAGTTTCTTGAAGAGTGAATCGGTTCAGCTTCTTTGGTCGTATTGTAATTCGCAGATTGATGAATCGGAGAGGAAGCTGTTTAAGCTGATCCAAGCGTTTCCTGGGGATTACAAGACTCTTCATTATGGATCTAATACGACTTTTGAACAATCTGGGCTTGCCAATTCTGTTGTTTCCGTTACTTGGGTCTGAAGTGATGATTGATGGTTGTTTGGGTTCTTTTTTACTTGNCTGGATTCTTGATTTTGTTGGAATAGTGAAAAAAAAAAATTGTAGAGTATGTCATATAGTATATCTTTATTTCATTAATTTAAATGTAGATTTTTTTGTTCCCATCTCTTTTTAACACTAAGTTTTTTTGATATCAAATACATTACACAAAGCCAAAATACATAAGCAAAGAAAGACATCCTCGTTAGCTAAACAAAGAAGCCCAAACGAAAGGTCCAGAAAAACACAGCTCAATAATCAGTTTTTAATTTTAAAAAAATTTAAGCCACGTGTAACTAAAAAACAAAAAAAAAAACCTTATTGCTCTTCTTCTTCGTTAGTTTTTTAGGTTGCAGCGCCGCGTATAATTTTTTTGGTAAGATAAGATTCTGTTTTTCTCGGATTAACCTCAAAACACATATATTTCCATAGATTTTACTCAGCTCTAAACTAATTACACTCAGATTCAAGTGATTTGACAAAAATTTTAACGCTTCCAGTTCCTCTGTTGTACGCTTCCAAACCGAACCGTAAGTAAAGAAATCCAGGAGAAATAAAATACTCTCACGTTCGGTTCTCTTCTATTTAGTCCAAGTAAACATAAAATAAGATGAGTTATAATTTGATAGGGTAGAAATTTTTAGTGAGGTGTTGACACCTCATTTAATATTAAGCCTGAGATGTCATGTTTTGGTGAGACCTTCTTATTTTATTGTATTGATTGATGACCAAATAGGAGTATATCCTTTATTGAATCTTATTAATGCAAATCTTTTTGACCAAAATTAAAATAAATTAAATTCAAATTATAAAATATAGAATATTTCTTGTAAATTCAACGCCAAGTCTATAAACTGGGGTTTTAATAATTTCTTCGTAGAGTAAATTAGAGTAACAAATTTCTCTTTTTTTTTCTTTTCTTTTTTTTTTTGCTACAAAATCACTACAAAAGCAAAATCATATGAGAGTAGCAAGTCATGGTAAAAACCAAACATACCAAAAGAAAGATGATGATGATATTTCTCTCCAAATGCATTAGAACATGAAGTTCGGTTCTTCATCCATTGCCCAAGCGAATTTTGTCACAAGAGATTTGTTGAATAAGGGAATAAAAAGAATCATCTTGACAGTTTTATTCTATGAAGCTTTTTACCTATTTCAATTGGTATTCCATAACGTTTGCACCATTTAACGGTGAACCTAGGATCTATGTAATTCATCTTATACGTGATAAGCTCAATCTTCTTCCCAGCCAAAATTTTGACTTGTGCACCATGTGATTTTGAAAGTGTAAGCCAATGATAACAGATCACGGAAACCTAAACCAGTGTTTCATAAATTCTACATACCAGTTATGCAATCAACAACAAATATCCATAATTAAGAATGAAGAATCATTTACCTCATTGCTTGCTTGCTTGAATCAAATTCCCAACAAGTATATGGTTATGTCATTGAGTATAAAAGTGTTAATCCACGAGGAACAAAGACCAACACATTAAGAATTCATGCATTCATTCCATCTAATCAAACAAAATTGGTTATAAACTGTAACAAGCTTAATTAACAAGACGCAAAATAAGGCGCAAAATAAGCAAATGGATTAAACCAAGAAATAAAAGACGAACTCTTGGGATAAGGTAATTGACAAGAATGAATATTTTGCTCACTTGTGGAGTTCATGCAAATAAATGAAGCTAATCCTTAGTTTTAGATCACTAAACAATACTAATCCATCTCTATGATATTAATTCTTTCACTAATCATAAAAAATTTCCAAAGATAATCAAATGGTCAATCTATATATAATAGCAAACCCACTTTTTTGTGTCAACTTTAATCCAATGGATGATATTAGTTCTACTTTTCCATCTAACGGTTTAAAATTATTAATGACTCCAACTGTTGCAAATTATTAATCGTGTCTTTTCATTGCCCCCCCATCTTTCAAAAATCACACCTCTTAATTTTTGCATCTTTTTGTTATACCTCCATGTTTCACATCTATTAATTTTTACACATTTTTATTGTACACCTCAATGTTTTACACCTTTTTGTTTATTATATATATAAACTAATTATTAATGACTCCAACAGTTGCAAATTATTAATCGTGTATTTTTATCGCACCCCCATCTTTCAAAAATCACACCTCTTAATTTTGCATCTCTTTATTGTACCTCCATGTTTCAAAAATCACATCCATTAATTTTTACACCTTTTTATTTCACACATCTATGTCTTATACCTTTTTGTTTATTATATATAAAAAAATTTCTAGACTACATAAACAAATTTCAAAAAATTGTTTTGTGAGTATTTTCAAAACTTACAAGTTAATAAATAAAATCTAAATAATTGTTTTATTGAAGTGTTTTTTAACTAACAAGCATCAATCTCTAATTCAAGGTAATTTTATATTTTCGTTGTGAATGACCTGTTATTGTTTCTTCACCAAACCTGTTAATTTTTTTTAGTTAGATTATTATTACTGTTAGATACGGTGGAACAAAATATGAGTGTACGTGGCTTTCTTATTTTTTTTTGTTCAGTCACAATTTTGTTTTTTTTTTTAAATTAAGTTGGGAAAGAGTATAACATTCAAGCATATAAAGTTTATTACAGGACAATACCCTCCAGAAAGTCAAAAATATCAATAACGTCATCTTTTTCGCCTAGAGTACGACCCGACTCGTTGTCACTCAGCGACGATAACCGGAAAAACCAAAACCAAGATACGAGAGGCATGATGACATGTAGTGATGCTAGAGCTACGAATAAGCCAATTTTTTTTAAAAAACATGGTATAATTTTATATATGTTCTATTATTGACTTATTTAACCTATTTAATTTTTTTAACAAACGGTATAAATATAAAAATCTCATCCGTTGAACTATTTAAAAATAATAATAATAAGCATCTACATATAATAGCAAACTCACTTTTGGCCTTTCGGGGGTCAACTTTAATCTAACGTATGAGATTGTTTCTATTATCTCATCTAACGGTTTAGAATTATTAATGATCTCAATAGTTGCAAGTTTGTTTTCTGATATTCGTGTTTCTTCGTGTTACCCCCATCTTTTATAAATCGCACCTATTAAGTTTTACACATTTTTGTTTCACACTTCTATGTTTACACACCTCTTTGTTTATATATATATATATATATATATATATATATACAGATTTTTATGGACTTTGAAAAAAATTTGTTCTTTGAGTATTATTAATGATTTCACCCTTTGTTAATGATCTCAATAGTTGCAAATATTCGGTCCAACAATTGTGTTTCTTCGTCACACCCCCAACTTTCCATGTTGGCACCTGTTAATTTTCACACATTTTTGTTTTATACCTCTTTATTTATATAAAGTTGCAATGTTTGATCCTACAATTGTGTTTCTTCGTTGTACCCCTAACTTTCAATGTTTGCACTTGTTACTTTTCACACATTTTTGTTTCACACTTTTTTGTTTTCACACTCTTTGTTTTTATATATATATATACAGATTTTTATGGACTTTGAAAAGAGTTTTTGTTCTTTGAGTATTATTAATGATCACACCCTTTGTTAATGATCTCAAAAGTTGCAAAGTTTCGATCCAACAATTGTGTTTATTCGTCACACCCCCAGCTTTTCATGTTGGCACCCGTTAGTTTTCACACTTATTTGTTTTACACCTCTTTGTTTATATAAAGTTGCAATGTTTTGAGACAACAATTGTGTTTCTTCGTCGTACCTCTATCTTTCAATATTTGCACATGTTAGTTTTCACACATTTTTGTTTCACACCTCTTTGTTTTCATATATTTTTGTTTATATATATATACAAATTCTTATGAACTTTCAAAAGAGTTTTTGTATATTAATGATATCACCCTTTGTTAATGATCTCAAAAGTTGCAAAGTTTCAATCCAACAATTGCGTTTCTTCGTCGCATCCCCAGTTTTCCATGTGGGCACGAGTTAGTTTTCACAACTTTTTGTTTTACACCTCTTTGTTTATATAAAGTTGCAATGTTTTGATCCAACAGTTGTGTTTCCATGTTTGCACTTGTTAGTTTTCACACATTTTTTCACACTTTTTTGTTTCAGACCTCTTTGTTTTCACACCTTTTTGTTTTTATATATACAGATTTTTTATGGACTTTGAAAAGAGTTTTTGTTCTTTGGGTATTCTTTCACACATCCAAGTTTTTAAAATTGTGAGTATTATTTTTTTAATTTATTAATCAACATTGCAGCTATGAACTTTTTCTCCCTGATTCTTTTCTTATTTTTTATAAATTTTGATAGAATAATGATTTAATTGTTTTATGTGAATATCTTTCAAAATTGATTATCTGAGTATGATTCAGTAAACCTAGATTTATATATCATTAACTTTATTATCTTATTGTCGCTGAATCGATTTTTCATTTTTATATATACAATAAATATTTTATTTAACTAATTTAGTTGATTCATCTTAGTCATTATTTATAACTTTTATATTATGCAGTTAAAGAATTACCATAATTTTTTCACTCGAAATGTGGAAAAAAAACAATGTTAGTCATTTCAAGTTTTCACTTTCCCTTGCGGTAACGCACGGACCGACATCCTAGTGAGCATTAATAACAAACCTAAATAATCGCTAATCACACGGTAGCGGTTAAACCAAAACTTACCAAAATAAATATAATACATAATTACGAAAATGTATAAAACATCAATACTATGAAAAATTATAACAAAATTTAAACATGATTAGCAAAGAAAAATCATAAATAATTACTAAATAAGTATTCAAATATTAAATAAATAGATTTTATAGTGAAACAAAAATAATTATTCATGTTGGAAAACTAAAGTTAAAGAATGATTCTTGTTTGAGAATTAACTTGAAAAAATGTATGACTTGATAATATATTTTAATTTGTTAATTTTCTTTATATTTTATGTTCTTTTCTTTTTTTACATACCCACTGTCAGCAAGTGTGAACTATTCAAATCTATCGATTTCGACCGGTTTAAAGTGGTATAAAGTGGTTTTGTGATTGGTTTAATCGCTAATTAACAACTTCAACCGTCCACTAACATTCGCGGGTGATAGCGGAAGAACCAATCAATACCTAAGTTAAGTATAACATAAAAATAAACTCCACAATTCAACTCTTAATCATCTTAAATCTACCATATACCCAAGAGGTTTTAAGGGACTACTCACTAAGAATCATGATAATACAAACAATATAGGTTTGATCTTTGATTTAACATGACTAAAAGGAAGTAGTTAAGAAATCTAAAAGAGAAAAAATGATATTAAAAAAAAAGTAAATGACAAAGATTCATACAAGTGTTTTTGAAGAAAAAACTTATGAGGCTATAAAAAAAATCTAAAACAAGCATATATAAATTCCCAAAAAAAACAAAACACTTTAGGCCTGGAATGGTTTTTCAAATTGGTTTTTAGCTTTTGATTTCAGTTGACCCAAGAAAATCGAGTCGGATTTGGTTTTAAAACTTGGATTTTAGAGAAATGCAATCCACACTGGAATAACAACGTCGGTGCCAGAGCCTGATTTACGGGTGGATCCAGAGTCTTCAGAGCAGTTCTCATATTTCTAAGCACCTACATATATACATCTCCGTTTTTAAAATAGCTTATGTAATTAACTAGATATTCACTCGCGGTATACCGCGGGCGGGGCTATTTTTTAAGAAAAATAAAATGTTATTTGTTTTGTAGATTAACTATATTAATAACTGATATTTAAAAAATGTACAACCTTACAAATACAAATATATATTATTTAGTGTAGAAAGTATTTTGTTTGAGGTTTATTGTTTTATATTATAGGAACTATAACATACAATTAAATACTGTGTGTTTACAGAATTAATTGATATTGTTTTTAAAATTAGAAATTAAAAATTAATAAAATTAATTATAAATTAACACTTAATGTTAAAGGAAGTGGTTCTTATTGTTTTGAAAATTTATTTGCTAAATGTTTCCAAAAATGTATATATAGATTTAAAATCACTAATTTTAATGATTAAAAAATCATCAATTAATCAGCCACTCGCTCACGTGGCTCTACAATCAAACCGAACATGACCTGCTCTTCAAAAAATAACTCCTAGTAGTAAGTTTGCTAAACGTGGAAGTTACTCTAATAAATCATTTCACGATAATTCATGATGAGAGGTCAAGTTGTTCATGTACTTCTCTTCCTGATTCTCTCGCTCATCCTTCCCTTCTCCGCCGCATATCACGTCGGCGTAAACTACGGCACGGTAGCCAACAACCTCCCACCGCCTCACCAAGTCGTCAACTTCATCAAAACAAAAACAAATATCAACCACGTCAAAATCTTCGACGCAAACCCCGGCATCCTCGCCGTATTTTCAGGCATCACCGGGATCTCTCTCACCGTCACGATCCCAAACTCCGACATCGTTTCCCTCTCCAAGCTTCCTAACGCACGTTCATGGCTCTCGTACAACCTCCTCCCTTTCCTACCAGCAACCTCGATCCGTTACATCGCTGTCGGAAACGAAGTCATCGCCACATCCGACAAAACAATTATCGGTCATCTCCTTCCCGCCATGGAGGCACTTACGTTAGCATTACACCTGGCTAACGTCACTGGGATCTTAGTCTCTACGCCTCACTCGCTAGGTGTCCTCTCAGGCTCCTCCGAACCACCTAGCTCCGGAAAGTTTCGTAGAGGCTACGACAAAGCCATCTTCGCTCCAATCCTCGACTTCCATAACCGCACGAAGTCTCCCTTTATGGTTAATTCATACCCATATTTCGGGTTCGGACCCGAAACATTAAACTACGCACTCTTTAACTCAAACGACGTAGTCGTCGTTGACACAGTTACGAAGTTAAACTACACTAACATGTTCGACGCTCAGCTTGACGCTGTTTACTCCGCGATGAAACGAATCGGGTACGGAGACGTGGACATCGTTGTGGCTGAAACCGGTTGGCCCTCAGCTGGTGAACCGAACCAGACCGGCGTCGGTTTAGATTATGCCGCTACATACAACCGGAACCTTATAAAGCATGTGAGTTCGGGTAAGGGCACTCCATTGATGCCAAACCGTGTGATCGACACTTGCATTTTCGCTCTCTTCAACGAGAATCTCAAACCTTCGATTTCCGAGCAAAACTTTGGTTTGTTTAAACCGGACTTCACCCCGGTTTACGATGTAGGTATCATGAAAAACTGATATAAACGTCATCTAGGTGCTTCAGTACTAAGAATGTCAAAGTTCAACTTTTGTAATCTAAGATTCAAGATGTTTAACAATCTTTATGTATAAGAAACAAAAAGAGTATAATGAAAATTCGGAAAATGATCACTACAATTTAAAAATGATATGATATGGTTTTATGTAGACTCCAATGAAAATACAAATAAATTTCAATATCAGAATTTGGATTTAGTCAAAATAATTTCACAGTACAGGAGTTTAGTGTTCAAAGAAGAGTATCAGAGTAAAAACCTGAACAACTAACAACCGGTTTATTCTGGTTTCGGACTCATAAACCGTACCAAAAAACAAAAACTGAAGAAAGCAGAGTTTTTTTCAGTCTTGGGTTGGTGCGTTCTGATTGAGCTCAGCAAAACGCATAACAACAGACATAGTGTGCTTAAGGAACTTTTCAGCGCACCGCATAACACAAGTCTCCTCTTTTTTCTGTAGAGATTTGCGTGTAAAGCTATCAACACAGTACACAAAGCACCTCTCGACCAATGAATTGTACATCCTCAAGCTGAAAGTAATTGCAAAAAAAAAAACGCCATAACACAAAGCATAAGTTAAGGTCTAAACACAGAACAATGAACTCTCATTTCCAATAGACAGTGCATACGTTGTTATTTCTTAAACGTCCAGTTGCAACATTAATTGGCTGCACTGGTTTAAAGGAGATCACGCTTCAATGTCAGACAACAAGCGACAGAGTCAAAGCAGATTGCAAATTAAGAATAATTCTTGGTCTTGATAAGAGCAGACAACAATAACAATACCAACTAGAACAGAGCAGTTCGAGACTAAATAGATAATGTCACTACTCACTAGATACAGTTGGTGAAAACTTGGTCAATGATGCCTAAGAACTTGGTCAATGATGCATAAGAACTTGGTCAAAGATCTATCTAGTTCAAGAAAATTCAATACAACCTAATTTTTATGGGCCTGATGGGCTTTGTTTTTTATATCTCTATTAAAGCCTAATTTTTATACCAGGTGGGCCTAGTATAGTAATTGTACTTGGTTAGGAAGAATCGCCTTGATCAATATTTTGAAATACCAATTTTACTAATTCTTGATAGAACAATTCTTGGGTTCGGGTGAACCTCTCTTCTTCACCCCTCTTACTTAAGAAAACAAATTATTAATTAAAAAAACAAAATCTGTATATCATTCAATTTTAATTATAAACATTAAATTATAATTTTTAATTATAACATCTAAATCCAAATTACTTTTTTATTAATCCAAACAACATATAATTTTGTTTAATTGTGTAATCTAAACCTAACCACTCTTTTATAAACCCAAACTGAAATACAATTTTGTTTATTTGTAAAATCTAAATCCTAACCACTCTTTTATAAACCCAAACCAGCATATAATTTTCTTTAATTCTAAAATCTAAATCCTAACCACTATTTTATAAACTCAAACCGACGTATAAATTTGTTTGATTGTAAAATCTAAACCCTAAACCCCTAATCACTCTTTTGTAAACCCAAACCGACGTATAATTTCATTTACTTATAAAATATAAACCCTAACCACTATTTTATAAACCCAAACTAACATATAATTTTATTTAATTGTAAAATTTAAACCCTACTCACTCTTTTATAATCCTAAACCGACATATAATTTTGTTTAATTGTAAAATTTAGATTCTAATCATTCTTTTGTAAACCCAAACCGACATATTTTTTTTATTAAAAAATCTATATAATTTGTTTCCTTAATTTGTTTTGTCTTTTTATTTTATTTTGATTTATTTTATAATTATAATACAACACGACATTTTTTGTATTTTGATTGGTTAATTTAGAAAGATGAATAAAAGAGGTTCAGAGTGAAACGAAGAATTTTTCTTATTCATAGATGACATTTGATTGACAGATCCACCCAAACTATATATAATTGATCGTAAATATGATGTCGAAGTAGAAGCCAATATTTCATCATCAATGAGTTTTATCTGTCAAACAATCATTTGATCATTGCCGACGGACGTTGGATGACAAAATATAATATATCGACCACAAGCTCAAACAATTCGTCTAACTATACAAATTAATACTACAAACAAAATCAATTACTCCACTAAAAATGTTTGTAGTGGGAGATGAAGATTTTAACAGACTGCACAGCTATAAATAAACTTCACATGCAAACGAAAAAAACTTTAATGAATTATTAAAAAACTATACCCCACGTGGGTACCACCCAAAATTATATAAATAAATTTTTCATATCTAAATAATCTTGCTCACCAAAATCTAATCACTACAAGACTAGAAGTGTCTACAAAAGCATCTCTCTGACACAATGACATCTGTTTTGTCCTGCGCGTGAACTTTAACTCCCCTTAACACCGCGCGTCAGAAAATTCCCCAAAAATGTATCTCTAATTTTTATTTTCGTCTCCACCAAAACTCTTCACACCACTCCCTTCTCTCTCTCTATCCATCATCCACTCACTTCTCTGTTCTTCTCCTTTACTCAATCTCATGACCTAACTCGAAAAAAAAAAAATGGCGAACGTAATCTCAATTTCCCATTTTACCCTTCCCGCATTAGCTTATTTACTTCTCCTCCTATCCTCCACCGCCGCCGCCATCAACGTCACTGCCGTTCTCTCTTCTTTCCCTAACCTATCTTCTTTCTCCAACCTCCTCGTCTCCTCCGGCATCGCAGCCGAACTCTCAGGTAGAAACTCGCTAACCCTCCTCGCCGTTCCCAATTCTCAATTCTCCTCCGCTTCCGTGGACCTCACGCGCCGTTTACCTCCTTCGACACTCGCAGATCTCCTCCGCTTCCATGTCCTTCTCCAGTTCCTCTCAGATTCCGATCTACGACGTATCCCACCCTCAGGCTCCGCCGTCACCACTCTCTACGAAGCTTCCGGCCGTACATTCTTCGGATCCGGATCCGTTAACGTAACCCGTGACCCGGCTTCAGGATCAGTCACGATCGGATCTCCGAGCACCAAAAACGTCACCGTTTTAAAGCTTCTCGAAACGAAACCTCCAAACATAACCGTCCTCTCCGTCGACTCACTCATCGTCCCCACCGGAATCGATATCACCGCATCGGAGACTCTCACTCCACCGCCGACATCGACGTCTCTCTCCCCTCCACCGGCGGGAATCAACCTCACTCAGATACTTATCAACGGACACAACTTCAACGTCGCGCTCTCCCTCCTCGTCGCCTCCGGAGTCATAACAGAATTTGAAAACGACGAACGCGGCGCCGGAATCACAGTCTTCGTCCCCACCGACTCCGCTTTCTCCGATCTCCCTTCCAACGTTAACCTCCAGTCTTTACCGGCGGAGCAAAAAGCCTTCGTGTTAAAGTTCCATGTGCTACATTCATACTACACTCTCGGTTCGCTAGAATCAATAACCAATCCGGTTCAACCGACATTAGCAACCGAAGAAATGGGAGCCGGTTCATACACGCTCAACATCTCCCGGGTTAACGGGTCAATCGTAACGATCAATTCGGGTGTGGTTTTAGCTGTCGTGACACAAACGGCATTTGATCAAAACCCGGTTTCTGTTTTCGGAGTATCCAAAGTTCTTTTGCCTAAAGAACTGTTTCCNATCCTCCACCGCCGCCGCTATCAACGTCACCGCCGTCCTCTCATCTTTTCCTAACCTCTCTTCTTTCTCCAACCTCCTCGTCTCCTCCGGCATCGCCGCCGAACTCTCCGGTAGAAACTCGCTAACCCTCCTCGCCGTTCCCAATTCTCAATTCTCCTCCGCTTCCGTCGACCTCACGCGCCGTTTACCTCCTTCGACGCTCGCGGATCTCCTCCGCTTCCATGTCCTCCTCCAGTTCCTCTCAGATTCCGATCTACGACGTATCCCACCCTCAGGCTCCGCCGTCACCACTCTCTACGAAGCTTCCGGCCGTACATTCTTCGGATCCGGATCCGTTAACGTAACCCGTGACCCGGCTTCAGGATCAGTCACGATCGGATCTCCGAGCACCAAAAACGTCACCGTTTTAAAGCTTCTCGAAACGAAACCTCCAAACATAACCGTCCTCTCCGTCGACTCACTCATCGTCCCCACCGGAATCGATATCACCGCATCGGAGACTCTCACTCCACCGCCGACATCGACGTCTCTCTCCCCTCCACCGGCGGGAATCAACCTCACTCAGATACTTATCAACGGACACAACTTCAACGTCGCGCTCTCCCTCCTCGTCGCCTCCGGAGTCATAACAGAATTTGAAAACGACGAACGCGGCGCCGGAATCACAGTCTTCGTCCCCACCGACTCCGCTTTCTCCGATCTCCCTTCCAACGTTAACCTCCAGTCTTTACCGGCGGAGCAAAAAGCCTTCGTGTTAAAGTTCCATGTGCTACATTCATACTACACTCTCGGTTCGCTAGAATCAATAACCAATCCGGTTCAACCGACATTAGCAACCGAAGAAATGGGAGCCGGTTCATACACGCTCAACATCTCCCGGGTTAACGGGTCAATCGTAACGATCAATTCGGGTGTGGTTTTAGCTGTCGTGACACAAACGGCATTTGATCAAAACCCGGTTTCTGTTTTCGGAGTATCCAAAGTTCTTTTGCCTAAAGAACTGTTTCCAAAATCGGGTCAACCCGTTGCCCGGGCTCCTCCACAAGAGATCTCTTTGTCGCCGGAGAGTTCTGATGAGCAACCGTCGCGATTAGTATCACCACCGCGTGAGATAGTTTCTTCCGGCGCGGTTAAAAGACCACTTGGTTCCTTAGCCTTGTGGTGGTGGTGGTGTTGTTGTTGGTGTATAGCATTTTGTTATCTTTTGGTATGATATATTTTTTTTAATCACATAAATGTTTTGCCTTCGATTAGGGCTTTTATTTATTTTTACTGGATTTTTTTTTTCACGAGGGTTTATATATTTATTCTACGTCATAATGTTGAGTCTGAGAAAAAAACAAATTCACTTTCCCATGTAAATTTGGATTTGATTGGGCAATTTTGGGTAAAAACCCATGTCTATATAAAAATCCTTTATTTTCTATTTTCTCTTTTGTCAACCTAAAATATTTGGTATTCTACTACCAATACAATTAGATTTTTATTTTATCAAGTGGTGAAATTTTCTACAGAACTACAGAAGTGAATAAGAATAAGAATGGAGGAATCTAAATAAATCAGTGAGTTAGCTCAGCAGGAATAATAAACAGTAAGTGCGTGACAGGTTGAGTTGTGTCTTGTGTGGGTCGTACCAAGTTGACACCGGACGGTCCAGATCTGCTATCTCTTCAGGTCAAGTTCTCGCTAGATTTACAGGTTATCCAGAGCCGTCGGATCTTGAGATCTAGTTCACTTAGCCGTGCGTGTGGGGTGTACGGTCAGATCTAACTCTAACCTTATTCACTTCACTGACTCGGTGAAAAGATGAGAGTCACAATACTCTACGGTTGTCCACACTCTACTACCGTGTTTTTATAATTCTTTTTTATAGACTTATATTTTATAGCCGACCAAAAACATCAGCATGAATTTTATAAACAGAAACTTTGTTCAAAAAAAAATATTTTATTAACAGAATAAATTATTGTATTCGTTTTCAAATGTTAATTTTTTTGGAACTTTTTTATTGTCTTACTACTATATATATATAAAAAATGATTCACTATCGAATCGGTTAGGGAAATTGATGTTAGAATTTATGGTAATATACTAATATGGTGGTACCATAGTGCTTGACTTTTCTGACGTAACAAATAAGTAAATGATCTTCCGAATTTTCAAACTTGAGGAATGAAGACCTTTTTGGATCACATATTTGGACTTTTCTTGATTAAATTTAAGTTTTTGTTGTCCCTATATTCAATGACCAATCTTGAATATATCTATGGTTTTTGAACTAACCCAACACTATGAAATAGTAGTTTCAAAAACATCTCTCCCGTCTCTCTTTCTCTCTCTCTCTCTCTTAAGGGATGTCGATGATGAGCAAAAACAGAAGCAGCAGCATCGCCATGGCAACACCATCGTTCCTTGAGTTGAAGAAACAAGCTTCTTTCTTCTTCAAAGAGAAGCTCAAAACGGCACGTTTAGCTCTCACTGATGTCACTCCTCTTCAACTGTTAGTTTTGTTTCTGTTCTTATCTCTTTTTTTAAGGATTCTTGATTTATGTGTAAGTTATTTATGATTTGAACAAATTTGGTTGAAGAATGACCGAGGAAGCTACGGATGGTGAGTCATGGGGGCCAAATACACAAACCTTAGGATCCATTTCTAAGGCTGCTTTCGAGTTTGAAGATTATTTGCGGATCGTCGAAGTTTTGCACAAAAGGTTTCATTATTCCTAATTCAGATCTCAAATCTAGCCAAATTTGGATCAAATCCGTGATTAGTCCATAATTTTTTACTTAATAGTAGGACAAGCTTTGTGTTATTACTGAGATATGGATCTGTTTGTTACTTTGTTGTTTGGTGTATATTAGATTGGCAAGGTTTGATAAGAGAAACTGGAGAATAGCTTATAACTCACTCATAGTTGTTGAGCATTTGCTCACTCACGGACCGGAGAGTGTCTCGGATGAGTTTCAAGGCGATATAGATGTTATCTCTCAAATGGAAACTTTCCAACACATCGATGAGAAAGGGTACTTGTTTTACTTAGAAGGTTTTAAGGCGGATCATGTTTGGTTTGAACAGAACTTCGTTTGCAGTGTCAATGTTCTTAAGACAATTGGTTTTGTTTTGTGGGGCAGGTTCAATTGGGGATTAGCTGTTAGAAAGAAAGCAGAGAAGGTGTTAAAGCTACTTGAGAAAGGGGAATTGCTCAAGGAAGAGAGGAAGCGTGCTCGTGAGTTATCTCGAGAGATTAAAGGTTTCGGTAGCTTTGACCACAAGTCTTCATCTCGTTGTATGTCAGATAATGAAGTCTTACAAGATTCTCCAGTCTATAGGAAATGCAATTCCAACTTTACCAAGTACAATGAGGATGATCAAGAGAACAACTCAATGGGTTCTTCTAATGAAACCAGTCTCTTTCCTCAGCCGCTGGTAACTGATCAGAACGAGGAGTCTAGGACAGGTATGAAAGAAAATATGGATCCTGAAGATGATGAGAACACAGAGGTAAACCCACTTTTGGGTTGTAATAAACGGGATGGTCAAGATCTAGCGGACGAAGACGAGAACCATCCATTTACGGATGGCGAAATTAAAGCTTACAGTAGTAGTCTCATTGCTTGATGAGAACGTAGATTGATAATTTTTTTAAATGAAATCGCGGTTGTGTAAAAGAGGGAAAACTCAAGAAGAAGATAATGTGTGTATACCAATATGCATACATATATATAATAATAACACTTCTGTTAATGACTGATCTGTTTTTAAGTTGATTTGCTTCAAAAGCAAGATTAAAATGAACAATGAGGGACAAGAATAAAAGAACACGAATAGAAAAGTCGTAAGTAGTTATTGCTCACACTTGTTTTACTTGGTATTTTGGTCTAAAAGCACTTCCTGTGGTCCATATCCGTTCATACTCGGCTTCCGCAATTCACAATCACATCTGCAAATTTGGATCACACACATTTTGTAACAATTTATCACAGAGTAATATTATACACAAAAGCACTAAGCTATAATATAATTAAGACAAGTATACTCACTCGTAGCTTTTGAACATTTTTCTCAGAGAAAAATGTTTCTCATGAGTTTCAAGGTGATAGAGATGTTATCTCAAAAAGCAAACTTTCCAACGGATCGATAAGAGTAGTTGTTTTAGAGTTGTAACTTTTAAGATTATATATGTTTGGTTTGAACAAAAATCTATAGACTCTAAATCCCTAAAGTATATACACTTTAACAGTTACATCTCAGGTAAAATGTGAGGTGGGAACATACATACGAAAAATTGAAACTTCCACGAAAGATAGTATGACAAGTTGAGAAATGAGAGATCACAAACGAGAAAATATGCATGATTGAAACTTCCACCCAGGTCTTCCACCCAGGTCTACTTGAATTATTCTGGACATAAACGACAAAATATGCATGATTGCAAAGATAAAATGTAGGAGACGAAGAAATTTCAAATTTCATTAAATGTCTACAAGTCAAGTATGAATGTTTCCGAAATCAAGTCGACGACACAAAGAAATAAAAAGCCATAAGGGTTAATTCTGTCTTTAAATTGTCGGTGCATCTCCTTTAGCAGCCAAAATTGACAAATTCCCAAAGTATTCTCGTTTGCTCTGTTCTTTTGTTAGTTTTAAAACTGAGTTGATTTTTTTTCATGCTCTTTAGAAAAATCTTCTCCAGTTTTTAGATAAATCTCACATTCAATAAAGTCTTGTGCTTACTGTGATATATCCGTGGATTGGATTCATTTCCATATAGTGAATATGGTAGATGCTATCACGGGATTCGTTGTGGGAAAGATAGGCAACTATCTCATTGAAGAAGCATCCATGTTGATGGGAGTCAAAGATGATCTAGAAGACCTAAAGACAGAGTTGACGTGCATCCAAGGTTTTCTCAAGGATGTTGAAGCGCGAGAACAAGAAGATGAGGTTTCGAAAGAGTGGACAAAACTGGTTTTAGATTTTGCTTATGACGTGGAGGATGTTTTGGATACCTATTTTCTGAAACTCGAGGAAAGATCACAAAGGCGTGGTTTGAAAAGATTGACCAACAAAATAGGCAGGAAGATAGATGCGTACAACATAGTTGATGATATCAGAATCCTCAAGAGAAGAATCTTGGATGTTACTCGCAAGCGGGAGACTTATGGCATAGGAAACTTCAGTGAGCGTCGAGGAGGAGAGAGTAATTTAAGTTTAAGGGTACGGGAGCTTCGGCGTGCTCGATCTATTGATCAAGAAGAGCTTGTTGTTGGTTTGGAAGATGATGCTAAGATTCTTTTGGCAAAGCTTCTCGATGAGAGAGAGTACAATAGATTTATTATCTCGATCTTCGGTATGGGAGGTCTCGGAAAGACTGCACTTGCTAGGAAGCTCTACAACTCAGAGGAAGTGAAGAGAAGATTCAAATACCGCGCTTGGACTTATGTTTCTCAAGAGTATAAAACTGGAGATATACTTATGAGGATCATTAGATCTTTGGGAGTGGCTTCTGCGAAAGAGTTGGAGAAGATTAGGAAGTTTACAGAGGAGGAATTAGAAGTTTACCTTCATGGTATTTTAGAAGGGAAAAAATATTTGGTGGTAGTAGATGATATATGGGAGCGAGAAGCGTGGGAGAGTTTAAAGAGAGCGTTACCTTGCAACCATGAAGAAGGAAGTATAGTAATCATCACTACCCGTATTAGAGCTGTTGCTGAAGGCGTGGACGGGAGATTCTATGCTCATAAGTTAAGATTCTTGACGTTTGAAGAAAGCTGGAAGTTGTTTGAACAGAAAGCATTCATAAATATGGAATGGGTTGATGAAGATCTGCGGAAAATCGGAAAAGAAATGGTTCAAAAATGCAGTGGATTACCACTTGCTATAGTCGTTCTTGCGGGGCTTTTGTCGAGGAAGAGTCCAAGCGAGTGGAATGATGTGTGTAACAGTTTATGGAGACGCCTAAAGGATAACTCCATTCATGTTTCCACTTTGTGTGATCTAAGCCTCAAGGAGATGCGACATGAGTTGAAACTTTGCTTTCTTTATCTTAGTATCTTCCCAGAGGACTATGAGATTGAGGTAGAGAAGTTGATACGGTTACTAGTGGCAGAAGGAATTATACAAGGGGATGAAGAGATGATGATGGAAGATGTGGTTCGGTATTACATCGAAGAGCTGATAGGCAGAAGCTTAGTGGAAGCAGTTAGAGTAGAAAGAGGAAAAGTGATGTCTTGTAGAATCCATGATCTTTTGAGAGACGTGGCTATCAAGAAATCTAAAGAGCTAAACTTTTTAAACGTTTATAACGATCATGTGGCGGCACAACATACTTGTTGCAGAAGGGAAGTGGTTCACCATCAGATCATCAACAAATACTTTTCTGAGAAACGTATGAACAAAAGGATGCGATCCTTCCTGTTCTTTGGAGAATCGAAGGTTAATGTTAAAACGACTACCTTGAACATGAAGCTACTTCGAGTGCTTAATCTTGGAGGGGTTCATTTTATTCAAAAAGGAGATATTACATTGAGTTTCCCAGATGTGGTCGGGGATTTAATCCACTTGAGGTACTTTGGGATTGCTGATACTCGTGTCAAAAATTTACCAGGTTTCATCTCCAATCTACGGTTTCTACAAACGCTAGATGCATCTGGCAATGATTCCTTCATACAAAAAATCGATCTCCGTAAGCTCACATCACTGAGGCATGTCATAGGAAAATTCTTGGGAGACTTTCTAATAGGCGACGCAATGAACCTTCAAACCTTGAGGTCTATCTCATCCTACAACTGGAGCAAACTAAAACATGAGTTGCTCATAAATCTTCGGGACTTGAAGATCTATGAAAATTACCCATGGGTAGATAATGGTCGGGTACGTACTTCTTATTTTTTGGGAACAGTTCCTGTGTACTGGGGTTCCATTACTAGACTGAGAAACCTTCGTGTTCTGAAGCTGGAGGCGACGGCCACCATCTATTTATCGTTGGAATCAGAAGAAGTGGTGAGGTCCATGGATGTGATATCACCCAGTCTTGAATCTGTAACACTTGTTGGAATAACTCTCAGGGAAGACCCAATGCCTTTTTTGCAGAAATTGCCGAGATTGGAAGATCTGATCTTGAAAGATTGTGATTTAGTGGGAGGGAAGATGAGCATCAGCGAACAAGGTTTTGGTCGGTTGAGGAAGCTTCAATTGTTCATAGAAAAATTAGATGAGTTGCAGATAGAAGAACAGGCCATGCCCAATTTGATCCAGCTGAAACTAAGCACCAAAGTACAATACTGCCACCTGGTAATTCCAAATCGATTCCGAGCGTTTATTCAAATCTACGAAACGTAACTGTTGATGAATTATGAGCTACAAGAAACAGGGGAACATGTGAACCAGCCTGGCCTTAAAGATTTATGTCTTTAAATAGTCATTTTCTCCTAGATGTCTTAACATATAAGTCTGCTACATAAAATGTCTTAGAGTTTTAATTTGAAGCTTTTGAATGATTAAATTTTAGTGTAATTGAAAATTTTATGATTTTAAACTTCTCCTCTATAGAATCCTATCTTTATATGATAATTACCTTTATTTAGAAATACCCTAATCTTGATCATGTCACTTGTGCTCTCTGGCTGAAGATTTATCAGGAAACAAATGATCACGATGTTTATATACAGCCTTTCGCAGAAGGAATCTCAGGTCAGAGTCTTTATGAGTTATATATCTACAGACTTTCTTACCTAATAGACAACAACATGTATGAGTGAATCTTAATTCTTAATAAAAAGCTTAAAGACTTTTATTCTACGCCTTCTTAATCTCCTTTTCAAGGTTTCTCAAGAACGAAATTATCATAATTTCGCTATGATAGAATCCGATGATAATGATGATCTTTGTTAGAAATTTCTTAATTGAGCCGGCTGTGGATTCTAATAGAAGTAATTTTCCTAATTCTGAAAGTTTGATTATTGCGAGTTTTTGTAGTGAGAAAAGAGTGCCATTGACTATTATCACAGTTTATTAAAGATGATGAGGATGCACAGAGATAATAAACCCACTTCTTGCTTGTTTCCAGAACTAGCCGAAGAAGACGGGAACCATCCATTTACGGATGGTGAGAGTAATTTATACAGCTCGTTTCATTGCTTGATGAGAACACATATTGAAAATTTTTTAATGGAATCGAGGTCCAAGCTTAGAAAAAATTGGCAGAGACAGAAAGGAAACTCAATAGGAGATATACATATATAGAATAATAACATTCTGTTAATGACTGATCTGTTTTGTTTAACTTGATTTGCTTCAAAAGCAAGATTAAAATGAACAATGAGGGAGAGAAGAATAAAAAAGAACACAAATAGAAAAGTTGCAAGTAAATTATAGAAACCGGCTTCAGGATGGAAAAATGATTATCAAAATTTTTACCGCACTTGTTTTACTTGGTGATATTTGATCAGAAGCACTTCCTGTGGACGATCGACGGTCCAGATTCATCATACTCGGCTTTCGCAATCCACATCTACAGATTTAGACACATTTTTGTAGCAATTTTATACATCAAAACATTAACAGATCTTATTAGTAAGATTTGTATGTATAAAGTAATTTACCTGCTGGAAAGTACTGAGGGAGGCCAAGATAGAGCCACCGATCCAAACACTGTACTTCCTTTCCGGTGGCGCAACCACTTTGATCTTCATACTGCTTGGAGCCAACGCGGTGATCTCTTTACTCATCCTGTCACCAATCCCGCCGAACATTGTGGTTCCACCACTGAGCACAATGTTTCCATAAAGATCCTTCCTGATATCCACATCACATTTCATGATTGAGTTGTAAGTAGTTTCATGTATTCCAGGATTTTCCATTCCGATCATGGATGGCTGGAACAGGACTTCAGGGCACCGGAAACGCTCTGCCCCGATGGTTATCACTTGACCATCAGGCAGCTCAAAGCTCTTCTCGACGGATGAGCTTGTTTTGGAAGTCTCGAGCTCTTGCTCGTAATCTAAGGCAATGTAGGAGAGCTTCTCCTTCATGTCTCTAACAATCTCACGCTCAGCAGTTGTGGTGAAGGAGTAACCACGCTCTGTCAGGATTTTCATGAGGTGGTCGGTTAGGTCACGACCTGCAAGATCAAGACGCAGGATTGCGTGTGGAAGCGCATAACCCTCGTAGATTGGAACCGTGTGGCTCACACCATCTCCAGAGTCCAAAACAATACCTAACCAACAAAATGAAAAAATAACGAGAGAAATTAATAGAGAATAACTAGGGATGTGAACATCGACCCAAACAGTAAAAATGAGTGTACTGACCAGTAGTACGACCACTGGCATAGAGGGAGAGAACAGCTTGAATGGCAACATACATAGCAGGAGTGTTAAAAGTTTCAAACATGATCTGTGTCATCTTCTCACGATTAGCCTTGGGATTAAGCGGCGCTTCGGTTAACAGAACCGGATGCTCTTCGGGCGCAACACGCAACTCGTTGTAGAAAGTGTGATGCCAAATCTTCTCCATGTCATCCCAATTGTTAACAATACCATGTTCGATTGGATACTTGAGAGTCAAGATACCACGTTTCGACTGTGCCTCGTCTCCAACGTATGCATCCTTTTGTCCCATTCCAACCATCACTCCCGTGTGACGTGGACGACCAACGATACTTGGGAATACAGCTCTTGGAGCATCATCACCTGCAAAACCAGCCTATATGCAAAGATTTGAATTGTATCACTTATGGCACACAATAACATTCAAATCTTGTTTTTGTTAATCATCTGGAGATGCTTTACCTTGACCATTCCAGTCCCATTATCACATACGAGCGGCTGAATATCTTCACCGTCTGCCATTTTTCAATCTCTAGACAAAATAACAAAAAAATCAATATGGTTAAAGCCTATTGCATATTTAGATCTAAATTATCACAATTAATCTAACACATTAACGTTACATTTTATTATGGTTATGCCTTGTTCAAGATATGAACGTTTCGACACCAAATAAACAAAGAAAATAGCATTATATTACCTGATGAATTTACGTTGAAGAAGAGAAAGAGGCTTCAGGAATATTTGAAACGCCCCGTCCTGAAATGGGTTTTCAAAAATTTCTGCAGAAGGGAAACAACTTAGCCCCTTAATATCGTTTGACCATAAACTAATCTGAGCCATTAGTTTTTTCTTCTAAAAACCAATATCTCAGCCACTATTGACACGTCTCCAGCTATTTTTGGCTTGAGAAAATTATAAAAGACCACCAATCTGACCGAAGAATATGGTTTCAGGCTCTGTTTTACCGGAAGAATCGGGTCACCGAACAAGCCATGAGCTCATTTGGGCCTTGGAAAAAAGAAATAAGTTAAAAAACCATCATCATAACAGTTTTGTGTTTCCTTCACTAAAAAAAGTCAGATTTCATTTTCTTTAAAAGTTTAGATAAACATCTCTTTCTTGTAATTATTCTTTCTTCCAATATTAAAGTGTTCTGAGTAAAAGAGTGCTATCCAAAATTCCAAAACTATAATTTAAAAAGTAAAAAGGATCTTAGTGGGTATGTGAAAATTGCTGAAAAGTTAGGGAAGACTGGGAGTAATGATGATAGCGGTCATTGACAAATGTGATAATGATGATGGAGATATGTGAAAGTAAAATAATTAAGCATGTGCATGAGATTTAATTATTTGACATGAGACCTTAGTGTGTGTTTGTTCAATTGCTATTGCTTCTTATAGTTTTGATTATTATAGTTTCTTACAAAAGAATCGAAGAAATCAATGAAAATAACAAATAACTGTGTCTGTTGATAATAATCTATTTTTCTTTTTACTATATAGAACTATTCTTAATGCTAATTTACTACATATTTTGTTTTATTAAAGATTACTTGACAACATAACACCATATAAAAACTTGCCTACATTAAATTTCTTTTTTGTCACTTCGAATCAGCTTAGCTTCTTTATTTGAGAAACACCATTGGCATATCGATATAATTAATATTCAACACTTTAATGAAAACGGTCACAAAATAAAATCTTTATTTCCAGATTGTGTGTCTTTTAGTGTTTCTATTCTGTGGCTTAACGATTTTTAGGAGAAAATAGTATTTATTTTAATTATATGGTGAATCAATCTCAATCAAGAAAATAAAGTTGACTTTTTGGTATAGGGGTTCGGGATTTTGGAGACAAGGGGGGGGGGATTTTGAGATTGGATTTTGACTTTTCTAGTGTATTTAACTTTTGTCAGCCCACAATCAAAGCGAACATTCATCCATGTTGTCATGTTGATCGATGCACTTATCTAAGTCTAACTAGTGTTTTCCCTTTTCGAGGTAATCACGTTTTTATAGATATCTTTTACAGAATTACACATTTTTTAAAAAGCTTACCTAATAAAAAGAAACATGTTAAAGAAAAGGTTTAAAAGAAGATGGATTAGATCAAAAGTATCGGGATTATTTCGTTTCAATGTTTTCATAACTATTTTTAGTTATAAAGAAAACATTTTCTTGCATGATTAGAGAGAGACAGAGAGAGGAGGTATTAGTTTTTTTTTTATTCTTCCATTATTGGTAAATCCAAAAGATTTAAATTCATTAACAGTTTTCTTCTTCTACGAAAACCAAAAAATAATTTGTTTACAATTTTAAAAATGCTAAATAAGAAACCCAAAATGATGAAACACTAACCCAATATGTGGTCCTATAATGAAAAATTAGAAACCCAAAATAATCGGGTTTACGATTTTGAAACTAATCAAACCAAAATTACTTTTTGATAATTTTGTAACCAAATTTTTTTGAAGAAAACCAAAACCGAACCAAATCACCCACGGTTTGGTTTTTTTAGTATGACCACAAATGGACTAAATAAACATACAATATATTCAATTCCATCTGTTTATTTTTTTTATAGAATTGAATAACTAAAAAGTATTCAATTTTTTCACAAGATCAATTGTAATATTTGTATAAAAATAATTTAAAAGATAGTACTTGATATATTTAATGACAAGAAATAAACATATACAATCTTAACCGATCCCGGTCTGAAACCTTAACTCCGGTTTAAGAGATTAAGTCGAGAGAGAGAGAAGCGCACAACTTGCAAATAAACCAAAAGCCGTCAGCTAAACAACGTCGTTTTGGAAAAGTCATAGTCTTCTCTCTCTCTGCTCTCATTCTCAGAAATCTCTCTCTTTCGCACTTCTGCAAATGGTTCTCTTCTTCGTCTAAGCTCGAATCTCTCCACTTAGATTCCAAAACGGGAAAGATCTCTCCACCATCTTTGGAAGAAGAAAGAAGAAAAGCTTCACCAATCTACACAGACTAGATCGGATCCGTTAATCGGAAGTTTTTTTTTTATAAAAAGAATCAATAAAAATGGAGGAAGAGAAAGCTACTGCTGCACAGAGCTTAATCGATGTAGTAAACGAGATTGCGGCGATTTCCGATTACAGGATTACGGTGAAGAAGCTTTGTTATAATCTAGCGAGGAGATTGAAGCTGCTTGTTCCTATGTTTGAGGAAATTAGAGAAAGCAACGAGCCGATCAGCGAAGTTACTTTGGCTAATTTGGTTGGTTTGAAAGAAGCGATGAGTTCTGCTAAGGATTATCTCAAATTCTGCAGCGAAGGGAGCAAGATTTATCTGGTTCGTCTTTGTGGTTTCCAATTTTTTTATTTTGGCATTTAGTTTTGATTAGATCTGCTGATTTGACGAATTTGGTGTTGTCATTGAATGAGCCTGAGCCATGTGCTTTGTTTTTTTTTTTTTTTTGCTTATGGTATAGTATTGAGTGATGATATCAATGCTTCTTGAATTTTTGATTAGATTGTTAGATTTGATCTGTGGAAGTTGTTGAGAATTTGTGGTTCTGATAGTGAAGATTTTGACACGAGAGATGTTTCTTGTAGGTCATGGAGAGGGAACAAGTGACACGTAAATTGCTGGAGGTGTCTGTTAAGTTAGAACAGTCTTTGAGCCAGATTCAGTATGAGGATCTCGACATTTCTGATGAAGTTAGAGAACAGGTACGCCAGTGTCCTTATGATCAGTTCTGAAGATATGACTAGTACCTACGTAGAATGAGTTCTTGATATCAGTTTATTTACATGGTACAAAAATGAGCTGAGATGCTAGAAACTACCACCAATTAACACATGGATGTGTATTGAAATCAACTGTAGTTAGTATTGGATTGGAACTTTAGCGGGTTTCAAAAATTCGGATGTTTGCGTATTTCATAGCGTATTTGTTGTGTTGTAGGTTGAGCTGGTTCTCAGCCAGTTTAGGCGAGCGAAAGGAAGAGTAGATGTATCAGATGATGAACTATATGAAGATCTTCAGTTGCTGTGTAATAAAAGTAGTGATGTAGATTCTTATCAGCCTGCCCTAGAGCGGGTTGCAAAGAAGTTACATCTTATGGAGATTCCTGACCTAGCTCAAGAATCAGTGGCTCTGCATGAAATGGTTGCTTCGAGCGGTGGAGACGTTGGTGCAAACATTGAGGAGATGGCAATGATTCTGAAGATGATTAAGGATTTTGTGCAGACTGAGGATGACAACGGCGAGGAGCAGAAAGTTAACTTCAGAAGTAATGGACAAACTTCTACTGCAGCAAGTCAGAAGATACCCGTGATTCCTGATGATTTCCGCTGTCCGATATCGCTGGAAATGATGAGAGATCCAGTTATTGTTTCATCAGGGCAGGTATATAGTTCACTTCAACTTCAGCTTCTTCAAATTTATCCCTGCGATCTTCTAAGATTTAACTATAGAAGCATGTTCTCTTCTATGTACAGACGTACGAACGCACCTGCATTGAGAAGTGGATAGAAGGTGGACACTCAACATGTCCAAAAACACAGCAGGCGCTAACAAGCACAACCCTCACACCAAACTATGTTCTCCGTAGTCTCATAGCTCAGTGGTGCGAGGCCAACGATATTGAGCCTCCAAAGCCACCAAGCAGTTACAGACCCAGAAAAGTTTCGTCCTTCTCGTCTCCAGCAGAAGCAAACAAGATCGAAGATCTAATGTGGAGACTCGCTTACGGAAACCCCGAGGACCAACGTTCTGCCGCTGGAGAAATCCGCCTTCTTGCAAAACGAAATGCAGACAACCGCGTGGCCATAGCCGAAGCTGGTGCCATACCTCTTCTCGTAGGCCTCCTCTCAACTCCTGATTCTCGTATACAAGAACATTCAGTAACAGCCCTTTTAAACCTCTCCATATGTGAGAACAACAAAGGAGCCATTGTTTCTGCTGGAGCTATTCCTGGTATAGTTCAAGTACTCAAGAAAGGAAGCATGGAAGCCAGAGAGAATGCGGCGGCTACACTTTTCAGTCTATCAGTGATTGACGAAAACAAAGTGACTATTGGTGCCTTGGGAGCGATTCCCCCACTTGTTGTTCTGCTTAATGAAGGGACACAAAGAGGCAAGAAAGATGCCGCTACTGCACTCTTTAACCTCTGCATATACCAAGGAAACAAAGGAAAAGCCATACGTGCAGGAGTGATTCCCACGTTGACTAGACTCTTGACAGAGCCCGGAAGCGGAATGGT
>NC_025690.1:11054135-11095610 GCF_000633955.1 Camelina sativa | reverse complement strand
TTTTTTTTTTTTTAACTTTATGGTGATACCTTTGTGTGGACGGAGCAATCCGGTCCACAGGAGAGGAAAGCAAATATGCATACATACACGTCAACTTGTATCATTGTAACATTTTATGTTTGTAATCATTTCCACGAGGTTTTTTGTTTTCAATACAAGAAGATCTCTGTTCACACCTCTTAATAGCATTTGGAGATATTGATTGTATAAAATGCAGATTCTTGTTTTTCATGAACAGATTCAAAACCTCAATCCATTCAAATCGAAAAATTGTTTTAAAAACCTTCAAATCCGCCATTTGTTTTCTTTTCAAATGAACCTTCTACATTAAAAAAAAAACTCAATATTATACAGTTCAGTAGGCATGACCAAAATTAAACCGTAACCGGACCGTATCCGAACCGTAACCGTATAAAATGGTTTAAAACCGTAACCGTTATAAAATGGTTTAAAACCGTAACCGTTAACCGTAAATATATGGTTAAATTATATTAATTATAACCGTTAATTAACCGTAACCATATCAAAACCGTTGGTTAACCGCATAGCTAAACCATAATTTGTTAACCGTAATCATTTCAAAAACATAATAAAATATACTAATAATTGTTTATTTAATATGAATTATATAATATGAAGAAATATGAGTACACTAAAAGAACATATTAATTATAAATAAATAATATCAATTATATTATATCATCAAATAATATCAACTGTATCATATTATCAAATAACCGTAACCGTATATAACCGTATCCGCCTTAACCAAAACCATATTTAACCATAACTGTTTAACCATTTAATAGTTTAACCGTTTATTAAACGGTTATGGTTAAGGTTAAACAAAATTTCTAACCGTAACCGGTTGTTAATTAACTGTAACAGTGATAACCGTAACCGTGGTCATACCTTCTGCAACAAATTAAAACTCCCAAACATAGTCCAATTTTTTTTTTTTTTTTTTTTTTTTGGCGATTTGATTTCTCAACAAATTCAGATGATTTTGGATGAATCTATGGAAATTGTTATAAGATATGAAAAGCCTTTAGATTACAACTACGAGCTATACTAAGAAGCAAGAAATCAGAAAAATAAGAACGGAGGAAACGAAACTTACCTAGTAAAATGGAGAAAGCAGGCCAATCTGTAGAAGACTACACCACTGAGGTAATGTTTTAGCCATCCTCATAACTTGATGCTCATCAAAGATGGTATGGGTCGTGACGAAAGCACATTGTGAAGCATGTACCTATCCGGTGTATTATGATTCATTCTACAGCTGTGCACCATGTGCGTTTTTCCTTCATGAATCATGCGCTAATTCTCTCCGAAAGAAGCGACATGTATGCCACAACCAATTGTTTAGTCTTCACACAACCAATGCTGATTCTCCCGGGGAATCTTCTATTTGTTATCTTTGTGATCAAAGTTTCACTGGTTTCAAGTACAAGTCTGGATATATCACTCTAGATGTCCGATGTGGTTCAATTTCACAGCCATTGATAAGAGTATTACTTGGACTTCAGATGTGCTCTTTTACCAAAAAAGGTTATGAAACTTAGGTGCGACATCATCCTCTTTACCTAGTTTTTGGTGATAACAATGTAAATGGTGAATACTGGTGTGATGTATGTGAAGAGAAAGTAGATCCAACGAAGTGGTTCTATACTTGTGACATGTGGTGTCACTTTACATGTTCCGTGTGTCGTAAGGAACTTCTCCCATCACCAGCCTGAACCCCTGCTACCTAGACCTCTCTGGATAGGCCTAGACGACGCCAGCCACCGCCCCTGCCAGGTGAGATTCGCCCATTTGAAGTAATTCCTAACACTTCTATATGTAGACCCCATTGCTCCAAGTGTCATTCTCGATGCACTCTCCCATTTCTTCAGAAATTTTCCAAGGATGGAGTTGATTTTAAATTTTGTTCGACAGAACGTTTTATAAGCTTCTCCAAATAATCTCTCTTACATTATTGCTCCAAGGCATGCGTTTCATGTTTTACTTACATCCTTCTCTACTTGAAAATGTAACTTTAATAAAGTAATGTTTTTGTTTAGTTATCACACTTGTTTACCCTTAAATAAAGCAATTATTTTATATTACAAATTTGTATCCTTAAGTTCATGTAATACTCCTTAGACCATCATTAACAGAGAACGTTCACCCGTTTCTCAGAAAACTGAAAAAAGTATTTTTATTATACATATTCATTATTTATTTAATTTTTTAATATATGCACCAATAAGTAAATAACACGTATCTGAGAAACGTTTCTTCCCATTCTTCCACAAGCAACGGTTCTTTCTGTTTTCTCTTCTCTCTCTTCTTTTTGCTATTTTTTTTAATTAAAGCAATTATATGAGTAACTCCCACTAACTATGCTTATCCATCAATATATATCCAGTTGCCAAAACAAAAAAGTTCATATATGAGTAAGTCAATCACGCGACACGATATATGGCACTTGCTCTCAATATTTCTTTTATCTATATCCGTGATGAGTGATGATACGATGGGTTCTTAAGTAACTACAAATTAAACTCAGTGTTGGTGTTTGCATAATAGTTGAAACACTCATCAATCAAACTGATTTTGGAGCAACTAACACAAACCACAACAAATTCTAACGCTTTAACCCTCTGTTCGTGTGGTTCTGTTCCTCTTAGGTATTCCATGCTGTACAGTGTACATTATCACATGTTAGCAGTTCGAAATTGACTATGCTAATTATTTGGTGAACCCGATGAATCTGAAGACCATTTGGTTTTGTCACCCTGTATACGTTGAATATCTAAAATATACATAATACATTTTCTTTTTCTAAAGTTAGATATGATTATGTTATATTATATGCCAAGGGCCCAAATCTTTTATACTTATTAATTATATAAGATTGCCAGTAAAAGATTATACAGGATTAGTATTTTCGTCTGGTTTTGTTTTTAGTCAACTTATTATGATGACACACTCAGTCGAGTATTATAAACTTTTTATTTTACTTAAAATGAAAAAGATTTTTAATATTTTATAAAATATAAAAGTACATGACTACATATAAAAAAGAAAAGACGATACAATCCAAACATTAAACGATGCCATTCGAGGTCCACAGATTTATGGTTTAGGGTTTGGAAAAGGGTTTGGAAAACATCGTGGAAAAGGGTTTGGAAAACCAAACTATAACCAAAAACTTATTATTATACTTAGGTCTGTTTTTGGTTGATGCTCAAATCCACTTGTGATTCCTGGTAACGTTGGGTTAGGTACGTTGAACATTTGATAGCTTGATATCTAAACACACATTACTAACGTTGTTAAGACATTGTTATATGTCCATTTAATGTAACAACTAACAAGGTAAAGAAGTTAAAAAGCCTTACTTGGGAGGGCTGTTTTCGGACTGGCATGTGGGAAGACATTCTACTAGACAGTCGTGACACGGTTGCAAGAATAATGCAATCTGCAGCGAGAACACATCAAATACATTTCCAGTGTTAGGTTAAATGTCTAACTAAAAAAAGTGGTCATGCGGAAAAATTTGTAAAGATAAACGCGGATAGGTTTTGCCAATTAGAGACTTACGGAATATCGGTCCTGACCATTCCCAAGCACCCGATGCAATGTGGATCTGTGTGTAAAAAAATAAAAACGTGTGCGAAAAATGTCAACTACAAAACTCTATTTGCAAATATCACAGTGATCAAAATGTCAGCTAGGGAACATAAGGACAAACAACAAGTATTTACTTAAAAATGCCGTTGCTCCAACGCTCCAGCAAGTCACCAATATTCACGATATATGCGCTGCAGAGGAAAACAAACCATACAAAATCAAAATTTGTTATGGGAGTTAGTATAGGAAACAAAAAAAAAAAAAAACAGAGCATGGACCCAAAAATACAAAATTCTTTGATTTTTACTCTTTGATCGGTGGTACATATTCCCACTTTCTAGGCTGCACTTCTTTATCCTTGCATATCTGCCATGAGAAGTCAGCAATTTCCATAGGTCACATCAAAAGTTATATAACTAGTGAAACTCGTGTAATACCTGGAGGCCCATTACATTATCGGTAGCTAAGAGAGTCATCATTCCGAAATCAGAATGTGGCCCACATCCATATATTCCTTTAGAGGGATCAGACATCCCTAAAAGGTAATAGAAGAAGAAAGAGAATTACTTGGGATGAGTATATATAGAATTGGGATAAAGCTTAATGTGATGAACACAATACATCACCTTCATAGTGAATCAAGCGCATAAATGCCAGCGGATTTCTCAACATTTCCGGTTTATCAAAGTAATCTTCTTCGACGTTGAGAGCCAATGCCAATACTCTAGCAATAGCCTTACAAACCCTCCTGACAATGCATAAGGTTTCATCATAGGTAATACGGTTTGAAAAACTTTATTGTCCAATAATTTCCAAAAAGTATCCATATATTTATTACAGCTGTATTGCAGTCAAACTGAATCTACCCTCAAAGTTATTTGTTACTTATGTAAGGAAGCAAACATGAAACAATAATTTAGAAGACGAAAACAAAAACTTACAATGCTTCTTGATGATACTTCTCCATGGTATCCCGCCATCCCGGCAAAACATCTGCAAGATTCACTAAAGTTTATTCAAAGAAAAAAACATTAAATTTACAAAAAGTGTTCACTAACCAGGGTTAGGCCAAATATTGGGGCGACAAAATGGTATATGAGAATGCAGACCACCATCTATGGAGCCTTCGATTCCAATGAAAAAACTTTCTTTGAAATCCCCTAAAATCCATGAGGTTACAACAAGATTGAGAACAATTAACAACAATTTTTTGATCAACCAAGTGAAAGCTTTTTGGTCAAGAAAGTGAAAGCTGGTCACACGAACCGTGGATTTGGTTGTCGGACATTTGACTAAGGACGGGTGAATAGCCTTGATGTTTTTCATTTCTCAAGACTTTCAACTTCTCCTCCAAAGGAAGAGCAAAGAACTTCTTGCTTTGCGCAAAAGCATTCTCCCTCAACTCCTCACTTATACCATGATTTGTGACATAGAAAAATCCACAATCTTGACATGCCTGGAACAAGAATAACCCACAACGAGCCAAACATAAGTAATTATAAAGAGGTCAGACCGTCATTATCATTGATGTTGAGGGAAAACGAAAAGAAGAAGAGACAAGCCTGCTTAAGCGAAGCAGCTGATTGATGAAAGTTAGGGTTGGCGAGATCTATGCAAGTAAGGGATGAAACGTTGATGATGGAAGCTTCTTCGTGAGTTTTGTTCTCCATCTTTCTCATTTCTCATGTGTTGACTCTTTCAGGATCGGATAAGAAGGAGAAATGGCCTTTTTCCAAGATTCTACTACCATAAATTCATATAATATGTTTGCTCCATAATTTAAAATATCAAGAGGACAAATTATCAAAATTCATATACTATTGAGTGCTCATCAATAATACTACCAATATAATAAGTGTTTTAATAATTGCTTTTGGTGTGAACAAGTGTTGAGTCGATCAAGTCTATTTCTAATGCTATATTCCATGTCTTTCAGTTTCATCTAACTTTTTTTTTTTAATCTATTGGTAAGTACAACAGTTTAATTAATTTTCTCAAGTTGACTTTCATTTCTAGAGCTTTATTTCTCTTAGATAGATATTATTTGTTTATTAATATATACGTGTATTGTCAAGTACTTTGTATTTTGTGGGTTTAAGAGCAAGATTAATGGGGGTTCATATATTGAGGATTTTATATACTGTTTGATTTTTTTAAGAATTAATTGTATACTGTTTAAATTCTAAGAACTCTTGCTCTTAATTAAAATTGTATTCTCCAATGGTAGTATATAATTATGGATCTGTTATTTTGAAAATATAGTTTTTTGAAATTTTAAAATTTTAAATAGATTAGAAGTAGTATAAATGATTAAACTATAATTACAAAAAGCTTGCATCTTGAAGAAAAAAAAGACAAAAATCTGAGTAAATTTACAATTACAGAACTAATATGAACATCTCCGTGTATGGTTCTACCTTCATACGCAAACCATTCACTTTCACAATGTTTCTTTCTTCTCTTCCAACCCTCACACATTAATCTCGATGGTCTGCATCAAAGAAACAGAGATATGTAATGTTACTTATACAGAAAGAAAAAAACAAAATCAATTAAGAGGAAGAAGACTACCTGAAGATGTCGCTCAGAGAAGACAACGATCCATCAGAACCATCACCCACAGAGCAAAGCATCCTCCACAATCTAAAATAACAGATCCACGAGGCAAAAATTACATGAACATAATCATAAGATCAAACGCTAGAAATATATGCAGCATGAAAGATTCAGAGAAATCTTAACCGCTTTCTCAATGATCCCACATTTTCAAGTACATATCAATCAAAGCAGAGCCAAGCACATCATCAATCCTGATACCGTTATTCACCGCATAACAATGCAACCATTCTCCTAACTCTAACTCTAACCATCAATCATAACATTCCGTAACACAAACTCACCATCTCTCTTTCTTCTACCAACCATCACCACCCTATCTTTTTCTATAATGTTCTTGTAAAACAACACACAAGCATCTTTCATCAAACCACAGATCACATACATTCTAACGAGATTACTCATCACGAAGCTCAACCCAAGCTTTAAAGCCAACCCATGAATCTGCTTACCTTGTTGAATCTTCCCTGTTTTCGCACAAGCCTTAAGCACAGAAGGAAACGTGAACCGGTTCGGTTCAACGAACTCATCGCTCATCATCTCACAGAACAATGCGATTGCGATTACAGCTTTGTCTTCTTCATCGCTCTCACTGAAACCTCTGATTATTGTATTCCAAGAGAAGCAATTTCGTTGAGGCATCTGATTGAAGATCTTATGTGCGTAATCGAGGTCACGGTGATGGAGATCGGAGGTAGCACAGAATCGGAGTATCTCCGCGGCGGCGAGAGTGTGTCGCCGGAGAGTTCCCGCCGGGAGAGTAAAGGGTCTGTGTTGGGTTCATTGAGAATCAAGAACAGGAAGGGATCATGTGGCTCTCGATGGCGAGAGAAAGAGAGAGAGATGAAAACAAATTTTTTTTCCCTTTTCTATTTTTTTGTCTGGCCAACAGAACGTTTGACACGTTTAGTCTATTAGAGCAAGAATGGGTATACTATATAAGAGGTTTTCTTTTGTTCTGATTTATTTTTTTTTACCAAAATGTTAAGGACTCCCCTATGAACCTGCCGATGGAGAAGGTCTAAGTAGTAGTAATTCACTCATTATTGTTACGCAGCAGTCACAGACTCTCTGAAATAAAACAGTAGGCCGAGTAAAACATGAACCAAATTAGCTAGAAAGCAAGAATATAAGCGTGAGTGTGATTTTTTATTCATGGTAACAAAGTGATTTATAAATTCAATAGGTCCCCATTAAACCTTGGTGAGAAAAAACAAACACAAAAGACTTTCGACAACGAACCCGACTCGAAAAACAAAAGCATTTACATATATTGTGGGATTTCCGGGGCTGGTAGTCCGCATGGACCATAAACTTCACCTAGGCTTTTTTTAGGTGCGCATGTGCTACTTTGTAACGTTGGGAGATGTACGTTGAACATTTGATCGCTGGAAATCTGATCATTAAATAAAACCATAAATATCTTTAAAAACATGGTCGGAGGTCTTAATGTAACGAGGTGGAAGATGTTCAAGACTTACTTGGGAAGGTTGTATTCGGACTGGCAGGTAGGAAGACACTCTATTATACAGTCGTGGCTCGGTTTCAAGAAGAATGGAATCTGTCAAAAGAAAACTTTAGTTAAATAAAAATGGTATGTAATTTTCCGAATTCACTTGCGAACATGTTCTATGAAACTAGATTTATGAGAAATGTTATCAATGGCATTTCGAATGTGCTTCCAGTTTACCAAGAGACTTACATAGTCTCTTGGTAAAGACTTACAGACTTTACCAAGAGAATTAGAGAGAATCATGACATATAACAAGATAAATGCACTTGCAAATTTTCTTTGATTAAAATGGAGAGAAGATGGAAGAAAATGAAGTTCTCATAGCATTGAGTGTTATTTAAGCTTACAAATTCAGGTTGTTAAAGCTTTAAGAGCTTCAAATTTGGTTGTTCATGGTTGTTGGAAAATTGATGGCGGTGGTACAACCGTAAATAAAAGAAGAAGATGAGGATATGAATGTAATAAACATTTTCACAAGAAATTCAAATAAATCAGAAATAATGGCAATTTTGTGAATACAATGAATGAACGAAGATTTAATAAAGAGAAAGTGGCAAATGTTGGAGAGAGAAAAAGAGAGGTCTAACATTGCAATTGACTCAAGTTAGAGGTCTATTTTTGCAAGTCTCCCATAAAAAAACATAATTCTTGTGGCGTAATGTGGATATACTCATCTAGTTTGGTTATAAATCTTATATCCTGACTCATATGGAGTTTTTTTTTAATACTCTGATTGATGTTTAACATTTTTTTATTTATCAGTACGTACTGACATATAGTGTAATTAGTTTTTGCAACATGCGTGTGTATATCTCGTTAACTTAAGTATCAATAGCTGTATTTCTTTTAACGTTTAAACAATCTCACTTCACACCACAAAAACAGAGTAAACAGAGGAAATAACTGAGTTTGATTAAACAACGCAAACCGATAAACTTGATATAACATTCAAGGAAAATGCAACATCAACTTCTCATCTACAAGAGTCTCAAGAGAGAAGCTCCAGCAAAGGATGAGGAACAAAGTCACCAAACCCAGAAAATAGAAACAACAATTCAGATTTTTGCATAATGAGAAATGTGAGCTAACATGTGCTCTTATACTAAGCTAACAAACACTGTTAATTAACATTATTCGTTTGCCGTTACGTTGACATCGCTTTCCCATTTCCACCAGCTCACCATCACACGTGATTCACTTCTTCTTATCCAAACTTCACACGTACGGCTGCTACTCTCATTTGCTACATCAAAGCTCCCCTCCTTAGAGAACCTTGACCACAAGGTTCAGATGTAGAAATGTCCATGGAGCTTGACCTGCAACTAATAACTCCATTGTAACTTCAGTTTGAATCAAAGATTATTGAAAATGAACCTCCAGGATCCCAAACTTGACGAAGAGTCTTCTCCACATGATATTTTTCAGTTGAAATTGCAACACTCTCCAAACTGAATACTAACTCTGAGATTATAAGTAAAAGCTTAAACCTCCACTTGTGCTTGTCTTGGAGCGTCACTTCACCAAGTGTGAACTGTTGCAGGTTTTGTAAAGTTGGTATTTGTTGTTCCCTGCAATCCTTTGTGTCAAATAAAAATGCCTCTGCTTGATATTCCCTTCTTGATAAGCTGTACGACACTACCTCCTGCAGCAGAACAGAGAGACAACACAAGCACATTCTGAACTTAAATCTCCAATGACACCACACCGCCAAATAGTAAGTCATGCCCAAATAGGAAGAAAACAGTTGCTTGACACCCTCTTGTACATATTTGTATTTGAACACCCATGTCTTATAACATATTCTCTTCTTCCTTTTCTTAGGCTCTGCAATTTTGTGCATGTTCAGAGAGTTGTTCTGCAGGCCTGCCCTCAAGAGAGGTTGTTTTGCAGCCACATTCAGAAATGGAAGACTCCCAGCCCCATCATTGCTTGAATTCTGCATCAATCCTAAGAATTCATACCCCTTACAATCCCAAGGACTGACCCAAATCAACAACACCAGCCCCAAAATTGACTGTAGGAACCCAAATCCCCCTTTGTTCGTCAACTGTAGCAGCATCACTCGGCACCCCAGCTGTTGTACTCCAAACTGTGCCAAAATCCTTTGCAAATTCAAATCTTTAAACCTGAATTTCCAAGTCTTATGAAACTTAGGTACCTTCCTCTGCAAATTCATATGGATGACACGAAGGAGCAACTGACAAGGCAGCTTGTGAACATTAAATTTCATTACACCAACAACAACACCAAAAGCAGTACGGGCAACGTCAATAACAGTTTGCTGTAACTTCACCAAGAGATGCACAAACTCTGTCAAGGAAACCACTTCTGATATATTCACTTCTCTAGTACTACATATATGCAATTTGTACGTACGTACAAACGTAAACGTAACTACACCAAACCTTAATGATATAGGAAGTGGGTGCAACTAGGACTTTTTCAATCCGGAAAACGGAATTGTCACCTAGGAGAGACATGGGCTGAGGAATCAGGTCATTACATATTGTTTTGTGGTTATGTACTGAAGACACTAGATTTATTAATTCTCTTAGCATGCGTGTTTGGTTTCGTTATACTTTAGATAGTATATCTCAAATTATGAGTTGAACCAGTTTTGTTCTCAATTAAAAGACGTTTTTTTAATTGTTTTTTTTTTGTCAACAAAGACGTTGTTTTTGTAATGAAGGTTGTAATTGTAATAAAAGAAAAAAATTGTAAATCAAATAGGTCCAATTTATAAAAGGGTATAAACTTATGTGAACAAGCGTTTATAATGGGAGGGGCGTTTATAATGGGAGGGGCGTTTAACCAAACTAGAAGAAACCAAAGACTTTCACTTAAATCTGTTTGTAGATGCTCAAATCCACATGTGATTGCTGGTAACGTTGGGTGAGGTACGTTGAACATTTGATAGCTGGATATCTGTTCATTAAAACAATCGTTGACGTTTTTAGGAGACTTTGATACATGTCCAAGGTCCCAATGTAACAAGATGAAGATATAAAGCCTTACTTAGGAGGCTTGTTTTCGGATTGGCAGGTAGGAAGACACTCTACTAGACAGTCGTGACTCGGTTCTACAAAGAATGGAATCTATAACAAGATCATATTGAAAATATGTCCAGTGTTATATAGTATCTCGAAGTCATTTGTGAACATTTTCAACAATAAGGGTAATAGTAAGAGACTTACGGAATATCTTTCCTGACCATTCCCAAGTACCCGATGCAATGTTGATCTGTATATATGTATGTGAAAAAAATGTCAGCTATATAGAAAACTTGCCAAAATCACAACGCAGAGGGTTAAACATGAATATCAGGGAGAGTAAACAAATCGAAATTACTTAAAAATGCCGTTGCTCCAACGCTCAAGCAAGTCACCAAGATTCACAATATATGCTCTGAAGATGTAAACATATATAAAAACAGAATTTTATTATATAAGACTTGATGTTTAATATATATCATGGATCCAAAAACGTTAAATTATATTCTCATTATACCCTTTAATAGATGGTACATATTCCCACTTCCTAGGCTTCGCTTCCTTATCCTTGCATATCTGCGGTCATACATTAGTAATTTCTCATTACCAAACTTGGTCACATCTTAAGTTATAGGACTAGAAAAATTGTGTTATACCTGGAGCCCCATTACACTATCAGTTCCTAAGAGAGTCATCATTCCGAAATCAGAATGTGCCCCGCATCCAAATATTCCTTTCGAGGGATCCGACACCCCTAAAAGATAATAGAAAGAAGAACACAATTATATTACTTGGGATCAGCATATCACGGACATACGAAGCTTAATTAAGAAAATACATCACCTTCGTAGTGCACTAATCGCATAACTGCGATGGGATTTCCCAGTATTTCCGGTTTATCAAAATAATCCGCTTCCAAGTCTAGCGCTAATGCCAATAATTTAGCAATAGTCTTGCAAACCCTCCTGACCATGTGGAAGGCTCATCATAATTAAGTATACAGTTTGGAAAATTTTCTCTAAATCTTTTCACAGAAAAAAATGTACGGTCTTATATAGTAAAAACATACTCACTAATGTGGTCTAGTAGAGTCAAGAATTTAATCTTGCCTAGAAGTTCTTTTGTTAATTAGTTGAATGAGACTTACAATGCTTCTTGATGATAATTTTCCATGGTCGCTTGCCATCCTGGCAAAACATCTGCCAAAAAAATCAAAGTATATATATATATATATAAAAGCTAACTAGAATATATAGAGAAAAAAAATAACTAACCAGAGTCAGGCCATAGGTTGGGGCCATAGAATGGTGTATCCCCATGTGGATCATCTTTGAAATCTTCGATTCCAATGAAAAAACTTTCTTTGTAATCCCCTGAATACCATCATTAGGTACGTCAAGATTGAGATAATCATCAACAGCAAATTTTTGATCAAGCAAGTAAAAGATGGTCATACAAACCATCGACTTGATTCTCAGGATCTAAGATTTGATCAAAGACAGGTGAATAGCCTCGATTGTTTTCGTTCCTCAAGACTTTCATCTTCTCCTCCAAAGGAAGAGCAAAGAACTTCTTGCTCTGCTCGAACGCCTCGTCCTTTAACTCCTCACTTATACCATGATTTTTGACATAGAAAAATCCACAATCTAGACATGCCTTGATTAAGTATAACCCACAGGTCAAAGTTTTTGACATATGTGAGTAATAAGGGTCATATCGTAATCATCTTTAACTTTGAGCAAAAAAAAAAAAAAAAAATCTTGACAGACCTGTTTAAGCGAAACCGCTGATTGATGAAGATTAGTATTGGCGAGATCTATGCAAGTAAGGGATGAAACTCTGATGGTCGAAGCTTCCTCCTGAGTTTTATTCTCCATCTCTCCCACTCTCTATGTTAATTCTTTGAGGATAATTAGAAGAACGGTTTTTTTCAAGAAAAGAGGCCAAATATTACGCAAAGAGCCACAAACGCTAGTCACCCTACCAACCACATCTTTTGAAAATAATATATCCAGTTAATAGTATGTTTGTTTAAGGTTATTTATTGTTACTCAAAAACTAAAGAGAAATAATAATTGAATACATGATTGCTTAAAACAGTTCAATTGGTTTTTTTTTTTTTTAACATGTCACGTTGGTCATGAATCATGATCATAGTACAGTCACATACTCACATATAACATTGATTGAAAATATCTCATTTGCACTCCAAATTTTAAGTAGAATATGTACGCATTTAATTAGTAAATCTTCGAATATGATTGAAACTCCAAATTTTAATTGATGTAATTAAAATGTTACTGAATCTCATTTGCCACAACATTCTGAAAGTGTGAAAACTTATGATCTGAACAATGAAAATATTGATTTCTTTAAACTCTCTTTTGATTGATAGAAAATCTGTTTACAAGTTTGTTCTAACCAATTTTCTAACCTCTCAAAATTTTCTTAAAGAAACCTCTTGCTTTCTCTAAGTTTTTAGCTCTTTTTTTTAAAGACTAAAACTTAATAGCTAGGTTAACTTTCTCTTGTTTGTGCTAAAGCTCAATCTTGCTTTAGCATCTATTTATAGATCTAGGTATTAGCTATTTAATTAGTAAACTATCTAATCTAATCCTAATAGGAATTGTACAATTTCCTTTTTCTTTATGGTTTAGGAAATTTCCCACTTTCTTCATGTTTACATTCCAATTGTAAACATGAAGCTCTTCAATCTTCTAGAAGCTTCTCGTGCCTTCTAAATCTGTATGAGTCTTGATAATAGCCGTCATAGATCACTCGATACTCTGTTTACGTATTAAAGTCATGTCCTTCTGGAGTATTTCAAACACTTGTTTAAATGCTTGCATCTTCAATCTCCCCCTTTTTAACTTTGTGCTTCTCAAGCATAAGAATTTTTGGCTTAGATATAAAACAAACATCTTTAAACGTTCATAACATAAACCAAAAACGATCATCAAGCCATAGTCAAATATCCAAACACAATGAACTAAAATGATCACCGAAAATCTTCCAAAGTTTGAATGAAAACACAAAGCTCCCCCAGAATCTCAGACTAGCTAGACTCCCCCAGAATCTCAGACCAGCTTCTTCTCCTTCTCCCCCTGCTTGAGAAAACAACAGTTAAAAACAACTCAAATCATCTTGGAAAGTGGATGATTCTGTATGAGCCTCTGAACTACTTCAGTAAGTCTCTGTAGAGCTTGTGCTGTGTCGACCAAAGCTGCATATGAACTCTCCTCATTTCCTTGACCAACCTGTGGCATACAAATGCTACCCAACTAAATTACCTCAGAAGTCGAAGAAGATCCCTCATCCATTTGTCTTCGAACTGGTGTGGGGTCTTCATTCACAGGAAGCAAATTGTGTTTAACCGCATAAGCTCGCCCAGTCCTAACATCTTTAGTATAAAACTCAGCAGCTACTTCTTCTTCTGCATACCTTTCTTGAGCTGCTTTGGACACAAAAACATCAGACCTAAACTTTTCCTGTGCACGAACACTCTTAGCACTAATAGTTGCAGATTTAGACCGCTTGGCAATGGAAGAAGTCCCTCGCTTCATCTTCCTCTTTTTAACCGTGTGATGCTCAGTCTGCTCTTGCACCGAGACTTCCTCAACCCTGAAATCCTCAGAATCCGAATCAACTCCGTTGCCCTTATCTCGAACCTCTTCTTCCACATTGTCAGATGCGATTTCATCATTACAAGATGATTCCGATTTGTCTTCTGCGGAATCTTCAACTCCTACTGAATTGGTTTGAACATCACCCCCCGATTTATCAAGAGCTGATCGATCATCATCACTGCTTGATTCGTCGATCAGATGAGGTCGTTGAGAATCACCATCTTGATTCACCTTCGATCTCCTTCCTCCTCTTACCAAACCTTGTCGAGTCGCTCTCACCATCGCTGTTTTTTTTTAATCCGTCGATACAACCGAAGANTAACATACCTTTAACCTAAAAATTAAAGTCCAACCAAAACCATAAATAACCCGGTTTAAATAACACACTTAATTCCTTACACTCGTTCTTGACCAACATCAACTCAGAATCACATTTCACACACCCCAATTGAATTCCTCAATGTTGCGAATCGATTAATATCCAAAGCCTTTGTGAATATATCTGCTAGCTGATCTTCAGTATTAACATGATCAATCTGAACTTGCTTTCTCTCAACCAGTTCTCTGATAAAGTGGTTTCTTACATCAATGTGTTTGGTTCTTGAGTGTTGAACTGGATTCTTAGAAATATCAATTGCACTTTTGTTATCACAATACACCTGTAAAACTCCTGAATCCATACCATAATCTGCTGACATCTGCTTCATCCATAACAATTGAGTACAACAACTTCCCATTGCTATATATTCTGATTCAGCTGTAGACATAGAAACTGAATTTTGTTTCTTGCTTAACCATGCAATGAGATTATTCCCCAGAAAGAAACATCCTCCACTAGTACTTTTTCGTTCTGTCACAATCCCTGCATAATCAACATCACAATATCCAACTAAACCTTGATTTGAGCCTTTAGAATACCAAATTCCAAAATCAACAGTCCCTTTTACATACTTAATGATCCGTTTGACTGCTTCTAGGTGTGATTGTTTGGATTCGATTGATATCTTGCACACATTCCAACACTGAAACTCAAATCAGATCTACTAGCAGTGAGATACAACAAACTCCCAATCATCCCCTGTACGGCTTGACATCCACTTCCTTTCCATCAATGTCTTTTGACAATTTCAGAGATGTGCTCATAGGTATCTTGGCTTCTTTACACTTATCCATATGAAATTTCTTCAGAATATGTCTTGCATAAGTACTTTGTGAAATGAAAATTCCTTGATCAGACCGAGTACTCTGCAAACCAAGAAAATATTTGAGTTCACCAACCATACTCATTTCGAATTCTTGTGTCATATGACTCACAAAACCATCCACCAGCGTCTTAGATGTACTACCAAAAATAATGTCATCAACATAAATTTGAACCATCAAGATATCAACATCTTGTTCCAAGACAAACAAGGTCTTGTCAACACTTCCTCTATCATAGCCCTTCTCCATAAGAAAACTAGTTAGTTTTTCATACCAAGCTCTTGGAGCTTGCTTCAATCCATAAAGAGCCTTCTTTAACTTGTACACATAGTCAGGCTTAACTGAATCTTCAAAACCCTTGGGTTGCTCAATATATACTTCTTCTTGTAAGATCCCATTTAAAAACGCACTTTTGACATCCATCTGTTATACTTCGAAATTCAAGATACAAGCCATTCCCAAAAACAATCTAATCGATTCAAGTCTTGCTACCGGAGCAAATGTCTCTTCAAAGTCCACTCCTTCGATCTGAGTATAACCTTGTGCAACCAACCTTGCTTTATTTCGAATCACAACTCCACTCTCATCAATCTTGTTTTTGAAAATCCATTTAGCCCCAATGATATTCACATCTATTGGCCTACGAACCAGCTCCCAAACATCATTACGCTCAAACTGTTCTAGTTCTTCTTCCATGGCAATTATCCAGAAATCATCTTGAACAGCTTCTATGTGATTCTTGGGTTCAATCATTGACACAAAACACTCAAAGTAGACAGTTTCTAGTGCTGCATAATAACTAGTCATCTTTTTAAAATCAATCTGCACTCCTCTAGTCCTCATTCCTTCATTTATGTTACCAATAACATCTGATGCAGAATGATTCTTGTGTACTTGTTTTATTTCTTCAGATTTTGGAACATGATCAGAGGTGTCTAGTCCAAAATCTTCTTCTTGTCCTTCAATAATATTTACTTGTTCTGCATCACTGTCTGAATCATCATTATCTCTTAAAGCAACAGACCGATCATCAAACACCACATTCACTGATTCCATAATAGTCCCTGTGCGTTTGTTAAATACCCTAAATGCTGTACTACTCTCAGCATAACCAAGAAACATCCCTTTATCACTTCTGGAATCAAATTTCCCAAGATAATCCTTGTCATTCAAGATATAACATTTCCATCCAAAAACAGGAAAGTAGCTCAAATTAGGAGTTTTGCCTTTCCATAACTCATATGGAGTTTTTGATGTATCTCTTCGAACATACACTCTGTTTACTATGTAGCAAGCTGTATTGAGCGCCTCAGCCCAAAATTTCTTAGGCACATTATTCCCATGAATCATTGCTCTAGCCATTTCTTGAAGAGTCCTGTTTTTCCTCTCCACTACACCATTTTGTTGAGGAGTTCTGGGAGCTGAGAATTGATGTGAAATCCCAAGCTGTTCACAAAATTCTCTCATTGATTCGTTTTGAAATTCTCCACCATGATCACTTCGTATTTTCTTAATTCCACCTTTCTCATTAAGAAATTGCAAAGCCAAGATCTTGAAGCTATCCACTGTATCTGACTTCTCTCGAATGAAACGAACCCAAGTGTATCTAGAAAAATCATCTACCAACAGAAACACATATTTCTTCCCAGCTAAGCTCTCAACTTGCATTGGACCCATTGAGTCCATGTGAACCAGATCTAAAACTGACTTTGACTGAACTTCATGCACCTTCTTGTGCTGAATCTTGACTTATTTTCCTTGATTACAAGGTCCACAAACCATATTTTCTTCTCCTTTAAGCTTAGGTACTCCTCGAATGATCTCTTTATTAACAAGAGTAGTTAAGTTCCTTACATTCATATGACCCAGTCGTTGGTGCCAGAGATCTAGACTTCCTTGTGCACTAAAACATTTGAACGAATTTCTCTGCCACATGTAACAATTGTTCCCTGACCTTACACCATAGAGCTTGACACTGCCTGATTCATCAACCGCTTTGCAGTCTATCTTTGTAAACATAACTGTCAAGCCTTCATCACACAACTGACTGATACTTATCAAATTCGCTCGCAATCCTTGTACCACGTAGACATTTACTAGTGGTGGAAGTTCTGTATCACGTGTTGTGCCTTTACCTTGAGTGTAACCATTACTTCCATCTCCAAAGGTTACTATGCCTCCTTTCAGTTTCTTAATATTCTGCAAATTACTCTTAGTTTCTGTCATATGCCTTGAACACCCACTATCAAAGAACCAAGGCTCAGAATCTTCATGTTCCTCAGTAATCATAGCCATGTTGCATCTAAATCCTGATGATATTGCTTCTGTTTGATACATGTCATTCTTCTTCATCCAAACCTGTCTCCTAAACCCATTCCAGAAAAATCTCCCTTGTCGCTTTAAACCATAGACTCTTGCCCAGAATTTAGAGCAATAACGTTTATAATGTCCAAATTTTCCACAAAAATAGCAGCCTGAAAACTTCTCAGATGCGGATGTTGATGCTTTCAAATCAGATTGGTGCATTCTAGCAGTAACAAAGTTAGTTGTTGTTTTCTTGTCTCCTTGGTTCTCAATAAAACCCAACCCTCTATGAGTTTTCTCAGTTCTTCCATAGCTTAAAATCTTATCAAGTTGCTTTGTTCCTGCAAACATGTGAATTTTTCTGTACTGCTGATCAAGTTCAGATTGAAGTCCTGTGGATTTCTTCTTCTCTTTAATTAACTCTTCCTCTAGCTTGTCTGCTTTTGCAGATANGCCCAGAATTTAGAGCAATAACGTTTATAATGTCCAAATTTTCCACAAAAATAGCAGCCTGAAAACTTCTCAGATGCGGATGTTGATGCTTTCAAATCAGATTGGTGCATTCTAGCAGTAACAAAGTTAGTTGTTGTTTTCTTGTCTCCTTGGTTCTCAATAAAACCCAACCCTCTATGAGTTTTCTCAGTTCTTCCATAGCTTAAAATCTTATCAAGTTGCTTTGTTCCTGCAAACATGTGAATTTTTCTGTACTGCTGATCAAGTTCAGATTGAAGTCCTGTGGATTTCTTCTTCTCTTTAATTAACTCTTCCTCTAGCTTGTCTGCTTTTGCAGATAACACCAATTTTTCTTTCATTAAATCCACAGCTTCCTTAGCAATCTTCTTTTCGTCCACCAAATCATTCTGCAGTGATTTGATCACAACTTCAAGATGAAGTTTTTCTTTGATTAAGTCTTGATTTTCCTTCCCTAAGGTAATGAGTGTTTCTCGAACTTCCTTGTAACTCTGAACAATATCAAGAACTTCCTCATCTTCCGATTCAGAATCAGTTACCTCTTCTCCATTCTCAAATTCTGTAATTCCCACCATCGCTACTAGATTTATGAGTTCTTCTTCACTACTGCTACCATCATCTGAATCATCTTCAATACTTATCATAGACTTCTCTTTCTTGTGTTTAAGGTTACTCACACATCCCTCCTGTGTATGTCTTGTACCTCTGCAAATAGTGCACTTTGCATCTCGAAGCTTAATCGTTGGACACTCACGAATGAAATGTCCAAACCCTTTGCATTCATGACACTGCATATCAGCCTTCTTATCTTCACTGATTTTTTTGAAAACTCCAGTCTTCTTTTGTGAATTACCTTGTTCTATTCTTCTTAAAGCACGATCAAATGTTCTTACTAATAAACTCACAACATCTTCTTCTCCTTGATCTGATGTGTCTCTGCTAACCGTTAAGGCTATACCTTTTGGTTTCTTAATTCCATTAAGCTCCATCTCGTGAGCTTGAAGCATTCCAACCACTTCACCATAACTAAGACTGTCTAGATCATGTGAAACAGTTAGTGCAGTCTTGTATCCCATGAACCTTGAAGGTAGACAACTTAGAAACTTCTTGACCTAAAGTCTGATATTGATTCGTGTTCTTCCATCCTTAGATTTTCGAATCGTGAAGCCATCATGTCTTTTCTTGAGCTTTGCACTTTTGTGGTTCCTTCATACTAGATTTGCAGAATATCCCAAGCTTCCTTAGCAGTTTCACACCCCTGAATTAGAGCGAACTGCTTCCTTCCTACACTGAAATGAATAGCACTCAATGCTCTTGAATTGTACTTGGATTTCTTCTGTTCTTCATCAGTCCAGTCGGCTTCGGGTTTGGGAATTCGCTTGCCTGACTCGTCCTTGATCGTCGGTTCCTCCCACTTTTCCAGAACAGTCTTCCAAGCAAGACGATCAATACCTCCTATGATAGATTTGATTCTTGATTTCCAAAACCCATAGTTTCCATCATCCAAGACAACTTTGTTATTGTTGATCAGATCTCCGTAGCTCTCCATCTTGTCCGCAGAATCTCACCTATAATAATCCGAACAAGTGTTGCTCTGATACCAATTGAAAGTGTGAGAACTTATGATCTGAACAATGAAAATATTGATTTCTTTAAACTCTCTTTTGATTGATAGAAAATCTGTTTACAAGTTTGTTCTAACCAATTTTCTAACCTCTCAAAACTCTCTTAAAGAAACCTCTTGCGCTCTCTAAGTTTTTAGCTCCTTTTCTTAAAGACTAAAAACTTAATAGCTAGGTTAACTTTCTCTTGTTTGTGCGAAAGCTCAACCTTGCTTTAGCATCCCTATTTATAGATCTAGGTATTAGCTATTTAATTAGCAAACTACCTAATCTAATCCTAATAGGAATTGGACAATTTCCTTTTTCTTTATGGTTTAGGAAATTGTCCACTTTTTTCATGTTTACATTCCAATTGTAAACATGAAGCTCTTCAATCTTCTAGAAGCTTCTCGTGCCTTCTAAATCTGTATGAGTCTTGATAATAGCCGTCATAGATCATCGATACTCTGTTTACGTATTAAAGTCATGTCCTTCTGGAGTAGTTCAAACACTTGTTCAAATGATTGCATCTTCACATTCGAAATCAGTATTTCTCGAATAGATATATTCAAACACGATCCTTGGCTGTAAAAGTTCAAGTAGGAAAACTTCTTTAAACAGATTGTAACTTCTTGGAAAAAAAACAGATCGTTACTTTCTGAACAGGTTTCTAAAATTGTGAGTTGAAAATCCAAAAAAATAATTCGCTACCATGGGTTGTTTAGGGTTTAAAATTTTAGCCAACTGGTTGATAAAGATGCGTCCCCAAAATTTTGGGGATATTTTTATTAAGGGTTTGTTAGCATTTTAGTACATTTTAGAAACATAATTAGGAGAATGATACAATCACTATTTATAATTGGGAAAAGAGGGAGGTGTGAGATAGAGGTAGTAAGAGATAGCAAAGTGTGTGGGACATAGTGATTGAGAGAATATTACGAGAAGGGCATTGAGAGTTATGGGGAAGAAAGACAAGAGAGAGAGGGAAGGAAGAGAGTGGTTATGTGGGTATAAAAGTTTTTTTTTTACTTCGTTATTATATTTTATATAATCTAAAACCAAAAATACTAGCAAATTAAAATTGGTTTTCGAATTTTTTTCAGATATATAAAAATCTATGTTTTGTTCTTTATAATTTGATATGCATATTGTTTGATGGTTTTATTTGATAATGTTAATTATTTTTTACGAATTTTGTATCCATACACTTTATTGAATGTACAGATGTATGTACACATTATCTAGTGTACTGATGTAATTTGTTTAATCTGTACTTTTAATTATGTGTACAGACATATGTACACTTAATAAGATGTATAAACACTTGTACACTTAAAATAGTGTATGGATAATATAATATATTAAAAGAATTATTAAATAAAATTCATATTAAATTGTAAAGAAAAATATATATATATTTATGTATCTAAGAAATTTTCTAAAAAAAAGAAATATATTAACAATTATTTGAAAAATCAAGAAAATAGGAGAAAAGAAGAGTAATGGCATAAGATGTAATTAAGTAAGGTCTTGAATGGCAAAAAGACAATATAATTAGATGAAATAGTGGTCAAAGTTGTTTTTTCTAATTGTAAATAGTGAATGTATTGATTTGCCAATTTTGTTTCAAAAACGTATCATTCCCCAAATAACTCTATTTTTAAAAACATATACTGTACAATAATATAATCCTAATTAATAGAACTCACGAGGGGCTTAAACCCCTAAAACCCTAAAATATTGGCCTCTATATATATGGGAAGAATCTTCATAGACATTTTGCATCATATTGTATCTATGGATGACCTAAAACCCTCACAGTTCCACATGCACAGTGATACTAGGATTTTTGTGTCTCCTAGCAGGTTCAATTAACCTTATGCAATTGTAATACTTAAGGTGTCAATCCAGTTGGGAAACTTCGCTAACAATTAAGATGCAATCAAGAAATCACAAGTCAAGCCAATTCAAAGAGAGTGTTTGTCTAACAGTCCTAGAATGATTAGAATGCAAAACGGAAATGTGTTCTAGGATTAGAAACAAAAATGCATGACAAAAAGCGAAAATGAATAAAAACATAAACGATTCTAAGCATGAACTAAAAGGCAAGAAACGAAACAGTCTCAGGAATGTAATAAAAATCAGAAAGAAAGAGGTCCTAAGGATGGGATTAATTGATGTCGGTGAAGTCTCCTACCATACAAAGTGTTTAACATGCCACAAGAAATCTATCCCTAAACAACGAACAACAAAACTTAGCTAATCCAATCTCTTGGCAAAAGCTACTCAGACTCAACCACTTCCATACCCAGCTCTCACTAGAGAAACATGGTTGAGCAGGCATGACAAACAAGTTCGTTCATGTCAACAAACATCCTAGACAACTAATCTCTTAGGCTAGGAACGTAAGTCTCTGGAACTAGTTGGTCAGACATTTCATCAAACACCTTTTGGGTGTGGAAATGTCTCGAACCTAGTTCCAATTGATCAGAGCTAAACTAGCATTTCTAACACTACTCTAGAAGGGAATCATAAAAATCAAAGCTTAAACACTCTACATCCTAAGATCCTCCACCTAATATATCCCATCCTTAAGGACTACTACACTACTCAGATCCGAAAATCATTATCAAGGATGCAAACCCAGAAAATATAGAAACAAGCATTCTTAGATAGATTGAAAAGTAAATAACAACTTGTAAAAGAAATCAAATGAAAATACTGAATAAACTCAAACGTGTCGGAATACAAAGTCTGAAAACGTTTTTGGTGGCTAGGGTAAACCTTCAGGAAAAGAACGAGATAAAAGATAAGATGTCTCAGCAAGGACTTAACAAAATGTATATATAGTAGTCCAACATGGAAAGCCCTAAAACTTAAAACAACAAGGTAAGGAGTCGGTTTGGTAATCTCCTGAAGCGTGTGAAACCAAACGTCTTTCTTCCTAACATGTGCGTACGAGTCCGTGCGCGTCGAATGGAATGCAATGTCATCATGGCTCGGACGGATGGCTGGGGAGCATGGCTCAGACGGATGTGCTGGGGAGCATGGCTCGGACGGATGCGCTGGGGGGCATGGCTCGGACGAATGCGCTGGGGAGCATGGCTTGGACGGATGCGATGGGGAGCATGGCTCGGACGGATGCGCTGGGGAGCATGGCTTGGACGGATGCGCTGGGGAGCATGGCTCGGACGAATGCACTGGGCGGAAGCAACGAGAGTGGCTCGGTTGGTCAGTTCGACGGAAGCGACGAGAGTGGCTCGAACGTGTGAGTTCGGCGGAGGTGAGGGGAGGTTGGCTCGAGCTGGGTGTATACGCATCCACTAAAACAATGATAACTCTTTAACCACACCTCCGATTGGATTGAAATAAACGGCATTGGAAAGCTAACTCAATTCCCTAAAACTTTGATGAAGACGTCAAAAGCTGAATCTCTCGACTGGTGGCTCGAATGGTGGCTCGAGTGGTGGCTCGAGTGGTGATGTTGGAGCATGGCTCGAGCGTTGATGACGTACATTCCGAGCATGCTTGGTCGAGCCGCATGTCTCAACCTCCACTCAGTTCCAATAGTCTGAACATCTCCTAAACACCTGAAATAACTCTAATATGCAAGATGTATGCAAGACCAATGCAAAGACTACCTAGATATGCATATTATGCAAAAGAGACTAAAAACAATGCAAAACAATGAGTTAAGAGACCAAAATGAATAACAAATGCATGATGAAAGAGTGTAAAATATATACATATCACACAGGCTTTACTTCAAGGGTTTGGTGAGTGAGGAAACGACAAGATTTGGAGTTGCAATTTGCGGCCAAGAAGATAATGTCTTGTTTCATGAAAAGGGTTCACGTCATCATGATTCCGCCGTAACAGTTTTGGAGGCTGAGCTTACTGCGTTGAAGCCAGTGCTAACCAAGCTTTGGGTTTGGGGATCAATCATATATCATTCTACTGTGATCATGATCAAATTTTCGAATTGGTAAGTTTTCCTTTGACTAATAAGGTTCAGATGCTTAATGAAATAGGTAATCTTTACTTTTACTTGTTTTGGAAGCTAACGTGTACGGACCTTTGATCAAAGTTCTGTATTCTTAAGTTTCGATTATATATTTTAAAGAGACAATAGACTGTGACTTATATATTTTTTTGTCATACTATATATTAATTTCAATGTGTTATTGTTTCATTACATGTATATCGTTCCTTGAATGTATGTAGGTCTTGGGGATATTGAAGCCTGAGCAAGATAACATTGCCATTCTTTTGGATGATGTGAAATGTATCAGACAACAAATGACGTCTAGCATCCCTGTTCTAATGACTAGAAATCAAGCTAAGTTTGCTTATAAGCTTACAATGGAAACAATAGTTTCTGAAATCAGCATACTCTTCAGAAGAAGACTTATTGTATCTGTTACAATGATTTTGAAGCTGAGAATATGTTTTCTTTGTCTTTATGCGGTCATGATGAATTCTGTGTGGAGTCCATGAAACGACATATAGAAGTGAGGCTACTCGAGGGAAGTGTACCAAGGTGTCCACATTATCAATGCAAGTCTAACGTAACTCTTACAACCTGTGCAAATATTTTGATGCCTAAACTAAGAGAGATGTGGGAATGAAGGAACAAAGAGGAACAAGTTCCTGTGGCAGACAGAGTTTATTGCCCAAATCCGAGGTGCTCGGCTTTAATGTCGATAACGGGAGATGAAACTATAAGATGCTGTTTTGAATGCGGTGAACCCTTTTGCGTCAACTGCAAAGTCACAGTTGTTATGAGCCAAAGCCTTAGCCTTAGCCCTAGTAATCACACCCGTTGCTTAAACTAAAGAACAAGAGAGATTGAAAGCTAACTTTCCTTTAACCCAAGTCTCTCTTTGAGGATTAGGTTAATTGTTGGAAGCTTGAAATTCTCATTAGCATAAGAGGTTCTTATATAGAACCTTACAAACCGACCTATCTCTCCTATTAAAAGGAAATTATATAAAATCTTAAATCTAATTTAAAAAGGAATGAAACCATAGTTAGATAATTCTATCAAAACCCAATGATCGTATCATTACTCTCCTCTTCCACTTGAAGCTTGTCCTCAAGCTTCAGCTCATGGCATGTCCTCCTCTTCAATTGGTTAGTTGTCCTGATTAGCCCCATCATTGACTACTGTAATTTGAAAAAGGACTGGTTTGCAAACATGTCCTCTTGTGAAGATTTCATCACAATTGAAGCAGAGACCTTTTGCTCGTCGCTCCTCCATTTCTGTGGTGGTCAATTTCTTCAAATACAGTTGTTGAGGTGCTTGTTTCACTTCTGTTTGTTGAGGCAATAGAGATTCCTTCTCTTTTGCGCTTTGTCTATCTTGATACCCCGCCACCCTACGCTTCTCTAACAAGATTGATTGTTGAGCTGTTGGGGCCAAGTGTCCTCCAAAAGTTCGTGTTCGCTTGTCACCATCAATCTTATATTCATTATCTCTTGCATATTCCATAGCTTCAAAGATTGTCTCAGGACGTAGATATTCTACCTCTTTACATAAACTGTCGGTTACGTAAACTGGACGTAGATACTCTACCCCTATGACACACTTCTTGTCCATAGGGCACTTTTTGGCTGTAAGAAGACTGACATACCCTTTAACTAGTATCTTTGAAATCGTAACTAGAAGACTAAGCGACATCGTTTTTGTTGTTGAGGAGATAATTCCCTTATTTTTTTTTACAGACTTATTATTGGGATCGATTAATTTTTTTTTTGACCTCGAAGTAAAAAGTCTTTTATCTTCTTCCGTCACTTTGGAAACCTAGATCCGCCGCCGGCGATTATATGGAAATTCCTTCCGTCGTAGTCTTGAAAAATAGCAACCCGTGTTTCAGTCGACCTTGTCATCAGTGTTCGTGCATCTATTCCGATGACAGGTAATCTTCGTATCACTGGTTTTTTCAAACGTCCATCAATTGAGAAACCTTCGTCACCAACAAAAACTAGTGTAGAAATGGCGGAGGAAAGTAATTCGGAGTGGGACATTCGACTTCCTCCACGGTTATTTGCAACCGACCGCTACCCAGATGCAAGGCTTAAGATATACTCAAAACCCGACATTCTCAATTTAATACGCGATGTGCTGAAAGGGACACATGAAATGGATCAGATTTTGGATTCACCATTGGGAGCCTTGTTTAGTTTACCGGTTGCTGAATGTCCAATATCTTGCAAGTTACTTCACGCTCTACTATGCAGACAGGTAATATCCAAACAGAAGTATGAATTGTGGACAGTGTTCGGTGGACAACCACTTAGATCTTCTTTGGTTGAGCTTGGTGCTGTAACTGGTTTGGATTGCCGAGAGTTCCCTGAAGAATACGACCGAGATTACGACCATGTTCCTGAACCAGAGGAGAAAAGTTTCTGGGATGAGTTGATCGGAGAAGATCGGAAGAAGACATTGGAGAATGTTAGTGAAGTCTTCGAAGACCCATTAATCAAAGATGGGAACAAGAAACTTAGGCTTGCATTGCTTCTTATTGTTGATGGTATCCTAATAGCCAAAACCCAGACACATCGTCCGACTTTCAAGTATGTGGAGATGTTGCAAGACGTTGATGAATTCCTCGCTTTTCCTTGGGGGCGAGAAGCTTTCTTGAAGACAATAGCGTCGATGAGGCCAGAAAGTAGGTTGCCAATAACTCATGTTAACAAGAGATTGAGAGTTGTGGATAAAAGCAAGGACGTCGTTGCTACATTTACAAAGAAATTGCAGCAGAAGACTATCCGGTTGTCAGGTTTTCCCTTGGCACTACAGTTACTTGCTTATAGCAATATATCTGGCCTGCTGGAGAAGATACCAGGGGCTAATGACAGGAGGACCATATTGGACTGGGATTCACTTGTGTTTCCCAAAAACAACCTTAATTTGAGAGACATTCATGTTACGGAAAGAGCAGGCAAAGTAAGTATATTGGTTTTTCTTAGTTTTTTTGGAATCGTGGATAGTATATTTTTCAATAGGTGACCACGTGGATTGTATGATTACTAACATATCCGTGTCCACAGTTGGTGGTTAATCCGTATCGTGTTGTTGATCCACCGGAAGAGGGCTGGGGAGAGTGGGATGATGAAGTTAAAGACAGAAAGGTAATGTATTTGGAGGCACAGATAGTAAGAGGACATGTTTTATCGAAAAAGGAGTGGCCAGGAGGGGATATGTCATTGCCTTTACTTACCGTTAGATACAATAAAGAGAAGACTGTGCACAGAAAGCACATTGTCTCCCGCCAAAGAGTTCAGTCGCAAAAACTTTCCGTAAGGCGAGGGAGTTTCAAAAAGAAGAAAAGTCCTACAGTGGTGGACGACGTTGAAGGTACTGAGTTGTCTGAACTAAAGAGTTGGTTCGGGAAGCAGTTAGGTGATCTTAGGTCCGAATATGAAGTGAAGTTCAAAAAGTTAAAGGGGCAGTTCAAGAAAATGCAAAGGAAGTTGAAAGAGACAAAAAAGAAAAGATTTTTGGGCAGAAAGTTTCGTCAAGTTCACCGGAACAATAGGAAAAGTATTAGTTACTCCAGTCAAAAGCAAAGTGAAAGTATATCGGCGGACGAAGATATATCATTGAAGGGGGACAATGTTGATGGCGTTGGTGCTGATAATGTGGCTGATTCAACGGCGAAGGTCAATGATGGGGCAGAGGATGTTTTCGCGACAGAGGTCGACCAAAGTGGTGAGGATATTCTCGAAGGTCGTCACAATTGGCATCAATATGTTGCTGAATTACCACCAGAGGTTAGTAATAATTTCCCATAGTATGAATTAACCTAGTTGATTTGCTCATAAACTTTTTTGTTTAATTCATTTTGTTAGAATGAATCTGATTGGAAGTTTGGCGTAGATGTTTGTCCTGAACTGACGTTCAAGGCAATAGAGGTTTGTCCATAGTTATCCCATTTTTTTATTGGTATTGGGTAGACTAGCTGTAGTTTTCCTTACAGAATATAGTGTCATAGCAGACGGGAAGTCATATGAAAAAATGTTCGGGATCGAAGGTGGATGTGAATGATGAGAATGATATGCGAGCTAATGAGTTAGAGGTGAGATACATATTTATTTTTTAATTCTTGTTAGTATTGTTATGAAGAAATAAACTATGGTGTTAGTTGACATCGATCTGTAATAGCAGGTTGATAGCGGTTATGACTTTACAAAGGATAGCAACTGTGGTGGAGACAATGGTGTAGAAGACAGAGACGGTGAGACGAAAGACGAGTTTCAGGTTGACGTCATTTCTGTTTTGTTTCATGATACATGGTTAGAAGAGTTTTATTTGTTACATTGCTTAAATCCCCAACTGACTTTCACAGACGGAACAGGGAGACAATGTTCCTGTTGATATGATGGATGTGTTAAGGACTCCTTCGCCAGAAAGGGTTAGTGTGTTGTGGTTTTTTCAAATTTTATTTTAGTATCAATGTACGTATATTGATCAATCTGGTTGTAATACTTACATACAAATCGGGGCCAGTAGCATGGAGAGGTTGTGTTCGGTAGACATTCCCCGATATGACACCGAAAGCAAACCTCTATTCATTGTAAGGAGACAAACCATTTGAGATAAATTATGATTCGTTTTGTAATGGAAAAACGTCGTAGATATTATTGTATATGTCGCAGGACTCTCATGGTGTGTCCTATTTATCTGATGTAAAGCCTATCTATGATACAGAGGTGAAAGACATTGTAGATGAGGTAAAACAAGTATCACAATCATTCAATTTCTTAATTAAGCAAAATGTTACTAATTTTTTGGATGTTTAGTGTAGAAGAAAGCAAAGGATGATGGATCTGCAGCACAATCTACATTGGAAGATGGGCGCCAAAATATGAATACAATCCTTAGGTCATTATTTGATCCTAACAATGACACACAACAACATGAGAACATTGAGACGTCGCCGAGTGTGTATATTGAGGTAAATTTGTTGAACCAGTATGACTTGTTATATATGTAGTTTTGTTTAAATTCAACTGAACACATGGATACGATTCAGTGGTCAGGGAGAACGGAGAAAAGTTGCTGATCGAGAAACTTCCGATGAGGAGGTGAGGAATAGTTTTTCCGTAAATTTTCTCTATGTTGATAATGAATGATATGTATGGTTGTCTACATGGAGAAGATAATAAATTCGGAAGTTGTAGCAATAGCTGTAGATTAGATCTCATGAAATTGAACACATGGATAATGATTTGTGGACGGGGTGAAGGGTTACAAGACTGTGATGAAGAATTTGGTGAAGATAAGGTGGTAAGTAGTTGGTAAACAAGTGTTGTATTTTGTAGAGTAATCTAAATGTGGTTATATAGTTATGTTAGGAAACTAGGATGTGGGAAAAAGTTACATGTTGTAGCATTGATTGTGTGTTATATAGTTATGTTAGGAAACTATGATGTGGGAAAAAGTTACATGTTGTAGCTTGATTGTGTGTTACTGAACATATGGATATTTATTTGTGGATAGGTTAGAGGGTTAGTAGTAGTTGAAACTGGTCAGGAGAATGTGAATAGTTGGCTTTGAACCACATTTTGATTTGTTAAGTTAGCGGGGTTGATGTCCACATGGATGTGAGTAATAAATATGACAAGTTATAGCTTTGATTAATGTTATTGAACATATAGCTACATATTTGTTGGCAGATAAAAGGTGCAGCAGCCGTTGAAGCAGAAAGTGGTCAAGAGAAGGTGATTGGTAGTCATATAATATGATTTTATTAGTTGGTGTTAGCTTTATGGGTTCACATAATTATGGTTTTATTCATGGACAAGGGATAATCATTTTATTAGTTGAAGCATGAACACCTCATTCAGTTATAGTTAGTTTTTTTTACTGAACATATGGATACGAATTTTTGGTCAGGTTCATGCTTCAACGGCTGCTGCACCTTTGTCAAGAGAAGGTGTAGAAATGTCCTAAGGAACCTTATATTGTGGTTTTATTATCATTATGGTACCTTGTAATTGTGTTTTGTTATACCGTTTAAGTTTTATCTTTTATCAACTATTAGGTCATCGAAGCATCATAGACTATAATGAGCGTAGCCGCAGAGAATGTATGCAATGATGTATATCATGCAGCGTTGTATTTTAAAGAACGTTGTGTCATAGCATTAATCTGTCTATACGATTGTTTAGATATAATACGAAAATCAATTTTACTGTCCACATGGATATGGGTATGTGTATAGGTGAATCATGTATCAGACGTTGAAGGGGAGTTTGATGAAGATAAGGTGAATAATAGTTTGTAATGACATTTCTTCGGTACAGTAATCTTAATGTTTCAATATTTATAATGTTTAGTAAGTAACTATTGTGGGTGTTAATGGCAAAAACAATAAAACAATTAGGTGAGGGTAGCATCGGAGACCATACTGAGAATAGTGTCAGGAAAGCTCGACGATCAGGTACATTGTGTATGTTTGGCGCTGTACATGTGGATGTGTATGCGGATTAACTAAGGTTGTTTGATATTGTTGTTTTAGGGAGTTCCGGAAGTTCCATTGACACATCTTGAGGCAGTTGAAGGATCGTCCAGTGATGAAGCGGAGGTATAAATAATGGGCATATATCTCTGAATGCTTAGTTTGAGGGGATGATGCATGCTAACATATGTTGAATAATCCTACAGGAGAGAGAAGTTGGACCTGAAAATATTTTAGATGTAAGTGATTTTTCTCCGCCACAGGAGAGAAAGGTTGCTATATTGACCGAAGGGGAACAAAAACTTGTTGTTGAGTTCTTGAAGAAGGACCCTTACAGTCCTTCGAGAGGGCATGATTTGTTACCTCAACTGGACACCACTCTGTTTAAATGCTTTGAGAAAACGTTGAAGGAAGCACCTAACACATAATTCATGTTTTTCGTTGATTTTTTTGGGTATAATATTCTAATAGATACTAATGTATGGCGTATACTAATTAGACAACGCCTTGCAGTGAACACCTTAGACCTTGTAGTCACCTCATTGACAACAAGTTTTTTCTGGAACTTGCTGAACCACAGAAATGGGTGTCTACTTTGGTAATTCCTGCTCTATTTAGAAGGATTAGTCTGTATATCTAATGGTTTGAGATTATTTACATCTTGTTTTACTGTCTTAAACAGCATATTGAGGTCATGGTGTCTTTCTTAAGACAAAGACATAGATATGTGCAAGAGAAGGAGCGTTCGACGTTTGCCTCACCTTGGCTTGGGAACTACTTCTTGCAGAAGTACAAAAGTTTTTCAGTTGCGAAGAACAAGAATAGAGTGCAGTGGAGAGGATTATTGGACCGGTATTTCCCAGGTAGTCCTTCAGACTGGTTTGAGAATATCAAAACGATATATATGTCGATGATCTGGAAAAACGAGCATTGGGTAGGATTCGCCATAAGCCTACCAAATTGGTGCGTTTACATCCTTGTTCCAAATGTGGATTTGTATGATATCAGAAAGGTGCAGAAGTTCGTGGCTCCGGTTGTGGAGATGTTACCGTTCATCATTCACAAATTTTGCAAGCCACCCATGTCACAGACTCATGGATTTGAGAAGTTCAAGTGGGTTAGATTTGAAGGAATTTATGTGAACAACCGGTGCGGTGATTGTGGCCTGGTAACTATGAAGTTTCTCGAGATTCTTGCGAATGACAATGGACCAGAACAAATGACGGCCATCACAGACGAGATTCTTGATGAATTCAGGGCTCAATATGCAATGGACATCTACACTGAATTAGTTGCCCCTATCTATACATCACAGAACGAGTAAATGGCATTTGTTTTTGGGCTGTTCTGTGTAGTTTAATGTACATCATGTGTATCGTGTCTTTAGAGACAGTTAATTTGTGTGTTTATTTGTTATGATGTTCTACTCATAACATGTATGACTTGAATCAAATCTGTAAGCTTTATTTTTAGATTTGTAACTTCTATGTCGAAAAATCTGTAAAAGCAATATTTTGTTTTGTTAATTAACATGGAGAGGAATTTAGAAATGTTGGACTTATCCACACCATTGATGACCATACAGTACCGAGGTTGTGTGGATACGAGCTAAGAGTTTGTTGCGTGTTTACGAGAATATGTGTGGATAGATCTTAACGTTTAAGGTCCACAGAAATTTGGATAGGTTGTTTAACACAATGTGTGTGGACAGGGTATATATTACGGTATCCACAAAAATACGTGGCCATATCTACAGATCACATAAGTGAATTGTGTTCATAATTTTTCTAGATAGAAGTTCTTAATTAGGATTAGATTTTGTATATTTGATAATGAAACATTGGAAACATAACAAGGTTACACAATGGAAAGAACAAGGGAGAACCATCATTTTCATACTAATATCACATATAATAGTACAACGATGTGGTTTTCCTAAGGGGACTGTTGCTGACAGGTGTTTGGCTGGTGTGAGGGTCTTCTGCATCGTGGGCATCTAGGTTTACCCACTATCGGCTGCCTCTTAGGTGGGTGTAAGTCTTGTAGATCGATGTGGCTATCATGGATTGGTAGATTTGTTTCTGTGGGGAAGGCATAAGCTGGGGCCCATTGACCCGCCTTAGTGTATTGATGGACCAGAAAATCTAACGCTGACCCTTTGTTAAGCTCCGCCAACAGAGCGTACGGATTCCGTTTTTCAAGGCATTTTTGGAAAAAAGCATTGTAGCTTGACTGTGGCATGGTTTACCAGATGAAATGATCTGATTTGTCTAGACGAACTGTTGACATGGTTTCGTTGGAGAGGACTGCATCCTTGCATTCAGGCCCAGCCTGTATCAAATTTTTCAAAGCGTCTACCCCATCCTGAGCAACAAAGCTTACAATTTTTGCAAGCAAATGTGGAGGGATATAAAAGTCGGTGGTGGTCGTAACCTGCACCGATATTGAAATAGTTAAGGAAAAAATAATTGAAAGACGATATGAAAGAAGAAATAAGTTGTTGTTACCTCCATTTGAAACACAATTCTCTACGGTTTACGTAGAAGGTGAGAGACTGTCTAAATAAGTGAAGGTGAAAGACTGGACTTGACGGCTATGATTTTTGATGTAGGAGAGGAAGAGGAAGACATAAAGTATTATTAGTTTAAAAAGCTACTTATTTGCATCGAGGGTGGGATGTTTTCCGCCAGTAGTTTGAAAATGTTTGGAAAGTATAGTACATCAACTGTAGGGGAAGTAGGTGACAGCTTTGCATTTATGAGTTTCTTTCAGCAGTAGGGGAAGGTTATATCTGTAGGGGAAGGTGATATCTGTTTTGTCCAGTTTTGTGGATAACATTTTGAAAAACGTGTAGACAAGGTTTGTGTGGCTTCCGCTTTTAGGCTATTGTATAGAGGAAAACCCTAATGGTTATTATAAGAGTTAACATAGATAGCCAATAACATGGACATGAGGTAAATCTGTCCAAGTATATTTCCTTGTTCACAAATGTGTGGACAAAGAATATTTAATGTTGTCCACGAGGAGACTGGAGTAGTATATTATTTGAAGGAAAGTCAAACACTAAGTATTAATAGATCGCTAACAATGAACAAGAAGACCTAAACTGTATGAACCCTAAACCTTGAACTATATTAACCCTAAACAGTGATTGCATTAACCATAAGCTATAAATCCTAAACCCTAAACCCTAAACCCTAAACCCAAAAGGGTAAACCCTAGACCCTTAACCCTAACCCTAAACCATGGACACTTAAACGTAAACAAAAAAAACAAAACCCTAAACAGTTAACCCTAGACCCTAAACCCTAAACCATAAACCCTAAACCGTAAACCCTAAAACCTTTACACTAAACCCTAAACCATGGACACTTAAACGTAAACAAAAAAACAAAACACTAAACAGTTAACCCTACACCCTAAACCCTAAACCCTAAACCGTAAACCCTAAACCCAAAAGGGTAAACCCTAAACCCTTTACACTAAACCATAAACCATGGACACTTAAACGTAAACAAAAAAAACAAAACCCTAAACAGTTAACCCTAAACCCTAAACCCTAAACCCTAACCCCTAAACCCTAAATCCTAAACCCTAAACCCAAAAGGGTAAACCCTAAACCCTTAACCCTAAACACTAACCAATAACCCCAACACCTAGTAACTAAACACAAGACTGAATATTACCCACTTACTCTAAAGTGTAATACATAAATGTTGAAGATTGAGGATGTTGTAGAGTATTAATGCGAGGAAAGAGTATTGTGTTGAGGATGTGGACATATTAATTTGAGGATTGAGGATGTGGTAGTGTATGTTTGACTTAATTTAGCAATTTATTTTAAACTTATAGTGTGCAGCTATTGGGTGTGTATTGTACTAGCTTAAGAAAATCCTTTATAAGGTGATTAGTCGAACATTATCTAGTATCCACATGGATTCGTGGCATTCAACAATACATAATCCACGTGGAGATATCCATGGAAACATAACGATTTTGGGGGTATATTGGGTATTGTCTTAATAATGTATTTTGGTCTATATAAACGTAGATTGTATCTGTTAGTAAATTGCTGAAAATGGTTCCGACATACAAAATCGTTTGTGAGAACTGCTCTCATGGTAAATGCGGTCATGGTCGAATACTACCACGAAGACATTTCCCTCGTTCTCATAGTGCTCGGACACGTATGAGTGACCGCTACCCAACTGAATAACCTATCACTGAGCCTCTTGTCCGACTGAATCCTGAGGTTTGTTTTTTTGTTGGTTTTATTGTTTTTTAAAGATTTTAATTAATAGATCTGGTAGATATGCTGAATTTACTCGTTATTGCTTTTACAGATTCCTACACGTAAAGATCTTTACATTCCAGCATCAATTCTGGCGAAAATTGTGAGTTTGGTAGCTCAGGATGGCATCAAACATTTGAGGAGCTGGCTTGTCGCGAGGCGTGCAGGTAGAGTAGCAGTTCACTCTACGGAAACACTTTCCGCTGTTAGGCTGGATGGCGATTACGATTTTGTTAGTTGGTCAAGACCCGATTCTGTGTACTATGACTTTTTTGGGATGTGTTTATACGCCAAGAATCCTTATGCTTTGTATGTGAAAAGCTTATTCTTAGCTTTTCAATGCTGTAATTTGAAAGAGGCAATTGCAGTGGTAAGTACCATTAAACATGTGTACCCAGTTGCTGAGTTGTTGTGGATAATGTTGAAGAGCTGCGAAGGGACTTTGGATATGGATTTTTTCTGGAACTACAAGAAGAAGTCTCGATTTGGGGATGTTGATAGGCTGGCTGACTCTCTAATGTACCACATCCACAAAATGCGGCCAAAGCGATGGGGGACATATTCTGATACTTGGCACTTTGAAGATGTGCCAATGTGCTGTTTTGACCACGAGGCACTGCAGGAATTCAATGGGGAGAGATGTATAGAGTGTATTTTCTTCTTCCTATCTAGAGATATACTGCTTTTGTCTTAGGATCAAATAATATTGGTTTTAGTATTATTTTGTATTTTGCATTATCATTCTCTGAAACTACTGAAATGTAAAATCTTTTTAAGATGTGGTAAGATCTCTATTTATGACCTGGCAAATATGCTAATCTCGTATGAAATTGTTATGTGTGAATATCCACAAGATAATAGTGGCTAGAACCCTAATTTGATAATTTAAAACTTGGAAAATTAGATGACCCGGTAAATGTATCCATCATTAAACGAGAAATCCAGTCGTAAGAGCAGAGAAGAAATGCGATGTTGTAAATGTCTTTTAGCCGTAAAAGATTGCTGTCTATGTGGATAGATTTTTGGTGATATTGTATATGGAGGTGTCCACGATTGTGATTTTTTGGGTTATTAGCTTGGATGTACTTTCTTAATTTACAGATATTGACCATACAGGTATTGAACATAAACAATTTAAACGAGAAAATGTATCCATTCATAGGAATCTGGAAATATTGCATATATTGAATATTAAAGTACATTACGTATCAACTGTTAAAAAATAGGAAATAAGTACATAAGTACATTAGGTATCCGTAGGAGTTTGGTGATGTGGTTATGCTATCATAGATAGCAAAAATGTGGTGTCATGATGACATTACAATAGGTATTCCCTAGGTGAATAGTAAAAGAAAATTAAACATCGGGGAAATGCACTTCCAGTTTACACCAATCAATCGGAGGTGGAACTTTGCACTGTTCGACATCAGCCGCCGCTAACTCTTGGGTCTCGAAATCAACTAGTTCTTGACCCAAAATCTGATTAAGGTGGGAGAGTTGAGCGTCAATTAATTCAACTTGATGCTGGAGTGCAGTTGCCTCCTCCTTCTTCTTCATATGCTCATGCAGCATATGGAGGATTGATGTGAAGCGATCTTTTGTCTCCGCCTCAACCACTGCTCTAGTCTTACTAAAGGCCTCAGAAATGGTCTCAAGTGCTTCTTCTTCCCACTCGAAGTCGGAATTGAGTTTTGGACGTTTATCGGGATTAGCGCCGTCCATGTCTTCCCACTCTGAATCGAAGGGCCGACGTCTACTGGAACTTTCACCGGCCATAACTTGATTCTGTAAATGAAACAACCGAAACCAACTTTGGTTAAAACAAGACGTGAAGTTAAATAAAAAAAAGGAACTAACAAATTGAAGAGAAGTTGGTTTATAGAAATAGGCGTGATTGCCTATAGAACTCGGCGTGAAGAGGTGGATGTTGAAGATGTAGGAAGAACTGATGATATTCAGTGATGAATGAGAGGATATTTATAGATAAAATGATCGAAGAAGGAGTTGTAGAGAAGGAAAATGAAGAAACGACACAATGAATGTACAGATAACCAAATGGTACAATGAAAGTAGTCGAACCAAACGATAACTTCTAGTTACAATGATTCTAGTCGAACAAAACCTGCAATGAGACTACATGAACGAAACGATACGTTTTTTTGGCAGATGAGTTTGGGCCACTTTACACAGAGCTATCCACCGATTTTTGGCAGATTATTTGTAATAAATGTATATGACGGTGGCCACAATTGTATTGTTTTGGGTTCGTAGCATTGGGTATCCTCATGGATGGACTATGGTAGAAACCTATTCCGCATATAGACGGTAATTAGAAGTTGACTAACAGCTATTGATGTCCATTGTTGAACGATCAATCCAGTATAAGCAGGGGTGTAAATAGTTGACCATCTCGAGCTGTCCACACTTAGGTATCCATATGGATTATACTATGCTGTCCATATGTAATAATGTAAAGAAGGGAAAAGAGATATATAGTGGAACGTTTCATAACTCATAACGTTTACAATAACATTAAGTAAGTACGCCATATGGATATGACAATGAAATACTTAAAGTGATACTAATATTGCTGACGACACTTATCCAGCACTCACCTGGAAGGGACCAAAAAATTGCTACTCAGCACATACCTAACTCTTATCGGTTACCGCAGCCTTGAAGGCAAAATAGATGTCAATTAAAATTGAGCAAAAGTAAGTGTCTGGTTAAGAAGGCCCCAAAAAATTACTCATAGCCCTCTAAACCTAATGTTCTTCACCAAAAGATGCAAAACACCATCAAATAGGATTGGTACACGTAGAAATGTTGTATCCTATCTGCTTGCATCTTGAACACCTATTAACCCTGGCAGTGCCATTTGAAGGTTTATGGGGGGAAAAAATATACAATTTAATACATGATCAATCGCATGAGAAACATTTGAATAAATAGATGAAGCTTAGCCCATTCTTACTGGATATTCACCAACAGATGGAATTCTGGTCTTGATTGGCCTACCAGATGGCCGTCAGGACTTTGGAGGGATTATGTTCCTCCTAACAACTTCATCGGCCATGCTAAGATCATTGGGGTTAACTTCAGGATTGATTACTCTTGCGTAAGTAGCTACCCATGTGGAAGTCCTATAGTACTCGTCTACTAGTGTTGTTGGTGGAATACCTTGGTAGTTGGCAGCGAACATTGCGTGTCCACAAGGGATCTTTACACGATCGTATTGTTTGCAAGTGCATTTTTTCAGGTCCAGAAGGATATGGTGCTTCCCGTTGAACAACCCCACAATTTCATAACTCCAACTTGAAACAGTTGCAACCTTGCTTCCTTGTGCTAGTAACATGTTCTTTTTCATTTGTTTATCAACCTTCGGAGTTACCAACCCGTTGTGTGTGGTAGACTTTTTCCTCATTGCACTGAACCAGCGTGTTAACATAGCCCTAATAAACTTAAGCAACTCCACTATTGGTGACGCCCTACCCTTCCATAATGCTTTGTTCAACGATTCAGCTATATTGCTGGTCATCATATTGTAACGGTCTCCCTGAAAATATGCGTGTGACCAATGAGCAGCGTCGATTTTGTCAAGCCATTTAGCACATACCATGTTTTTTCCTCTAATTTGTCCATACATCGTCCGGAAAGAGCCAACTGTGTAGGCATATGCAGCATTAGTGACCAGTTTTGCAAGACCTTTGTTGTAAAATTTGGCATTTACATTCCGCGCCAAGTGGACAATACAAGCGGCATGATGAGATAGGGGGAAAACCCTCTTTTTAGCAATGTAAATGGACTGACATCTATCAGAAATGATGGTTAAGGTATTGCTGTCAACGATTATCCGTTCAAGCTTTTCAAAAAACCAAGTCCACGCATCATCATTCTCGCTATCTACAACAACAAAAGCTAGAGGGAATACTTGAAAGTTACCATCTTGGCCACTTGCTGTCAACAACACTCCTTTGTACTTACCAGTTAGATGCATCCCGTCCACAACAAGAACACGTCTGAGCTTACTAAAACCTTGTATTGATGCACCAAACGCCAAAAACGTGTACAAGAACCTTTCACTACCATCTTCCTCGATTTCTGTTTTGATGTCTGTTACAGTACCGGGGTTTGCGAGCTTCAAAAGATGCAAATATTCAGCTAGTTGATCATATGAACCTTCATCAGAGCCAAAAAAATCGTCTGTAGCTATTCCCCTAGCCCTACGACACTTACTGTATGATGCTGACACCTTTAGGTCGTCAAGGACCAATTGCTGCAGGTCCATTGGTATTGGGGCTTTAGATGGGTCGATAAATTGTGCTTTGAAGACAGCAGCAATAACTCGAGATGACACCTTCCTCATGTAATTGCACCTTGTTTCAACTGGGCATGTATGTTCCAAACATGCTTTACGTATCTCATAGTATCCATTGTTCAGTTCTTTAGCCATAATCCTCCAGTCGCATCGCTCACAAGAACAATTAAGAACAAAGTAGTCTCGCTTCGTCCGGGTTTGTTTAAAATGGAACTGTTTCTTAATTGCATATATGGCTAAACCTATCTGGCAATCTTCTTTGCTGGCAAATTTTCTGCCCTTGTATATGCCTTTATCATCGTCGTCAATGTTAAGATCAGGAATCTCATCCCTCTCATATTCTATGTCATCAAACAGAGGAGGAATATCAAACTCCTCATCATCAACATCTTCTAACCTCCTTATCGATGTAGATGGAATCTGTTCCTGTCCACCATTATGTGTCCACGAGGTTATTGTACTATGGACAGGTTCACTGCCCGTTGGGACACCACTCAAACCGAAAACCCCACCTGAATCCATACCAAATCTCTCATCCTTTGGTAACGATGTCCCACCGTTGATGACAACCCTATGGTCAAAGCAGTCATTCGTGGTACACATAATTTCTACAGGATTAGCACGACCAAAATGATCTCCCACAAAGTTTCCCCAAAATTCTCGATCATAGCCTGTAGGAGTAAGAATCTCCTGAGTTGGTCCTTCTTCCTCTTCTTCTGCGTCTTCTTCTTCTTCAGAACTATGACCCCAGTCTTTAACATTACCCTCAGTCTTGTACCCAATACCTCTTCTCCAGTCTTCATTGTTACAACCTTGTTCCCAATACTTTGACTCTATTGCATCAACCTCAGCCAATAGCGATGGATCAACTTGGGTGGTAGGTATTATGGGGATAGTTGATTTCCTCCCAACAGTTCCTTCCATTTCAACATCAACATCAATTAAAGTGTTATTGGTATCAAAACTACACCTCCCACGCTTCCCACTATTATCGAAACTACAACCAGCTGAACTTCCAGCAGACACACCCTTCCCACCTTTACCATTAGAAACTCCAATTTTAAAAATTTCCCCCATTTTAGAAATACGTTCGAGGACGACATCATCCAGTTGGCTTCCAGGTGCCAACTCATCATCACTTGTTGGAAAAATACATCCAGGTGACTTACCGGAGAGAGGAATGCGACAACCAGAAATATCATAAACTGTATCCCATGTTTCAAACTCATCTGTGTTTGTATCTCTGTTTCTAGACTCTTGGAAGTTGACAAACATATTTAAATGACGGTTCTCCCTAAACAATTGCTTGAAGTAGTCTAAGCCAACATCAGTAGTAACAAGTACAGGAGGAGTTCTCTCACCCGTGGTGAAAAGCATGCTGTTAGGAGGAGAGAAGCTGAAAGAAGCCTTCTTCTTAAAAATGCCGAATTCGAGTTTTGCAGCCTCCTCAAGTTCAGCTAAAGTAACATTGTCGGATAGGGGAACGACCCTCAAAACCAGAAACTTGTCGACCTCAAACGTCCAAATGCCATCCACAGAAGAAGCCCACTCACCACATAGGAAAATACAATGGCCAACCTGCAACAAAGAACGGGTATTGGTTTTTCGTCAAACACATAATTGCAACCACAGAAAAGATACAAAAACAAAGATGCAATCCACGGTAAACAACCAAAAAACGGAAAAGACATTTATTACTAGGGCCGCCATGTTCTTTTCACCAAAACCCTATTCCTTTTGTGTTTCCCTTATCCACACAAAAGATTATATACGGATGCCAACATCAACTTGGAGGAACAATACACGTGAAAGTCATACAACCACAGGATCAAATATGTTTAGTTACCAATGGAAGGAGGAGATTCTTTTGGTCTAACAGTTTTAGTTAGAAAGTATAATTTGGTTAGAAGGAGTTGAGGGGTAAAATTGTATAGATAAGGGGTGAACAGTGTAAAAGCAAGGCAATAAATGCCTTGTGGACAACAATTGTGTTAGGATGCAATAAAATGTATGAAAAGTTTGCTAGAGTGCAATAATTCCTATTTTTATACCGAAAAATACAAGAGACAAAACATTACTGATTCTTTGTTTTTTTTTTTTTTGGGGTAGTCTTTTGGTAATCTCTTCCTTGTTGTGTTCTCCATAAACTAGTACAACAGTCGTTTTTTATTTTATGTGGAGGGTTTGTCAATTTTACGTTTCGTGGCTCATCTTCTCCATGTTGATTTGGATTATTCGGATTTATGTATGATAGTTTAATTACTAAAAGTTAGCGGCTTAACACAATTTTCACAAAAACTAAGTTAAAAGATGATGCTTATTCAGAATCTATAATGATAAGTTATCAACTACCCAATAAAAATGATTAAATCTTATTAAACCTTTTAATTCTACAAATGAACTTATGTAAATTCTTGTTTAATATATATATATATATATATATATATATATATATATA
>NC_025690.1:11049170-11053959 GCF_000633955.1 Camelina sativa | reverse complement strand
AAGTTATTACGTATATATATATATATATATAGTTAAATCGTTTTAATTTGGTTTGATCTTTATATATACAGTGGTAGATCAAGTGAAATCACAACATAGAGACACATCAAATTGTTGGGAACGTCTCGCATTGGTAGATTAGAAAATAAGTTTCTAACATATAAGTCAAATTCAACTCCAATTAGTGTAAAATCTTTTGGTAAAGACCCCGATAACAAATTCATGCGGGTTTTGCCACATGAACCCAAAACGGACAATATAATACTAATAGGAGAGTTGGTTTGGGCTTGGAAAGCCCAACACAAATTACATGGAGCTTGTGGTTCCACCATCCACATAGTGTTACTTCTAATCATGGATATCCCCTCAATTAGTCCTGGGCATATTAACCGAATCCCAAACCCGAACCCGAACCTGACCTGAAGTGAGCAGTTCGGTTCAGCTTTAGATAGGGTAAAATACCCGATCGGGTTTAATGTTTCATAAGATCGGATACCCGATCGGGTTCGGGTAATATTCGATACCCAAATCAGATCCGAAGATACCCGAACATTATTTTGTAACCCATTAACCCCTTAATACCTAATCCCCTTTTCTTTTGTTTGTATTTGTCGATTTGAGAACTTGTTATAGCCTGCTCGACTACCAAGCTTCAAAATCGAGCTACTTTTTGCTTTTACCCAATAAAAGCAGAGTTTAATCTAATTTCTTCAAGTTGGAAATCGTAAACGTATAGCATCCTCCCCTCCTTCTGCGACTTCACGAAGGATATCACATGTTAGTTTTTTTTATTTGAAACTCATCGTCCTTTGATTTTTTGATCGTTTTCTGCAACTTTATACTTGTCTGAAACTGAAACAGTGCTTTAGTTTGATTAGAATTATAAATTGTAGAATCCGAAACTGCAATTGATTTGATTAGAATCTTAAATTGTAGAATCTTAAACTGAAACCGCAATTGGTTTGATTAGATGTTGTATGTTTCATCTTGTTTAATGTTTAGACTGTAGAATCTTAAAATTCCATTGTAATGATTAGATTGTAGACTCCAAAACCAATTTGATTCTTATATGGTGACACCGAAAGCAAGAGGTTCTTATATGGTTCATTGATAATACTTGTCTTAATTTGATTCTTAATGTTTAGACTCTGACTTAGCTTTCTCTGTTTATATGATTTGCAGATGGGTTCGTCATCACCAGTGAACGAAGGTTATATCGATGATGATTTAAACGATGAAGAAGAAATGGAGACAACGAAAGCAAGAGGAAAAAGGAAAAAAAATCATGGATCTGATGGTGGCACTAATGCTGAGCAAAACAAGACACCAAGGACACTAGACACAAGGTCTGGTGTATGGACCCATTTCACACGATTATCAGGCAGCCGTAACAGATGTAAGTGTAACTATTGTGGAAAGGATTTAGGATGTGATACAAAAGCAGGGACGAAGAAATTGTGGAATCATATGAAAATATGTAAGGCACACAAGACATGGAAAGAAGCTCAAGATGATACCGGAGGACAACAAATGATTAATAAGGAAGGAAATTTACAAAATGCAAAAGTCCCTGAGCATGTTTTCAGAGAAGCGTGTAATCAAATGTTGGTGATAGGAGAGTTGCCATTGTCTTTTGTTGAAGGGGTGACATTGAAATTCTTTTGCGAAAAGGTTAGCTAGTATTTTAGTTAGTATTTTCTTATGTGTTGTGGTTTAATACATGTTTCTTTTACACTTGATTTAATCAATTTTTTTTCTTATATATTATTCATTTAGGTAAACTTATATAAAACACATTCAAGAAGGACAGCAACAAGAGACATTGTTAAAATGTATGTTGAGAGGAAGGCAACTCTTAAACAATGGTTTCTGGCTAATAAGCAAAGAGTCTCAATCACCACTGACATTTGGGTTTCATCGGTAACATGCAATTTTTTTTAAACTAATATTCTGATCTTAGCTTTTTATTCTTATTTATGCTATACTTAATGCTATTTTTTAATCTTACAGGTTCAAGCTACATGGTTATCACAGCGCATTATATTGATAAACACTGGCGATTGAAGAAGCTGATCATTGGGTTTAAGAATGTGGTAGATCACAAAGGTAAGACAATCATAAATACACTACTAGAATGTCTTGCTGAATGGGGATAGAGAAGGTGTTTTGTCTCATTGTTGATAACACTACTGCTAATAGCAATGCTTTGAGTTAGTTTAAATGTAGCTTCTCTGAGATGTCAAAGGATTCTCTGGTTATGGATGGAGATTTTATGCATATGAGGTGTGCTGGCCATATTATAAACTAGGGTTGGGCACGAGACGGGTATCCTTGAATTTTTTCATACCCTTTACCCGACCCGACCCGACCCTAACGAGTAATAGAAAAAAGTTACTTGTACTCGACCCTTAAATAACGGGTACCTAGAAAAACAGGTACCCGGAAAAGAATAGTTGATCCTTTAAATACCCGATGATACACAGAGTTTTAAACCCTATTTTCCTACTGCAAGTGCACAGCAAAGAAGTAGTACTTAGGGGTCGAATCCCACGAAGACCAAGTTTTACTCTATGGTTCTATTGGTTCAATTTCAAGCTAAGACAATTCAAAGTTGGGTTTGTTTGGTAACAGTAACGCGATTAAAACGGTATAAAAAGGCAATAAGCAAAACACTAGATCAGGGGTAATTCTCGGGAATTTCAGAGATAGCAACTAAACAACTATTCAGGGCATAGATTAAGTACCAGTCTAGAACTCAAACATAAATATAAACTGATCCACTGTCGTGGTATCAATAACTCTATCTGATCGATTCTGTGCGGAAACGCGGAGCACGTGCTCAGACATCCGGAGCACATGCTCGGCGGTCCATAAACCCTAAACTGTCGTTTGAGCCCAGAATCGCAGACAAGCATTAAAGAACAGGAATGATAAGTTCACAAATCACCTACACATCAACTTTCGCAGGTCTAGGATAATTTGCCCACTAATGTCTTTTCTAGCAACCTATTACACTTTTGATGAATAGATAAACCTAGAATCATAGATTGGGTGATCAAATCAACCTAAGCATTAAGTCTAACAATAGTGAAGACAATCGATTATATAAAGCCCTATTTGTGTTCTGTTGCTAACCCATGAAACCCCTTTTGAAACCCCTAATCTAGCAAAGAAAACTACTCAGACATAGAGAAATGAATCATAGCAAAAGATGAGAAATTCAATGACATAAAAATAAAAAGGGTTCAGAGAATGCTTCACAAGGTAGCCGCTCTTCTCCCTCTCAAAAAAACGTCGCTCAAAACAAAAAGAAAAGGTATATTATCTCTCCTAAAAACCCTAGGTTAAATAGCATACAAGTAGAGAAAAATAAGGAAAGATTCCAAATTCAAATCTCCCTATTAAAAAGCGATCTCAGCCCTCTTTCTCTCACAAAGGATCGCCTAAAATAAGGGGAATTAGGCAGGGAATCGGCGCCTAGATGCTTGCCACGTGTCGTCATGAAACCGTAGAGTTGGGAGCATGTGCTCGGAAATCGGGAGCATGTGCTCCTGGGTCTAAAATCAGCTTTTCTGCTCCAATTCAACTCCTTTCTGCTCCGATTGCTCCTGCTGTTCCAATCCTTGCTTTTAGCTTCCTAGCCTCTTATTATAACCTGAAAAGGACTCAAACAACTACAAAACTATCAAATAAACGGGGTCAAAGTGAGTCAAAACCGTAACATATCAACTCCCCCGGACTTAGATCTTTGTTTGTCCTCAAACAAACTCAAACCAAGCGCCAAGAGAGCCAAGGTGGGAACTCGCAAAAATCTCAGAAACCGTGAGTAGACCATGACCTGCAGACCACATGTGTTAGAACAAGCTATACCAAAAACTTCTCCAGCAAACATCTCCAAAACCAGAACCATAATTGGCAATCAAACCCAGAAAAAGATCACTTTCCAGACAAAGACTCTTTACATTCAATTAAAATTGGCGTGAGCTTCTCATTAAGGGCATTAAGCTAGTGAAATCGAGGCTTGGTAGATAAAAGGCTGTTTTAATGGTGGAGCTATAGAGTGTTTAGGGGTTACCATTACTTCGAAAGAGATGCAGGATATCGCACAAAATGGTAAGGGAGAGTGGACTCATTGATGTCCACAACCTCTAATCACTCTCCTCTTCTTATCTTCTCAAACTCAGACTCTCTTTTCTCCTCAGGGTATAACGCATGCTCGGGGGTGTGTAACTCTAGCTCTGGTCCCTTTCCATCATCCTTAAACGTTTTTTTTTTTTTTTTAGACATATGAAGGATGATGGGGGATCTTCTTCTGATATTGCCCCTGGAGCATGCGGACCGTATCCTAGGCTCTCTCTCTGCTCAAAACAACTCGCGGACTCGGATGTATATAATTTCGGAGCAGGTGCTCGCTGGGTTGGAGCACGTGCTCTGTCCGTCCGGCTCTTTCCTCTTTGGTTCTCCAGCAAGAGCGAGTTAGAGATTGTGTCAGTCCTGCTCTCCCCGACCGTTTTGCACATAGCTGCACAGAATGAGAAAACAAAAATACAAGTGCAAGTGGTTTGAAAGGAGGTTAGGCTCGGGGTGGGTACTAACTTAAAATGAGCTAGCTATTCAGGATCAGCAAGATTGGCAAAATGAATAAGAAGTCCTGAATATGTGACACGTTCCCTATCCTAATGCCCAAAACGAGAAGAATTTAAATCCGGTTAGGTTCCAATAAAGTAGAGTCTAAGTCTTTCCGGTGAAACCTTAATGGGATGAAGCTTTTCTGGCCAGGAGAAGGGTC
>NC_025690.1:10993173-11048770 GCF_000633955.1 Camelina sativa | reverse complement strand
CAGCGATTTTTTTAAGTCATTAGCTTGACTCGAAAGCTCCTTAGGCAGTAGGAGGATCGCCTAGGGCGACGGTCTCACCCCTTGCATGCTCAGAGACAGCAAGATACGGCTTCAGCCTCTGTCCATTCACCACAAATTCTCCTCCTTTTGTGTCCAGCAACACAACAGCCCCATATGGTCTAATCTCCTTGATGGTGAAGGGTCCGGACCATCGTGATCTTAGCTTTCCGGGAAACAGTTTCAGCCTAGAGTTGAACAACAAGACTTGATCATTAGGAGCAAAGGTCCTAGTGAGGATCCGCTTGTCATGGTAGGCTTTGGTACGCTCCTTGTAGAGTTTTGAGTTTTCATAGGCGAGGTGCCTAATCTCCTCTAGCTCATGCAGTTGCATCTTCCTCCTTTCATGGGCGCTCTTAGTGTCAAAGTTCAGCATTTTCACTGCCCAAGCAGCCTTGTACTCTAGCTCAACAGGAAGGTGACACGCCTTACCATACACCAAGTGAAACGGTGTAGTCCCCAGGGGTGTTTTGTAGGCGGTTCTATAAGCCCATAGAGCCTCATCTAGCTTCTGAGACCAATCCTTCCTTGTTGTGTTCACTGTTTTTTGCAAAATGCTCTTAATCTCCCGGTTAGAGATCTCAACTTGGCCGCTTGTTTGTGGGTGGTAGGGGGTGGCGACCTTGTGCCTCACTCCATTCTTCTTGAGAAGACTCTCAAAGACCTTGTTAATGAAATGCGATCCACCATCGCTAATGACTACCCGTGGGACACCAAACCGTGGGAAAATAACCGACTTGAACATCTTGAGCACGGTCTTTGCATCATTATTGGGGCTGGCCAAAGCTTCTACCCACTTGGACACGTAATCGACAGCCACCAATATGTACTCATTGCCGAATGAGTTCGGGAAAGGTCCCATGAAGTTAATTCCCCAAACATCAAATACCTCAACCTCCAAGATGAAATTCTGAGGCATNGGCCAAGCAGCCATGTACTCTAGCTCAACAGGAAGGTGACACGCCTTACCATACACCAAGTGAAACGGTGTAGTCCCCAGGGGTGTTTTGTAGGCGGTTCTATAAGCCCATAGAGCCTCATCTAGCTTCAGAGACCAATCCTTCCTTGTTGTGTTCACTGTTTTTTGCAAAATGCTCTTGATCTCCCGGTTAGAGATCTCAACTTGGCCGCTTGTTTGTGGGTGGTAGGGGGTGGCGACCTTGTGCCTCACTCCATTCTTCTTGAGAAGACTCTCAAAGACCTTGTTAATGAAATGCGATCCACCATCGCTAATGACTACCCGTGGGACACCAAACCGTGGGAAAATAACCGACTTGAACATCTTGAGCACGGTCTTTGCATCATTATTGGGGCTGGCCAAAGCTTCTACCCACTTGGACACGTAATCGACAGCCACCAATATGTATTCATTGCCGAATGAGTTCGGGAAAGGTCCCATGAAGTTAATTCCCCAAACATCAAATACCTCAACCTCCAAGATGAAATTCTGAGGCATTTCATTCCTCCTGCTGATGTTCCCTTGTCTCTGACCATGAAGTGGCATTTCCAAAAATACCGCCTTATGTCTTTTAGGAACTTCTTCTTCTTGTTCCCCACAAACTCAGTAGGTTCTTTCTCTGCTGCTAGGTAGTTTGCATACTCTCCAAACCAAGGAAAACTCGGCTGTTTGTTGGTATCGATTGCCTTGCACGGGGTTTTCGGAGCATGTGCTCCCAGGCGGAGCATGTGCTCGGCGGGATCAAAGATGCCGATCGAGTAAACATGTTCTTCAGGAAGGCTATCATCTAAGGGTAGCTGTTCTTCTATCCTCATTCTTGACAAGTGATCTGCAACTCCGTTCTCAATACCCTTCTTGTCTTTAATCTCCAAGTCAAACTCTTGAAGCAACAAAATCCAACGGAGTAGCCTTGGTTTTGCATCCTTCTTGGTCAGTAGATACCTCAATGCTGCATGATCAGTGTGAACAACCACTTTGGAACCAACAAGGTATGATCGGAACTTCTCAAAAGCAAACACAACCGCTAAAAGTTCTTTCTCGGTTGTAGCGTACTTGCACTGAGCCTCATCCAAGGTGCGGCTGGCATAGTATATCACGTGCAGCTTCTTGTCTTTTCTCTGTCCCAGAACCGCTCCCACGGTATAATCACTCGCATCAGTCATAACCTCAAAGGGAAGGTCCCAATCAGGTGGTTGCACAACCGGAGCGCTAACCAAAGCTCCTTTGATCGTGTGAAAGGCTTCCAAGCAAGCAGAATCGAAATCAAACTTCACTTCCTTACACAACAGCTGGGTAAGTGGTCTTGCTATCTTGGAGAAATCCTTAATGAACCGTCTGTAGAAACCGGCGTGGCCAAGGAAACTGCGGATCCCTTTTACCGAATTAGGCGGTTGTAAACTCATCATCACCTCAACCTTGGCTTTGTCAACCTCAATCCCCTTTTCAGAAATCTTGTGTCCCAGCACTATCCCATCTCTGACCATGAAGTGGCATTTCTCCCAATTCAGCACCAGATGTTTGTCTTCACACCGCTGCAACACCCTGCACAAATTAGACAAACAAACGGAAAAGGAGCTCCCATAGACGGAGAAATCGTCCATGAAAACTTCCATTATATCCTCAATCAGGTCAGTGAAAATGGACATCATGCATCGTTGGAAGGTCGCTGGTGCATTGCACAAGCCAAACGGCATTCTGCGGTAAGCAAAGGTGCCGTAAGGACATGTGAATGTGGTCTTCTCTTGATCGTCGGGATGGATTGGGATCTGAAAGAAACCTGAATAGCCATCTAAGAAACAGTAGTAAGGATGGTTAGCCAATCTCTCAAGCATTTGATCAATAAACGGCAAAGGAAAATGATCCTTACGGGTCGCAGCATTAAGTTTTCTATAGTCTATGCACATGCGATGTCCCGTAACTGTCCTAGTAGGAATCAACTCATCCTTATCATTCTTAACCACTGTAATTCCACCTTTCTTAGGGACTACATGAACTGGACTAATCCAGGAACTATCAGAAATAGCATAAATTACACCCGCATCTAGAAGTTTCATTATCTCTTTCTTAACAACATCCTTTAGATTCGGGTTCAACCTCCTCTGATGTTCTACCGAAGTCATTGATTCATCTTCTAGATGTATCCTATGCATGCAAAGATCTGGTGAGATTCCTGGGATGTCATCTAGTGAATACCCTAGAGCCTTTCTATACTTCCTAAGTTCACAAAGGAGCAAAGCGGTCTCTACATTGTTTAGTTCAGAGTTCACTATCACGGGGTATGTAGAGTTAGGACCTAGGAACGCGTACCTTATCCCGGCTGGAAGTGGTTTTAGCTCTACCTTTGGAGCTCTTAACTCGCTCCAAGGACTGTCCGCTGACTTTACTGGAGCATGTGCTCCGGAATCCGGAGCAGGTGCTCCCTCGGCGGATTCCTCCCCTGATTGGTTCTCATCGTCTAGGCTGGCGTAAGCTACCAGTTGCTGGAACCGTGTACCTGCATCCAAAATGCGTGTAAAACCATCAGCTTCCTCATTCAAGAATCCATACTTACCCTCTGCCTTTGTCAAGGCAACCTCCAACGGGTCGAGAGTGAGAACTTCATCGGTAACCTCATGTGCAACCTCTGAACCATCATCAACCACAAAAGTCTGACCATCTATCATAGGTTTCTTGAGCAGCTTATTCATCTCAAACCTTGCGATCATATCCCCCAGCTGGAGATCGATCGCTCCCCCTTGCACATCTATAATCGCACCAGCTGTGCATAAGAATGATCTACCCAAGATCAGGGGGTCACGTGGTTCTTCTTCAAGTTCCAGAACCACAAAGTCTGCTGGTATAAGCGTGTCCCCTATCTGGACATGTAAATCCTCCAACACTCCTATGGGGCGCTTGGTGGATCTATCCGCGAATACTAACGAAATCCGTGTAGACTTGAACTTCGTGTATCCCAGCCTTTTAGCCACTGAATATGGCATAAGGTTCACACTGGAACCTAGATCACAGAGGGAGTTTGCAAAAATCGTTTTACCGATTCTCACGGATAAGACAAATCGCCCTGGATCATCTCTCTTCTTTAGCACTTTGTTTTGCAGCACAGCACTGCACTCTCTTGAAACCATCATCACGTTCTCTTCCTCTGACACTCTCCCAGAAACTAACCCTTTCACATATCTCTTCAAAGCAGGTATCATCTGAACAGCATCAGCTAGGGGTAGTTTTACCGTCAATTCTCTCAACATCTCCTTGCACTTTGCATCCTCCAAATCCTTGCGAGATTTCTTAGGAGGAACAGGGTAAGGAACCCTAGGGGTGTACACGCGTGCAGGAGGTACCTCAGTAGGAACGGTCTGATCGGGAGTCGGGAGCACGTGCTCGCTGGGTGGGAGCACATGCTCGCCGGATGCTTCGGCTTCTTTTTGACTCAACGGTGGAGTCTCAGCAGCATGTTGAGGAAGGTATTCTTCAGCAATACCCTTGCCCTTGTCAAGCCTAGCGGATGGTGCTTCTCTAGGGGGTAACTTCTTTCCTCCCCTTAGCTCAATCGCATTGACATACTCGTTCCGCGGGTTTGCTTCCCCTTTTCCGGGCAGAGTCCCAGGAGTTCTTTTCACGGCTTCAGCAGTCTGTGCAACCTGAACATCAAGCTTCTTCACATGTGACATTACTGCCTCATACTTCCCATTAAGGTCATTGTACATGGTATCGACCTTAGCGTTGATTTCCACTGAAGCTTTTTGTTGATTCACCAAGAGTTGTTGCATCATGTTTTTCAGCTCATCCTGAGAGCTGCTAGCAGGTGAAGATCCCAACTGCTGGTTGGTGAAAGGCGGTGCTTGCTGAGCGCTTGTATATGCCTGCTGGTTCCCCCCTTGGAAACGGTTTTGAGTGGGCACAAACTGTTTGCCTTGGAAGTTGTTTGAGAAGGTTTTCTGATAACCCATCTGATTCTGAGCTCCTTGCTGCGGATACACCTGATCCTGAGGATTCTCCACGTTGGTGCTTCTGTAGGACAAATTCGGATGGCTTCTGTAGTTCGGGTTGAAACCCCTGTTCTGCACAAAACCTTGCCCACTCACATAATTAACCTCCATCGTTTCATCCTCTCCATCACAAATCTCCTGAGCTAGCGGCATGTCTCCGGTCTCATCGACAAAATGGACAGTTTTCTGGCTCCCCTTCAGAAGAAGGTTCACCTTGGCTGTCAACTCGTCAATCTTTTGCGTATCGACACTGTTGACCTTCACGGACCTGTCATACTCAGGAGCCTTGTTGCTGGAGCTTGCAGCTAGGTTCTCAATCAACTGATATGCTCCTTCCTTAGACTTTGTCATAAAATCCCCATTGCTGGCCGAGTTGAGAGCGTTTCTGTAGTCCCAGTTAACTCCATCATAGAAAATGCCCAGAATCTGTTCATCACTGAATCCATGGTGCGGACACTCTCTACGGTACTCTTTGTACCTCTCCCAAGCCTCGCAGAAGGCTTCTCCAGTGTGCTGTTGGAACGATGAAATCTTGTTCCTCAGGGCAGCGGTCTTAGCCTTGGTGTAGAAATGGTCCAGAAACGCTGATCTACACTGTTCCCATGATGTCAGACACCCAGGTGGCAATGACTTCAGCCAACGTGTAGCTCTATCCGCAAGAGAGAAGGGAAAGAGCTTGCACTTCAGAAAGTCTGGCGGTATCCCATTTGAACCAGTGGTGCTACATATCTCCTCAAAATTCTCGATGTGGTCCATCGGAATCTCAGCTGGGAGACCGTGAAATAGGTGCTGCTTCACTAGAGAGATCATCTGTGGCTTGATCTCAAAATCTTGTCTCTGGATGGTGGGAGGAACAATCGCCGCTCGGTTGGTGTAGAACACATGCGGGTTGTCCTTGTCCCCAATGGACGGTTGACCCGACCCGACCCGACCCTAACGAGTAATAGAAAAAAGTTACTTGTACTCGACCCTTAAATAACGAGTACCTGGAAAAACAGGTACCCGGAAAAGAATAGTTGATCCTTTAAATACCCGATGATACACAGAGTTTTAAACCCTATTTTCCTACTGCAAGTGCACAGCAAAGAAGTAGTACTTAGGGGTCGAATCCCACGAAGACCAAGTTTTACTCTATGGTTCTATTGGTTCAATTTCAAGCTAAGACAATTCAAAGTTGGGTTTGTTTGGTAACAGTAACGCGATTAAAACGGTATAAAAAGGCAATAAGCAAAACACTAGATCAGGGGTAATTCTCGGGAATTTCAGAGATAGCAACTAAACAACTATTCAGGGCATAGATTAAGTACCAGTCTAGAACTCAAACATAAATATAAACTGATCCACTGTCGTGGTATCAATAACTCTATCTGATCGATTCTGTGCGGAAACGCGGAGCACGTGCTCAGACATCCGGAGCACATGCTCGGCGGTCCATAAACCCTAAACTGTCGTTTGAGCCCAGAATCGCAGACAAGCATTAAAGAACAGGAATGATAAGTTCACAAATCACCTACACATCAACTTTCGCAGGTCTAGGATAATTTGCCCACTAATGTCTTTTCTAGCAACCTATTACACTTTTGATGAATAGATAAACCTAGAATCATAGATTGGGTGATCAAATCAACCTAAGCATTAAGTCTAACAATAGTGAAGACAATCGATTATAAAAAGCCCTATTTGTGTTCTGTTGCTAACCCATGAAACCCCTTTTGAAACCCCTAATCTAGCAAAGAAAACTACTCAGACATAGAGAAATGAATCATAGCAAAAGATGAGAAATTCAATGACATAAAAATAAAAAGGGTTCAGAGAATGCCACAAGGTAGCCGCTCTTCTTCCTCTCACCAAAAACGTCGCTCAAAAACCAAAAAGAAAAAGTATATATTCTCTCCTAAAAACCCTAGGTTAAATAGCATACAAGTAGAGAAAAATAAGGAAAGATTCCAAATTCAAATCTCCCTATTAAAAAGCGATCTCAGCCCTCTTTCTCTCACAAAGGATCGCCTAAAATAAGGGGAATTAGGCAGGGAATCGGCGCCTAGATGCTTGCCACGTGTCGTCATGAAACCGTAGAGTTGGGAGCATGTGCTCGGAAATCGGGAGCATGTGCTCCTGGGTCTAAAATCAGCTTTTCTGCTCCAATTCAACTCCTTTCTACTCTGATTGCTCCTGCTGTTCCAATCCTTGCTTTTAGCTTCCTAGCCTCTTATTATAACCTGAAAAGGACTCAAACAACTACAAAACTATCAAATAAACGGGGTCAAAGTGAGTCAAAACCGTAACATATCATCCGACCCTTTACTCTTACCCGGAAAAATGAATATCCGATAAAAAAATTGTCAATAATCGCAATAATAATTTCATATTCCAAAATCCTAAAAGAAAAAATTAGAAAATTACAAAATTACAAACTTAAAAAATAAAAATAAAATATTAATTCAATTGGACGTCGTATATATCATTTTCAGTTAGACTAAGTTGAACTTAGGCTTTAACTTTAACTCTATAATATATTTATAAATTAATAATAAATAATAATAATACAAAATATTAAAGGGTATTTACGGGTCGGGTAACAAAACGGGTAAAGGGACGAGTAACGGGACGGGTATTGAAAACTAGACTAATACTCTATATTCGTCCCTTATTCACAGGTAATATAATTATAATACCCTTTACTCGACCCTAAAGTTGTGGGTACCCTTTTTCGGGACGGGTACAAACCGAGTAACGGGTCGAATACGGGTAACGGGTATTAGTGCCCAGGCCTATTATAAACTTGATAGTGAAAGATTGGATGACTGAAATCGATGATAGTGTGACTACAGTCCGTAATGGCATCTCCTATGTCAGATCAGGACCAATCCGAAGAAAGGCGTTTCAGCGAAGAGTGGAAGGTGTTAGATTCACAAGGGGTAACATGCCACTAGATGTGCAAACAAGATGTAATTCAACGTATTTGATGCTGACAAGGGCAGTTAAGTTCAAAGACGCATTTGATAAAATGGAGTTTGAAGATAAGCCTTTTAATGATCATTTCTTGGAGTATGAGAACGGTGTAAAAAGGATTGGACCTCCTCAAACCTCGGATTGGCGTAAAATTGAGAGGTTAGTTAAGTTCCTTAATGTTTTCTGTAAGGCTACATTGGTAGTATCCACCTCTACAACTATGAATGCACATCAATGTTATGGTGAAATAGTTAACATAGCTATAAAGCTTCAGTTACTTTGTGCTACTGGGGATAAAGATGTGAAGATAAATATTGAGAAAATATTTCAAAAATTTGATAAGTATTGGGATGGCTTGAAGAACATTAATAGGATGTTGATCATTGTTAGTGTTTTTGATCCGAGAAAAAGATGCAGTTTGCAACCTTGTTGTATGGGGTAGATATTGTAGAAGATGTGGCGATGAAAGATTCAGTTAAGGCTATATTGCATGATATGTATCAGGAGTATAGTGAAAGATATGCAGAAGCAGCAACATCTACGGAACAAACTCAGTCTCAATGCTCATCTCAAAGTACTCGAGAGAGACATCAAGATGTATTTGACTCACTCGAAGATGAGTTTGATGGATACAACCCGATGGAGCAGAAATATGATACATTGCTTAGAACTATTGGAGTTAGAGATACTAATGAATTGGATACATATCTGAGAGAAGAAGTTGAGAATCCGGATTTGATGATGGGAGTTGAGTATGATGTACTCTCTTGGTGGAAAGTCAATAGTGCAAGGTACCCTGTTCTATCTCATATGGCTAAGGATTTATTTGCGATGCAAGTATCATCTATTGTTTCTGAAAGTGCTTTTAGTACTAGTGGTAGGATAATAGATACATATAGAAGTTTTCTAACGCAGTACATGGTGGAGGTTCTGATGTGTACTGAACAATGGTTATAACAAGACATTAAGAGGGGGTTATTGGTTCTATGATTTTAATGGATTTAGAAATCTAAACAAAAATCATGTGTTATTCAATCATTGATTTTAAAATACTTATCAAAATTATGTGTTATTGGTTCTATGATTTACAAATACTTATTAAATTCCAATGTTATTCATTTAATGATTTGTTCTTGGATTTCAAAATCTACATTATGTTTTAAATGGATTTGATAGTGTAAAATGGAAGGATTCAAATCCAAGGATAAAACATGTTATTTCAAAATCCATGTGTTTTGATTTCTAGAATTTACAATTCCATATGGATTTAGAAATTACATCTCCAATAACAGCCCATAAGTTTGAAGAAAAGGTGCTTACAAATGTACAAATTCTGGCAGAAGTTGAGTTTGAAGATGAGCTTCAAAAGGTAACTTTTATTATCTCTTTACTTACTGACAAGTTAGTTATTGTTTGTAATGTTTTCTTTGATTATTTTCAGAATTTGAATGTGAAGAAGTGGAGTAGAAGACTGGATTTGAGACTGGAGTGTGGAGTGTGGACTATGTGTTTTGGTCTATTTGGATATTTGAAGATGACTTTAGCTTTCTCTACTTGTTTCTCTCTTTCAAATTTCAGAATTTAGAACTTCAATCTTTATGTTATTCTACTTTCATTTCTATTCATTCTCATAAATTTTTGATATTCGATAGTTAAGTTAATTATGCTTCGGGTATTATACTATGAGTTCGGGTTTTTAGGCCAATTTCTTGGGTATTTTTATCAATTTCGGATAAAAATACCCGAGATACATCGGGTATCCGACATTCATTTCGAACTTCAGGTGTATCCGAAATTATCCGAAACTGATTGGATAAAATCCGAACCCGACCCGCTTCTATAAAATACCCGATTGGGTACTATTTCTAAAGATCCGAAAATCCGAAGATCCGAAACCGATCGGGTTCGGGTACCCGAACGCCGAGGGCTACCCTCAATTATCTCGGCTCTTGTTTGTTCTTTTCGTTTGTTCAGAAAGCCTAAACACAAATCAAACAAACTATATATTTATAACGTGTATTTGCATGTCGGAGGAGAGAGAGCCATATATATCAATAAAGATGGAGACAATTAAAGACTGTATATGCACCAGACTTCTAGTTTGGAGTGACATTTCATGAGCAAAGTAATGGTGACTTCACCTTCATAGTTGGGAAGCGTAGAAACCTCAGGCTTGGTGGTACATAGATGTAAAACAGGAATATGTCTTCATCATCCCTGAGAAAAAGCAGGGAAACAATGAATGTCAAATTCAAAACCCATGGGAATGCTTTATGTTGGTACTACTAATACTTGTGACTTAGTAGTCTCATGTCAAGGGTTTAGGTTAATTTTCGAGGAGAAACTTGATTAAAACTTTGAATATTTTGTTTCATAATTTTCTTTGTTTGTGGTACCTAGCTAGCAAAAATATATATATAAACAACTAAACAAGGTATGAAATGAACGAAAAGAGAAGCAAGTTGTTCACGAAAGGTGAATGAAAGATTTTAGTCGGCCACTTTGGTTTTTTACCTTTGAACCAAAAAACATTACAATTTCTATTGGATAGAATCTTAAAAAGTAGACAAGACACGTCCGTAGCAGATCTCTGCACTCGCATGTGTTCCCCTTGATGAACATCGATGCCAACCAAAAAAAAGAAAAACAAATTAAAAAAAATCCCATCTTTTTTTTTTTTCTAAAACCTTTCTCTATCGATATAATAAAAAAAACTCTCAATTCAATTTTACCAATCTCTCTCATTCTCAGATCACTGGGGAAGCTCCAAGCTCGATTTCTAAAATCATCCACCATGACCTCACAAGCGTGTCTTCTTCTTCAGAAACAGCTCAAAGGTACCATCTCCTCCGCGAATCTTTCTTTAACCAAATCTGTTTCTTGTTGTTGTTCTCTGTTATTGAATTCGATTTGTGTGTTCCAGATCTTTGTAAGCATCCTGTAGATGGGTTCTCTGCTGGTCTAGTTGATGAAAAGAATATATTCGAATGGAGCGTTACTATCATCGGTCCTCCTGATACTCTCTAGTACGTTTTCTCTATCTTCTTGATTCGATGATCCATTTGTGATTTTGAGCTTTTGAATGGATCGATTTAGTTGTAAATACATTGGAGTAGTGTTGTTGTTGTTGTTGTTTTGTAATTGAAATTGAATTGCTTTATATATCTGTTTCTTTATTGAGTTTTATGTAACTTTTATGAATGCAGTGAAGGAGGTTTTTTCAATGCCATTATGTCATTCCCACAAAACTATCCTAATAGCCCACCTACTGTGCGGTTTACTTCAGATATTTGGCATCCGAATGGTTAGTTCTTTTTCTCTTGGACATTGATCTTGTTTTGAGATATAGCTAAGGTGTTTATTTGGAAATTTGTTTCTGTTATGGTTTTTTGTAGTTTATCCTGATGGGCGTGTTTGTATATCTATTCTACATCCTCCTGGTGATGATCCGAGCGGGTATGAGCTTGCTAGCGAGCGTTGGACACCTGTTCACACAGTACGTTTTAACAATGATCCAATATGATGATTGTTTGTAAATGCATATCTCACTTTCTAAAGAACAAGAATCATGTCATTTAGATTTGATGATGAGTTGAAAACACAATGCTTATTTCAGGTTGAGAGTATTATGTTGAGTATCATATCAATGCTCTCTGGTCCAAACGATGAATCTCCAGCAAACGTTGAAGCTGCTGTGAGTATATTTTTCTATCGGTTAGCTATAATCTCATGAGATTTATACACTGCGTCTCATTGGATTTGCATATGGTTTATGTACTAGAGGTTGCGCTCGTTTAACCATTCTCGCTGTGTTTTTCCTCTTGCAGAAAGAATGGAGAGAGAAGAGAGACGAGTTCAAGAAGAAAGTGAGCCGTTGTGTCAGAAAATCTCAAGAAATGTTGTGATCAACACAAAAACAACAATTTCACACTTTGAACTCCAATTTCTTCTGGAGTTCATAAAGTTCATTTAAAAACTGTCCAAACACTACTTGCAATAAACCCGTCTTTGCATCTTTTAATCGCGTTTCCTCAACGTGAAATGGAAGTGTTTGTTCGAAAAAAGGGTGTTGTTCTTGAGGAAACTGACATTAAAATTTATACTCCCTCCGTTTCATAATATATGATGTTTTTAGAGGTTTTTGCTTGTTTCATAATATAAGATGTTTTTAATTTTTGAAGCAATTTTTAGATTATTTTTATATTTTCTTATTATTTATTTTATGCAGTTTTGTTTCTGATTGGTTAAACTTTTTAAAAGTAAACATTTTTTATTATGCATGTTTTGGCTAAAACATCTTATATTTTGAAACGGAGAGAATATTATTCATACGTTTTCTACTGAAGAAGCTTTGTTGCACCTTTGTGTTTTACATTTTTTTGTTTTGTACGCTGAAAACTCCACGCCGTTCTTACGTTCCCGTAATAAAACTTCGTACAGTTTGTTCGTTTTTGTTTTTTGTAGAGTAATAAAGAAACAGCATGATGTTAGCCTCTCAAGGGTCTACGTTATTAAATAGGTTTGTGACGCAGTCGATCCTGGACCGTTGATTTACCTATCAATCGTTATCAAAACAGTTGAGCAGTACACGTGTCCCACACCGTATTGCTCTTGTTTAAGTGTTTATTTTTATTTTTTTTCTGTTTCGAAGCTTCGTTGAGCTTTGTGAAAACTTCGGAGAGAAAAATGAAATCTCTCTTTCGCCGGTGAGAATGTGATTCTCCGATCACTACATCGATTCCGCTTACCGATCTGATGCTCGTCGATTAATTCGAAGGTTGATGAAGAAATCACAGAGATTTCGTGGTTCGTTTTGTTTAATTTTTTATAATTGCGTCTTCAAATTAGTGATTTGGTTTCGTTTCATATGATCGGAATGTGTTTATTAATGCAGATTGATGTTGTTTTGAAATGGAATTGGTGTGATCTGAGTTATTTCTGAGTTTTCGTGTCGTATTGGTTCATCGTTGAAGTCAGTGTTGTGGGATTTGAATTTTATTATAATGGGAGATAATTCTGGTAGAAGTAGGAGCTCTATGATGGCAACTGGGAAAGAGTTGTTGTTACCTACGAGAAGCTTAGTAGCTGCTATTCCAAGAGCNTCGATTAATTCGAAGGTTGATGAAGAAATCACAGAGATTTCGTGGTTCGTTTTGTTTAATTTTTTATAATTGCGTCTTCAAATTAGTGATTTGGTTTCGTTTCATATGATCGGAATGTGTTTATTAATGCAGATTGATGTTGTTTTGAAATGGAATTGGTGTGATCTGAGTTATTTCTGAGTTTTCGTGTCGTATTGGTTCATCGTTGAAGTCAGTGTTGTGGGATTTGAATTTTATTATAATGGGAGATAATTCTGGTAGAAGTAGGAGCTCTATGATGGCAACTGGGAAAGAGTTGTTGTTACCCAAGAGAAGCTTAGTAGCTGCTATTCCAAGAGCAGTTCAGCAGACGATTTGTAAGCATGTTTCGTTTGGGAATGATGGTAGAGGAGTAGGAAGTGGGGCTTTGGGTAATGCAGCTGTGTTTCTGCTTAAAGTTGCTGTTTTGGAAGTTGTTAGAAGGGTTTCGAAGGCTAAGTGTCCTCATTTGTGGACTAGTCTTCAGGCGTTGCAGTGTCTTTGTTATCCTCCTCTTAAGTGGATTCAGAGATGGGCTCCTTTCAAGGAGTTGATCAAGGCAATGCAGGTTTGCTACTGTGCTTTTTCTTCCGTTTGTCGCTTTTTATAACTAACTGTTTATAAAGCATGAAAATTTCGAAACGCATAGCATTGTTAAATGAATCGAAGGTCCTAAGTCTTTGGGCTTTTTTTCACTAGTCTCAACTTTATTATGTTAGACATGCTGAGTATAGGTACGCTTTAACTACATGTGTCACTTATAATATATTTTTCTGGATGAAATTAACATATATTGTCTTCTTCTCTGTGCTTCAAAGATCGTCCTTCTCACATTGTACTTTGCAACTTGATTGAATCAGAAGTTATTCCTACATCATGCTTTGGTGCCAACACATTGATTGGTGTTATAATCTAGTTTGATGAATCCTGTTCACAAGTAGTTATGTGATCTTTTTTACTCTTAACCTTGCTTATGTGTCATGCCAGATATCATCTCATATCACATGTGTAGGGTCCTTTGATGTGCTTGTTTTGTATTTCTTTCACCATACTGATCTGCCGTGAGTCTCAATAACTGTGTGTATTCTTTGTGCAGATGCTGTCTCGGCCATTATTGGTCCTCACGATAGCTGAGGCTCTCACAGACCAGTCAGAGTTAAAGCAAGATACCCCAGGTGGTAACACTTCTCATGCATCTTCAGAATCACTATCTGACCCACAGACGTCAAAGTCTCCATCAGATATAAGGTATGGGATCTAAAAGTCTTACATGTTGTATTGTACTATAATAGTCTGACCCTGTACAACTTTAATCTAAAGCACTTGAAGTGTTGCAGATCCCTTGAAATTATTAAAGCTCCATCGTCTTTTTTTAGTATTATCTACATATTTCTATCTTCCTACATATCTCGACTTTTTTTTTGTAAATGTAGAATTGAAGATGAGACTCCACTTCCTGTAACTTCACAAGACTGGCTTAGACAACTCTATGAAGAACTGGAAAAACAGAGACTTAACTTGCCCGAGAGGTACTCTCAAATCTAGTGTTATATGAAGAAGAGCTACCTTCTTTGAGTTTTAACTTTAAATTTTCCGCATTAAATCATAACCATCCAGTCTCATTTTAATGTAGAGTCAATGAAGACGAGCTCCATAGATTCTATAGAGTGTCAAATGGAGACTTCACATCCTTACTATCTTCTATAAAAAAAACAATCCAGTGGAGGGAGACTTACAGAATCCTATCTGAAGAAGAACTTGAGACGTGGTCAAGTTTAGTCTTTTGGCATGGATATGACAGGAACCAACGACCTTGCCTCATTGTCCGCTTGGGGCTTGCTTTCTTAAAGTTGCCATCTCATGAAAGACCTCGCTTTGCTCAAGCAATCAGTACGTCCTTAGTGGCTCTACTACATCTTCCAGTATTTTCTTTTCTGTGACATCCTTTTAATTTTCCAGTATTGCGATTGTTTCAGTATCTCAGGTAGAGCACGGCGTTTTGCATCTTCTGACCCCCGAGAATTCAGAACTGACAGTGTTAGTCGATTGTGAAGGATTATCTCCTCTGAGGATTCCCATGCAGATGATGAGATCTTGTTCATCCATTCTTCAAGATCACTTCCCTAACCGTCTTGGCTGTCTATTCATCATTCGCCTCCCTCCTGTTGTCCGAGTCATTTCCCAGACTTTCATCCAAGTAAAATATCTACCTGAGCTAACTTCAATTTTTCAGATTTCTTAGTCTCCGTTTTTGGATCTATAATTGGATCTATGATAGGTGCATATCCCCTGCCTAAAATTTTGTTCCTCTCTCATAGATTCTTAGACCAACCACACGCAAGAAGCTGAGAATTGAAGGGGAAACTTTCCATCGAGTTCTCTCTGAGTATCTTCAGACGCTTCCTTCATACCTTGGCAGCGACTGCAATTGCAAAAGATGCTCGAATCTCAACGGAAAAGATCCACCACAACCACAAACACAAACACACCAAAGAAGCAAGAGTAGAAGCTCGAGAGAAACAGAGAAGCTAGAAGACGGCCACTGGAGTTACAATGTCCAGACACCTGATTTAGCATATGAGGATGAATCGAGCCTGAACATATGTAACCAAGTTCTTCGAACAGCAGTAGTGTTCGTGCTCATGATTTGGGTCTTCGGTGCACTTCTAGCTGGATTCGCCGATCCTGAGAGCAGACCCTTTTAAGCTTCCATAAGGTAAAAACCATCGTCGTTAGTAGTGAATTTTAGGCAAATGCGTCTGTCTTCTGTATACATAGTGATAGTATATGTGTGATATGCGTTGTTATATACATATTCATTAGTGAATAAACCATCTACACTGGAGGGGTAATAAGAATCAATTGATTCAACTTAGTTATGGGTCTTGATTTAGGGATAATGGTTGTGGTTCAGTACATTTTTGCGTTTGGGAGAAAGTAAGTTAAGTAAACTATGGTTCAGTATCATGTTGAGACTTTGGTCACTGTTGGTAATGTTTTGTAAAAGTCAGATTTGTCCAAGATGAGAAATATGTATCTGAAAACTTTATAATGATAAATATATATAAGAAAAATAAATAGTAGTTTTGTAAAACTAGGAAAAGAATAATTGAAGATTATGTAAAACAGTAGATTAGCTCATGCTAACCCAAAGTCATGGATCATTTCATGATAGTTTTTCAATCCAAGATTATTTTCCTTTCCAAATTAGATTTTGTTTTTTTGCTTTCTGCAAATTATCATAGGTTAGTGCATAAACTTTGTTTAATCGATTATTTATTTTATTTTAACATTTGTCCTTTCTTAAAAGAAAAATGATTATTCATTGTTTACCTTGATTAAAAACGTTTACGTTTTCGATTTAAAATGATTAACCGAAGAACTGATGCAAAAATATTATTAAACTGGTAATGTACAAAACTGAAGTCATCAGTAGTGATTATGTCGCCAAGAAAACAAGCTTTTCTTAATTCTAAAAACAAAACAAAAATACTAAAATAGTAATAATTTTTTTATCTGAAGGATCATATCTCAAGATTTTTGTTTTTAGCTTAGGATCTTTTTACCAGGTTTCTTTGATAGATCAACAAGTTTATTATATTTCAAGTTAAATGTTAATAAAATAAATTATTGTATATTCAATAGTCAATAAATATATTTCTGATATTGAAAGAAAAATATTGAAAAAAATTGATAAATTGAAATGAAAAATGACAATGTTATCCAGATTATTTCTAATAAAGTAGAAATTTCGAATTACAAAACAAAATCAAAATAGTTAGATGATTGAATTTATTTTTTAGAATTTTTCAGTAATAATAATAATATGAACATGGTAGATTTCTCAATATGTAACTTTAAAAAACTTTTTTTTGATCAAAAAATCAATTTAAAAACTATTTCAGTCTTTTCACAAGTAAATTTTGAAATATGTAAGAATTCACCATATAACAAAAATAAATATTTCCCCAAAGTTCTAATTAATTTTGAACAAGTTTCGATTTATAAAAAAAAATAAATATCTAAAGAGATAATACGACTAATAAATATCCCAGCTTATACGTAACCCAAATCTTAAAAAATGGATATAAGACAGAAAAATTGGAACGTGTATAACAGAAAATCAATTTGTTTTTGCTAAAATTGGAAAATAAAATATAATTTCTTGACAAGTTTTAGAAACTGCCACATCAGATAATACGTTTGGGTCAAACGTTGTTATTGTAATCGAGTAAGCTAAACCACTCATTATTATTACTCTTTTGTATTTAATCCACGTTTCGTGTTTTTGAAGTCTGTTTTATAATCTTTATCTCATCCAACAAAAAAATTAAACAAATTCTAAAAAAAGGATTCATAAACAGAAAAAAACAAATATCTTAATTACAAGATATATTCAAACTTTGACATAAGAAAGAAGTTTCCGACACTTGTGTGAGAGTATTAATACGATCCTTCTCCCACTCTTCAGATCACAAAGTTTTCGTTTTTTTTTCTTTTTTTAGGGTTCATCGATTCGGTACCGATCTCCTCAATTCATCTCTTTCTCTTATTGAAAGATTTCATTTTTCTAAAATTTTAATGCGTTTTTTTTTTTTTTTTTNTGTGTGCGAGTATAATACGATCCTTCTCCCACTCTTCAGATCACAAAGTTTTCGTTTTTTTTTAGGGTTCATCGATACGGTACCGATCTCCTCAATTCCTCTCTTTCTCTAATCGAAAGATTTCATTTTTTCTATTGTTTGATGCGATTTTTTTTTTGTAATCTAAAAATTTCAGGGTTGTGTGGAGTGATCTCTCATCAATGGCGTCAAGTGATAAACAAACAAGCCCAAAGCCTCCACCTTCACCTTCACCTCTCCGTAATTCCAAGTTTTGTCCGGTAAAAGTTATGATTTTTATTCGATTCTGGCCATACCCATTTATATTTCATGCGTTGAATCATGTGAAAGGTGTTACTACTTTTATATGGTTGGAGAATGAATCACGTGTTTTGATCCTTGTTCAGTTTTGTTAATTGATCATTTGATCTCGTTGACATTGTATTGAATCAAACGGTTTTAGGGATCTTTTGATTAGTCACAAGGATCATTTGAGATTGAATTCCTTGGATAATATTTGACTTAGATCTGAGGTTGTCACAATCTTGTACTGAGAACAGGAAGAGTCTGTGAGAGAGCTTTGTTAAGTTGTATTGTACTATGTTCTGATTCTTCTATCTTCTACATCCGGATGACTATGATTTAGTTTGTATTGATAAGATGTGGTAACTGATTTAGTTTTTTTTTCATTTGTGCAGTCCAATGTGAGGATCTTGATCTCAGGAGGAGCTGGATTCATTGGCTCTCACCTTGTTGATAAGCTGATGGAAAATGAAAAGAATGAGGTTAGCATTGAAATGCATGTATCCATCCTATACATAAATAGTTTTTTGTGTGATTTGGGTTGATGTGTAAACCTTTTTTCCCCAGGTGATTGTTGCTGATAACTATTTCACTGGTTCAAAGGAAAACCTTAAGAAGTGGATCGGTCATCCGAGATTTGAGCTTATTCGTCACGGTATGGTCTCGAAACTCTCTGGCTTGTTGCTTCAGTTGAGAATGGAATATTCCTGTCATTTGTTGTCCTCGTTTATATTTGGCTTTGGGTTTAACAGATGTCACGGAGCCACTTTTGATCGAGGTTGATCAGATTTACCATCTCGCATGTCCTGCTTCTCCCATCTTCTACAAGTACAACCCTGTGAAGACAATCAAGACCAATGTGATTGGTACACTGAACATGCTAGGTCTTGCCAAACGTGTTGGAGCAAGGTTTGCAGATTGATCCATTGTTTATACCTTGTTTCTGTTGATCTTCACCTTTGTGACTAACTAACCCTTCTTCCGAACAGGATTTTGCTTACCTCAACCTCGGAAGTGTATGGAGATCCTCTGATCCATCCCCAGCCTGAAAGCTATTGGGGGAATGTCAACCCAATTGGTAGGCTCAAACACTCATTAGCTTTAAATAAATATATTATCTGTATCAATTCACTGTCTTATAACGTGGTTGCTATGATAAAAGGGGTTAGGAGCTGTTATGATGAAGGCAAGCGCGTGGCTGAGACCTTGATGTTTGACTACCACAGGCAACATGGAATTGGTTAGTTGTATTATCTCATGGCTCTTGAGTCAACATTGTTCTCATAATTTCATCAAGACTCTCTCCTTTATTGCTTACCTTGTATTTGTTGTTCGTTGTAGAAATCCGCATTGCCAGAATCTTCAACACTTATGGTCCACGCATGAACATCGATGATGGCCGTGTTGTAAGCAACTTCATTGCTCAAGCACTACGGTGAGCCCACTTTAACCAATCCATCTAACAAATTTTCCTTTGCGAGCTATAATCTGATTCATGAGTCATCTCTTGGCCTTGTTGTTGCCATGAATATGTAGGGGTGAGGCATTGACTGTTCAGAAACCAGGGACACAGACTCGCAGTTTCTGTTATGTATCTGACATGGTTGATGGACTTATGCGCCTCATGGAAGGAGATGACACTGGTCCCATCAACATTGGTAACCCAGGTAAATCCCCTAACGGTCCTCCATTACACAAAATACAACTCAACCCAACCTATCTCTTGAACTTATGCTTAGTTTCTGAATCTTTGGTTTCTCAGGTGAGTTTACCATGGTGGAACTAGCTGAGACAGTGAAGGAGGTGAGTGTCTTGGTCTCTTGATTGATATGAGTAGGTGCTTTGAAAATCTTGGGTGTCTGGTAATGACATGTTGCTTTGTTTTCAGCTGATTAACCCGAGCATAGAGATAAAGATGGTTGAGAACACACCAGATGATCCAAGACAGAGGAAGCCGGACATCACAAAGGCTAAAGAAGTGTTGGGATGGGAACCAAAGGTGAAACTCCGTGAAGGTCTTCCCCTTATGGAAGAAGACTTTAGGCTAAGGCTCGGAGTCCCCAAAGAATAAAACTTGGTCACGGATCAAAAGCAAACGTGGATGCCCTACAAGTCAGTTCTACTTTTCAGATTCCATTGCGCAGGTGACTGGTTTCATATAATATTTATCCACTTTCCACAGTGGAAAACTCCGTAGAGAAAAATAAAGATTATGAACGAATGCTTATTTTATTTTAAGGAAAAATATATATTTTCTTGCCATAGTGTTCGCTGTTAAAGTGAAGCCATTTCTTCATATCTTGAAATTCAAAACTTGAAATGAGGTAAACAACTTTGGTGAAGTCACTCATCTCTAGACATCAAAAAAACTTTGGTGAAACCACTCATCACCACAGCAAACCAGTAGAGACTATGTTACAAAAAAAAAAAACAATTTGCAATGTAATTGATCGTCAAAGGCCAAAGCTAAACCTGAATCTAGTTTATGCCACAACCTAAAGTCTACCTAAAAGCAAAGCATTTTGAAAGACAATGGTTAAGATTGGAACCACTGACAGGATTATTAGAACAAAAAGTTAATATTCATTGGGGGAGACAAAGCCTTATTGAATCCATTTCCAATGGGAAGAAGAAGATACAGTGAACAAAACCATAGCATCGCTAAGTTTCAGAAAAAGAACTGCAAAACTCAGAGAAAAGAAAAAGAGTATATCGAATGCTCTTTTTTTTTTTTTGTTATTGAACAAGTTTCTAAGCTAAAGCATCCAACAATATGCCTCTTAGCTTCTACACTTTCGTGAATCATCATCATCACCTGAAAATACAAAAACAAGTTGATAAAACCTTTAGAGTTTTGCTACGAGTTTAAGCATAGTCAATAAGCAATGTAACCAACCAAATGCTTCCACGATATCACGCAAAAACAACAGAACAAACCTAACAAACAAGACATAACTAGTGGTAAGAGATGCATTTCTCACTATGAATCAATCATAAGACAACCTAAATACGAAATAAATCATCCATTGATAACAACAACCCTAGAAACCTCAACAGCCCTTTTGATTCCAAAATGCTCTAAAGATCAAATCATCTAACCAAAAAAAAAACTAGTAATTCAAATTTGGTGTTAGTACCTCCTGTGTTGCTGAACGAACTTGGAGTTCTTGGCATCTTCCTCTGCATTATATAAAGCAAACATTTTTTTACGGGAAATTAGGGTTTTTCCAAAATCAAAATTTAAGATATGATGAACAAAAAGTAACCGCATAAATCTCGATCTGAATCCGTAAACACAGCTGAAATGGGAGAAATTTAATGGATCCGAGGAAGACGACTTTTACCAGTGAATCCGGCGGTTAACTTGGTGATAAGGACACCGGTGACGGCGAAACCGGTGAGGAATGGCCAGCAGCGTTTCCATTCTCTCTTGAAGAACACTGGCCATGGATCGAACAATCTCATCTCTCTCTCTGCAGAAGCGATTTCTCTCAGGTTGTTGTTGTTGTCTGATGACTGCTTCTCGCGTCAGGGAGAGAGGTCAAATCTGAATCAGTTTTTGTGTAAAAAGACTCGTTTCTTTAGTGGGCTTTGTAGCCCTATACCTAGCCCATGATAAGTTTTCAAATACAGAGGTATTTTAATCTTTCTCATGGTTTTGTTTTTTTTAATGAGAATTTAGTCTAATCTACCAAGTTTGTTATAAAACTTTCCAGCCATTTTCCATTATACCACAAGTGGCATTGCAAATCTTGAAAATATCCTTCTGTTTAGTAGATGGAAATTTAAAGAAAATGTGTTGCTTTATATGAGCACAAAATTGAACATACGGTTAGATTGTAATATATCTAACTTGGCATTTATTAATGTACTGTAGCGCTGGGCTGAGAAAAAGAAAAAAGTTTTGTAAAATGCGTCTGTAGACAAATTATTTTTTGGTTTATTCATGTAGATAAATTTCTTTGTTAATATGGATAGAGACAAGTTCCGATTTGTTAAGGTTGTAGATAAATTATTTTTGATGAATTTATAGAGAAGGTATTTTCTGTAGACAAGTTGAACATATAGACAAGTTATCAAGTTCATTGTGATGCACAAGTTCTAATTTGTTGGATCTATGGACACATCGTTATTGATTAGTATGTATACAAGTTCCTACTTGTCCGGATCTGTAGACAAGTTGATTTTTTTAGTAGATAAATTGGTTTTGTTGTTTGTGGACAAATTATACTTAATTACATTTAGATACTAAGTTTTATGACTTGTATAGTACTATCTTGAAATATAATTTAGATTCTCTTTTGGCATATTTCCCCCTAAATGAAACCAGAATAAAGAAGATAATTGGTCCACTGGAACTAGTTTACCGGATATGGTCCATCTACAGCCAAATGTGTGGTCCACAGTGTAAACCTGGTTAGATCGTGGACAATGTCTTTCATAGACGTATCACTTGTTTTATCTTCTGATCGATCACTTACGGCTTTAGAAGATATGCATGATGGACAAAATTAGTTAGTAAAGTGGACAAGTTGGGCGGTCCACCGGAATTGGTTTACCGGATCTGGTCCATCAGAACTTGTCGACTAGGGGGTGCATCACACAACCTCAAAATAAGAATATGCAGAGCAGATCTATACCCCTTTGCCGGGGCAGACAGCGGTGTGTTGCTCTGGGCGATCACCATCATTGGAATAGTCTCATTCGTAGCTAGCTATTGAACCAACTACCAAGTCTTATATGTTTTCTCTGTTCAAAAAAAAAAAATCTAGTTACTCAAAAAAATAAGAATCGGTTGACCGAGAACCGGACTGAACTGAATTTTTTGGTTAACCAAAATGTTTTTAATACTAATCGGTTCAAAACCTATAACTAAAACCAGCTTACGAATGTGGAAGATAACTAACTATGCAAATATCAATACAGCACACAAATATCAATACTGATCAAAAGAGAGTTTTGCTTTTTCGTTTAATTTTAGTTATGATGTCTCAAACAAAAACATTGACGAAAGATTATACAACAATTCATCAACGTGGGTTACCTGATGAATGAGGCTTCTTTTACAATAACTACCTTGCCCTAGGGACTTCAGTATCAAAGTTCATGGTCATTTCAAGGGAACTATCAGTGTACTCCATGTCTTGATTCTTATTTCTCATCAAGTTTTCTGAAGTTAGACACTCTTTTAGTACGCTAATAACTTGGGACATACTTGGTCGTTTTTCTGAAGAAGGGTTTGCGCATGACATAGCCAATTCAAGAGCTTTCCATACAGAGTTTGAGTTGTAATCTCCGTAAAGATTAGGATCCATGATCCGGGTGATATCTCCTCTGTTAAGCACAAGCGAAACCCATTTTGTTATATGTCGCTTTTCGCGGTTTTGTTCAATCACACGTTGGTTTGTCATCATCTCCAATAACACTATCCCAAAACTGTAGACATCGCTCATCTCGGCCAACCGACCTGTCCTATAATACCTGGCAGGCAAGAGAATATGCAGTATGATTCATATGTGATCAGTATACCAACTAATATGAATATGGACTTAAAATTCAACTTGGAATGGTGAGTTTCACATCTAGGATGGTTTAGCATCAACTAATATTCAACATGGAATGGTGAGTTTCACATCTAGGATGGTTAAGCATCGACTAAAAAATTTTGCTTATAAAGAAAAGTACGTAATCTAAAATACTTACTCAGGATCTAGATATCCAGGAGTACCAGCAACAACTGTTGAAATATGAGATTCATCTCCAAGTTTGAAGGATCTTGAAAGCCAAAAATCCGCAATTTTGGCAGTGAATCGCTTGTCCAACAATATATTCGTACTTTTGACATCTCTATGTACCATTGATGGCCGACAACCAATATGTAAGTATTCCAGTCCTAAAAATATTAGCAAACGCGCATATAACTAAGATTTACACAATGCAAATATTTTGAAACTCAACACTAACACCACAATAACAAAAATTTGAAATTGTGACTAACATTTGATTAATAAGAGTTTAGAAAATATTTCATTAGAAATGTTTTATATGGCTTGTTTAGGTTAGGTTAAGATGTATTAGTTGAATGTTCAATGGTTACAATAAACTTTTGGTTTAAATAAGGTAAGTGACTAAGAGCTATTTTGAGTTAGTAGAAACCTAGTGCGGCATCAATGGCTATTCTTAATCGAGTACTCCACTTCAAAATAGAGACATCATGTTTTCCTACAATAAATCATCAAAATAAGTTATTGTATATGATTCTTGTAATAACGAAGGAATAGTAATGTTATATATGCATATATGCATCTTTCACATGACAAATGATGTTTTAAGTCCACGTTGGACATATATTCGTAGATGAGAGCCAAGTGATCTCGTTCATCGCAATACCCAACAAGGCCAACCAAGTTAATGTGGTGAACTCTCAGCAGAAGTTCAACCTGGATACCAACAATTTAACAAATATATAAAACACATTAACTTAGCATGCATGATGCATAAAAATATACATATTTTTTGTTACAACTTTTGCAGAATGTTTAAAGGATTACATGCTTCTGCCTTGACTTGTTTATACCCTTGTGATGATGTTTGGGAGAGTATTTTAACAGCTACTTCCTCTGAACCATTCAAATAACCATGATAGACAATGCCAAAACCTCCTTCACCAAGAGCTCTTTGAAAGTTCTTTGTCATTTCTGTAACTTCTAAATAAGTAAACTTTTTCCTTTTTGTTTCGATCGAGTCGTCTGATTTACTACAAGTAGATGGAATTGGTGAAGGGGGTATGTCTGTAGAAAGAAATATTTAGTACAAAAACAATACATGTGATAACCTTGTAACATATAATTTGTTGATGAGAGTCTCTTAAAATTATACCTTTGACATGACTTGGTGTTTTTTTCTTTCTGCACACACAAATGAGAACTAGTAGAACGAGAATGATCACAATAGCAGAAGCAAGTACAATGAATTTCATTGGAATTTGGAGAACCGGAATTTCGAGACTTACTAACCCTGTTTAAGTTAAAAGATGTCAATGGTTATTGAAAATAACTATAGCTTGAATTTGGAGAAGCTAGTAAGTAAGCACACAATGTGTTAGATGATCTTAGCAAACATAATTTTTAACTACGACCACCCATAGGTCTCATAATCAGGGGGCGCCAAAGCGATATAACTATCTTTTTATAAGAAAAAAAGTTTTTCAAATTGAAATATAGAAGCGTCGGTACCTTCGGGATCTAGAGCTTGGACAAGGTGAATAAGAGAGAAAGCTGATATAAGTGCGAGCAGCAAACTTCCTTGGATACTCTCCATATTCTCGTAGTTCCGAAGCAAAATACATGCAATGGCCTAAGTTTTGAACAATCAATGATGTTTACATATAAGCAGTGGGGAGCACAAAAATATTTTTCGAGATATCAAAAAAAGACTTTCCCAAGTGAAGTCTGAAAACGTGAGAACATGATTAAAATGCAAAAATATATTTAAGGATTAAGTACGTTCTAGTGGCCGATAAGCCAGTTTTTGGTTAGTTTATACTTTATACAAGTGGTCTAGTTTATCACAAAGATACTATCATACTACTTATAACAAAAAAGTATATGCTATAATAGTACGGAACCACTAACTCAGAACCGTGCGAAGACTAATTAGTATAAGAAGCTAACAAAAATAAAATACCTTAGTTTTAAATAAATAAAAATGTCCACAAAAATTAATCACATCTTCGTATAACAAAACTAAAAAAAAAAATTAAAACAAATATTACAGTAAAACTTCTATAAATTAATAAGGTCGGAACCACAAAATTTTATTAATTTATAGAAGTTTTAATTTATTAATTTATCGATAAAATAATAAAATATTAATTTACGAAGAACTTTTCCATTTTCATATTTTTGAACAGTTTTTATTAAAAATAAGATACTTTGTTATAATTCACACTTTTATAAAGTTTTCTTAATTTATAATTTTGGCTATCGTAATATAATGGGTGTCAATAGTTTAATAGATTATGCAGGTGAAAATGATAATTGTGTAGAAGTTCAAAGTTTAGAATAAATCGCTGTTACTATCCTTCATGATGAATTACAAGAAGATATTGCGGTATCTTTAGAACCAATTATATGTAACGAAGAAACTATCGCATCTAGGACGCTCCACAATTTTTTTGATGCAATTTGAGAAAACCACACAAAATGTTTTTGATGTAATGGGAAAGATTATAGATAAGCTCAAACAAGAATGCAAATTCAAGAATAAACAAACAACAATAGAGTCACATTCACTAAATTTTCTTAGATATATATATATATATTTATTTTATATCATTATTAATTTATAATATTTATGGGACCATATTTTTACATAGGATTCCAAAAAAAATAATTATCTTATTATTTTATCGAATTGTATCATTTTTTACACCGGCCCAACCCGAAATCGGAAAAATTTATTAATTTATAGCGAGTATTAATTTATAGAGGTTCTACTGTAGTTCTTAAACATTTTTTTTATTACATTGCAATTTTAGGAAAAGAACATTAAACCAAACAGAATAAATAGAAAAGAAAAAAAATATATAACTACAGTTTAAGTTTGATAGAATCAATTTGGTGAGAAAATGTTGAAGGAAAATTTTGTTACTGTGTTATTTTAATTAGAATCAAAAGACGACGCTTAAGGACCAAAGACAAAGCTATCAAAACTGAATTTGTAACTATCGTCCCCCAACTTCCATATTTTCGCATCTATCCTATCCAACTTATTTTGCCTTTTCCGCGAGTTTCCATTTCTCTCGGGTTTCCTTTCCCGTGAGTCGGCTTAAATCTCCACAAAATTCCGAGGTCCCGGGCTACCCATCGGCCCATAAATCTAATCGGTTCATCCTCGTCCATCGGCCCAGTCCATCGTTCACCGATGCGACCATTTCCGGATAGTCCTACTTCACTATCACTCTCACTATTACTATCACCATCACTAGGACTTTCACTCCCACTATCACTCGGACTGTCACTCCGACTAAGTACAGAATTCTTCCCATTTTCATCCAGAAACTTGCATGCCTGCATCATCTACAAGGTAAGCCGAAGACTTCCTTTTCTTCAGTTCAAACATCTGTTCACTACTTTGGTAGTCTCAAACTCTCTATTTTATCCAAGTCCCAAGGACTAGCGATCCATGGCCATCGTCCTTTATGGACCATGATTCGTTCTATTTCTGGCCCGAGGTTCGTACCGTTATTGATCGCATTCGCGTACCGCTATCGATCCATATCGGCACTAGTTACCATACCTGTAACGCCCCCGAACCGTTCTATAACCACGCAGGTCATCGGACAGCCACGGGACGCTACTTTGGGAACTGTACCGAGGTGATCCAGTCGAGGGACGGAAGCTGCAGACTTCCCGACCGGTCCTCCCTGGCACAATTCCACCCGCAACCGAGACTACTTAGGCTTTGCAACCTTTGTGGCCTGGTGCGTTGTGTTGACCCGGACAAGGCCGAGTACCATCTGCAAACTTGCCATGCTTTTTCCGAAAACCGAATATATTACTTCAATAGTTTATTACATTTAAAATAAATCATTAAAGCAATACATAGAGATAGTCGGAAAATTAATCATAAATCACTTATGAAAATATAGGGTTTTTACAAAGAACACAAGAAAGACCCTATCCGGTACCCTAACGTTTGCTCCAGCTCTAGACTCACTTAGGCTTCCTGCAAAACAACAATATTATCATGAGTAATCTAAGTTTACTCAGTGAGCCTGGGTACCCTTTATCCTAAACAGGATTCTACTTCCCAACCCGACTATCCCAGCAAGGTAATAAACAAGCAAGCAAGCTATCACAGCAGCTAAACCAACTAGCAAATAAACACAGCCAAACATCAAAGCAACGCAACAGAAACAATAGCGGAAGCAAAAATAAACCATACACAAGCGAGAGGGATTAGATCACTACGACTCGACTCGAACGATCTAGACTCGCTACTCACAGAGAAAGATGACTAAAGGTGCAAGGACTGCTCGTAAGCATGCTCACTTGGACACAATAGACTCTTAACTCTTACACGACTCGCAAGGACGACTAGTATAAACAAGAAACACTTGAAATACGCTAGACTCCTTAACCTTACCACCGTATAAAGACATCTAGAATACTACAAGGATCACTTGGAATACCCTAGACTCTTTTCACCTAAGGGCCCTCGATAATCTGTTCCGGTTCCATACCATCTCCCATGCCGAGACCACAAAGGTCACCAACAATGAGCCTACAATTATGCTACATCGTCATGTAGCGGTCACGCTAGTAGCGAGCTAGCCGTGACAGTGTCCCCGCGTGAGTGGTCGTCGGGAACTCACGCGTGACAACCGCATTTGGAAACAGATATCGACTTCTATTGTAGCTAAGACTCGAGAAACAGATTCAAGAGACTAAGCTAAAATAAAACACACAACAAATCAAGCAATGCTAGGTCAAGCAAACAAGCCTGAACTCAAGCAAGAATTACAGCATACATTAATCAACAAGAAGCAAGAATATAATCAAGCAACTTAAGATTATTCTACATGCATGCAACCAAATTAAGCGACTTAGGCAAAATAAATGCAACAAGTCCTAATACGCATGCAACCATTTGATTTAACCATTTAAAATCCTTAAGTCCCAATTTACACATGCAAGGCCAATTTTTAATTCAATCTACTGAATTCTTTTAGTCCGATTAAGCGTGCATGGCCATTTCGATTTAAACTCATAAATCTTCTTGTCCGGTTTAACATGCAAGTTCATTTCGGTTTAACCAATTTAATCCTTCATGATTCGCTAAGCCTTTAAGCTAACCTCTCGCGAAAATACGCAATAATAAAACAAATGAACTTCGCCGATTTCAATCATGCATGCAATCCTCTTAACCAGATTTTAAGTGTCCATCTTACTTAAAATGCAACCAATTCATTCGCATGGTGATTCATGTTAGATGTGCATTTAAACATTTCACCAACATGATTCCTACCATATTACGCATGCATCCTATTTAACCAGTTTTTCATGCATATAATCTACATGCATCACCGCAAAACTCGTCTACATGCACTACCGCAGGATTCACCTACATGCACTACCGCATAATTCACATGCACATGGTTATCTTCTCATAAAGTCTACCATGAACCGCATGCAACCAAATTAAACTAATCTTACATGCATGCAATACCGCAGTACTCACCTACATGCAGAACTTACCTACATGCATCACCACAGAACTCACCTTTTTACGCGTTGATGTTCGCCGGACTTCACCGCACCACTCGATCAGACAATCTTCGCGACGACCGCTTCTCGCTCTCGTCCTTACTCAACCGTACCGCGTCTCGCTTCGTGGTCTGGAACCGCCAACTCGTCCGCGGCCCTCTTCGATCACCAGATACACCTTGCTCTTAATCTTTCTTTCTTGTCACGAACTCCGGTTCTTTTCGACGATCTCTTCCACCAAACTCCGTCCTTTAACGATGGGTTTCTCGACAGGATCTCCTTCTTCTTCTCGAGATTTCTTTCGACAAGACTCCGTCTCTTGAACGTCTCGTTCTCGACACAACTCCTTCTCTCCTCGGTCTTCTCTCGGCGAACGGTTATGATCTCTTTCTCGATCTCTCCCTCGGTCTCCTCTCGACGATTACTCACGGTCTCTCTCTCGATTTTTAGAGAAAACACGACTTTGGATGCGTGAGAAATTTGAGAGCAAAAGGAAGAAAATGATCAAATGAAGTCGCAAACCACTTATTTATAGGCGCGATTCTTCCTCCTTTCTCCTTAGTGCGATTCGACAAGTGTCTCCTTCTTTGCTTGCATGTGGCGCGTGTAATTCACCGCCCAATGAGCTTTCGACACTCCATGCAAAACACCAAAATTATCTCTGCATGAATGCATGCAACGCGATTGGTCAGTTTTCGCAAAGCGTACGTCTCCTCCTTTTTCCGACAGAATGCGTCCCTTCGTCCAGTGTCCTCGTCCATCCTCGACCTTTCTCGTCTCGCCCGGACGCTCCCTTTACGGCACTACTCGGACAGTTCTCTTGACTCCTCGGGTACTATCGCTCGGTACGTCCCGCTTGGGTCTGGCAGTACGTCTCGGACAACACGGCCTGTACGTCCCGGTCAACATGGCCAGTACGTCCGGTGCTCGGCCATCACTTGGTCCGTCCTTACTTCCTCAAATTTCCTTCGGCGTTCGTCTGGTACGTCCAGTACATGACGTCCGGTACAGTACATGGTACATGGCACATGGTACATGGTACCATCGGCCATTTTTCGATCTGTCCAGAATCTCTCGGACATTTCTTCTGTACTTTTTCTACCTCCCTTTCTTACCTTCCTTTTACGCCCTTTTTGATCCTTTGGCCATGGACTTTTATTTTTGAAATTCACTTCTTGGTGAGGGTCATTACAATATCACTCTTGGTACTTCTCGGCACTGATTGCCGTACCACTCTCGGTACTTCTCGGCATTGGTTGCCGTACCACTCTCATGTACCGCGTACGTACCATCTCATGTACCGCGTACGTACCATCTCATGTACTGCGTACGTACCTTCTCATGTACCGCGTACGTATCACGTCATGTACCGCGTACGTACCACCTCATGTACTGCGTATGTACCATCTCATGTACCGTCGGTACCGAGGGAGCCAGTCGTTACACCTTCCCCTAGAGCTTTTTGGAAATTTTTTGTCATTTCTACAAGTTCTGAATAAATGAACCTTCTCCTTTTTGTCTTGATCAGTTGTTCCGATATGTTCTTTGACGTAATATCCATTGTTGGCATAACTAGCGATGGGGATAAAGATGTGTAGAGAACAATCCAGTAAGACAACAATAACGATGACACCTTTGACCTTCCAGTACATAAATTAGTGTTTAGTAATTAATCTATGCAAATACCTTCCATTCCATATAAACTGATCGCTTATTCTATTTGAACACGTAAATGAAGATCACTACCACTATGATGACAACTACTGCAGAAGCAACTAATGCAACTATCATCATTGGATTTCTTTTTTTTGGGACACATGAATTGGATAAACACGTATTATCGCCATCAACACTACAAAATACAAAAATAAAATAAACATATGGATCTCTTAGTAATCTGAATGCACAAGGGAGATATTGACCGAAAAATATGTATAAATATGGATTTATTTCTAATAATTTTAGTCCTTTCTTCTCTCTATCACGAAGAGTCTTTGGAATTGGCCCACTCAGTTTGTACTTCCTCAAGTCTCTGTTAAAACCTAATAAATTTTCGTACTTAGGTGAACATGATCCATGAAAAAAACCTTTAGTAACATGTGGGAAAACTTACATGAACATCAATGTTTTCATGTTAGCTAGAAATTCGGGCACCAGTCCTGTTAAATTGTTATTTGACAAGTCCCTATAATGTTAGTAAGAAATCAATTAAAAAAAAAAATCATTGACATGTACAAACCATTTTCCTTTCAATTAATAATGATGATACTTACAACTTTTCGAGGTGAGTAAGATTTTAAATAACAGTTGATATGGTTCCCATTAGGCCACTTGAAGACAAGNTGTACTGCGTACGTACCTTCTCATGTACCGCGTACGTATCACGTCATGTACCGCGTACGTACCACCTCATGTACTGCGTATGTACCATCTCATGTACCGTCGGTACCGAGGGAGCCAGTCGTTACACCTTCCCCTAGAGCTTTTTGGAAATTTTTTGTCATTTCTACAAGTTCTGAATAAATGAACCTTCTCCTTTTTGTCTTGATCAGTTGTTCCGATATGTTCTTTGACGTAATATCCATTGTTGGCATAACTAGCGATGGGGATAAAGATGTGTAGAGAACAATCCAGTAAGACAACAATAACGATGACACCTTTGACCTTCCAGTACATAAATTAGTGTTTAGTAATTAATCTATGCAAATACCTTCCATTCCATATAAACTGATCGCTTATTCTATTTGAACACGTAAATGAAGATCACTACCACTATGATGACAACTACTGCAGAAGCAACTAATGCAACTATCATCATTGGATTTCTTTTTTTTGGGACACATGAATTGGATAAACACGTATTATCGCCATCAACACTACAAAATACAAAAATAAAATAAACATATGGATCTCTTAGTAATCTGAATGCACAAGGGAGATATTGACCGAAAAATATGTATAAATATGGATTTATTTCTAATAATTTTAGTCCTTTCTTCTCTCTATCACGAAGAGTCTTTGGAATTGGCCCACTCAGTTTGTACTTCCTCAAGTCTCTGTTAAAACCTAATAAATTTTCGTACTTAGGTGAACATGATCCATGAAAAAAACCTTTAGTAACATGTGGGAAAACTTACATGAACATCAATGTTTTCATGTTAGCTAGAAATTCGGGCACCAGTCCTGTTAAATTGTTATTTGACAAGTCCCTATAATGTTAGTAAGAAATCAATTAAAAAAAAAAATCATTGACATGTACAAACCATTTTCCTTTCAATTAATAATGATGATACTTACAACTTTTCGAGGTGAGTAAGATTTTAAATAACAGTTGATATGGTTCCCATTAGGCCACTTGAAGACAAGTTTCTATTTATAGGTTCAAAATAAAACAAGAAAAAGAAAAAAATCTAATGTCGTTAGAAATTATATTCTGACATATTTAACGAGGGTTGAGTAATAATAATAGATGTCTCACAAGGAAGTTATTCTTGGTGGAGTAGACACATTCATTTCGTTGCAACTTAGAACATCCCACAAAAACTGTCTTGGTACGCATGGGTCTCCTTGCCATGAGATTCTACTCAATCTGTGGGTGTCTTTGATGTTATTGATAGCAATCACTATCATAAACTTTTCTGACGTTAGTGTTAGATTGAGCATGTAAGAAGTTTTGAGTATTTCATCAAAAGAGCATACTACGTAATAAGTACTTAAATATACATTAAAAAAACAAAAAACTTACCATCATCTTCGTTTGTTATAGACTGTGGAAAGTCAATAACTGTGAAAACTTCAATGGCGGTAAGTAGAGGCGGGAGAGTTGAGTTTTGAGTTCTTTTCAGCTCTAATAAGCATTTCCCTACTTCACAAACAAATGGTGACACACTGTAAAGAGTGCTGGCCTTCAGATATTTAGGGCTCAGACTTGGAATAATAACTTCTCTGTTCCACAAAAGGCTAAACTCTCTAGTCTGGTAGGCTTGCAAGGCTTGCAAGGCTTGGATCTCAAGATCTTTGGTAAAAGTCAACGGTGCACTAGCATTGGCAGGTACTGCGGCCGTCATGAGCACATCTTGCGGTGCAAAAAAACCATTAATGGTGTTGTTCACTTTGAGAGTGGTGGAAATTTGCCTCCATTCCGACTCAAAGTCTGGAACCCATTTTCAATCATAGAAATCATCTGGGTACCTGCGGTAACCAAAATTCTGTGTATCATTAGCCTGCCAGTTCTGAGTTTAACAAGGTCACAAGGTAGGTGTAAAAAATTGACTGCATCATTTTTTATTTGTATGTAAATATTTGTAGGGCCGAATTTAACTCATATAATAAATGGCCACAACCCAATGCTTCATCATCTTGGGGTTTGGGTCGGTTCTAGACAAGAGAATAAGTAAAAAGTGTAACATAACTTTAATATAAATTTAAAGTTGATTTGCCTTATAAATTTTGTTGATTCACTTAGGTATGATCTTAGTATCGACTTCAAAGAACCTGATTATGTGATGTAAGTACTATTTGGTAGAGACCTTAGTTCCAATACCGATATGATAGGCGTTGATGTGCCTGTGTTTATAGGACAAACATCCAAAGAGTTTGACTTTGGGATGTGAATGATCTCCTCCCATGTATCACCATTTACATGCTTTTCCAAATCTATTGTTACCCAAAAGTTAGGGCCTATGTACAAATCAAATCTAGGCGAAATGTTAAGACCATCATAATTTCCGTAGTTACTTGTAGCCCTGATCAAATAATTTGTTCCCTGATGAACGCTAAGATTGTAACAGTTTCTTACTCCATCTGGAAAGTACCTCAACGTTATTTGTGATCTTAGGTACTTCGACTCAAGACTTGTATCAATTTTATCAGTTTTTCCACTTTGGATGAAGCTTGAATCTAATGAGAACTGTAATCCAGTTTCCAGCTTGAAATAATGAGATGCGTGCTAGATCTACATACTTTTATGACAGATCTGTATGTGTGATGCTTAACAGAGAGATGAAAGGATAGTGAAGAGACGACACAAGAGATTTGTTAACGAGGTTCAGATAACCTACATCTCCGGGACCAAGTCCAGAATCATTCACTAGAATTAGAACGCAAAAGTCACATTTGTCAATGATATCTAGCACACACTTGTGCCTACCACTCTAATCTACATAAACTAAAGGAACCATCACTCTTTGTCTTTTCTGACGAGTGTGAACCTCTACAAAAACCACCAGCAGATTCCCTATCTTGCTGGTGGGAGAACACTACACACAACATGTGTGCTTCTCTCAATTTTAGGTCTAGGGTGTGTGAACTGCTTCTTGTTACCACTTCTTCCTTTTATATCTCTTAGAGTTCTCCACAAACCCTAGGTTCCACAAGCTTCTTCTTATTGTCTTTTGGGTAAAAGCTTGTTCTCTTTTTGTCAACTTGACCCATGCTTTTGTTCCTGTCGCACCTAACACAAGCATGCCTTTCCTCTGACACAGCCGCTCCAATGTTTGCTGCAACTTAAAGCTTTTCCGCTCTATTTCACTACACGGCCACTACACAATGTCTGCTCTGTTATCAGCTCTGTTGCACTACACAGTCACTCCATGTTGTCTGTTATGTTTTCTTCTGCGTTGCGCTTCAAGTAAACTCAGCTGCTAAAACATATTTCTGCTCTATTGTATTATGCAGCTGCTACCTCCTTTCTGCTCTGTTGTGCTTTGAGGTTTACTCAGCTGCTAATGGAAGACTTGTTCTCATGAACTTAAAGCATGATTGGTTGAGCTCTCACTTCTTGGATCTTCTCAATAAGACTCCAAGGTTCAACACATCACTTCATTCCATGTGACTTTACATTGAGCTGTCTTGGCTGTGGTAGATTCTCTGATTCTCTATGAGGAATCATTGCATCTGTGTCTGTAGCTGGTTAAACATGCTCCAACTTGATCACTGCTTATGTGTCTCAACATATGTTTGTGTCAGACTTGTTCACTGCAACGTTCACTGCATCGTGTCAGACTTGTTTACTACAACGTTCACTGCATCTGTGTCTGTACTTTCAGTTGTATCAGGTTTACCCATTGCTTCTTTATCATCTCTCTTGAGTCTTATAACCAGTAACAACACCAATATATCTTCAATCTCTCCCTTTGTTACTGAGTTATAGAACTCAAGCTTTCTTTATACTTGCATTTGATGATCTTCAAGCTTTCATGTTGTAACTGAGACTTTGGCATCTTCATTACCTTGAGAGGATTCTGTCATCGTGGTCTTCTCTTATCTTTTTCACTAGTTTCTCTTTTACGCCTTGTTGTCAGTTTTACAATTCTGTCAACACAATGTATCTTCACAGCTCAATATAAGGAGATTGCTCATTAGGGGATAATCCGCAATCCAAACTGATGAATCCTGTTTTACAAGAATTGCCAATTAATACGATAGACATTTCACTCGTTTCAAAATGTATACAAAAATACTAAACGTTTGAGTTAAAATGTGGTTACCTGCTTGAGCTTGAACAAGACCAATAATAGAAAAAGCTACTATTAGTGCCACTAACAAAAACCTATGAGAACTCTTCATATTCTCTTAAATTCCCAAGCAAGATCTGAACGGTAGTTAACAAAAAAAGCTTATGTGCGGTCATTTCGACATTTTAAGTGGAAGAGCTGATTAAGTCATATCTCAGCTTTTATTACCAAGCCATCATGCCTTATAGCTTTTATTAGAAAAAAGGTTAAAGAAAAAAAGTCAAGCCTCATTGGAAACAACTATTATATTCCGATTTAAAAGAAAAAGTCAAGTTAATGTAACTTTTTCTTTGAAGTCTTATTAGTTTCCGATTTTGCAATAATTTGAATATGTTCCGAACAATTATTATATTCAGTTTTCAAAGGACATTGGCAAGAATAACACATTTTGTTTTAAAATTAATTTGTAAGGATGTGTATAAAATGCTGATTAGTATCTAGCATAAGTTAATCTGACACATATAAGCATTCTTTCATTGTCTTACGAAAACTAATCAAACTATTTGTGACAAAACAAAAATATGTTTTGATCTGAAACTACAGTTATCAACAAAAATATAAATGATGCATCATAAGTCATAACTAATATATCATTATTAAAAAATTAGATAACTATATTAGTAGAAATAGTTACTGTGCATCGGTTGAGTAAGTAGCCAAAACTTTGCTTTTGATATAAAGAAGCTAAGAAATGTGGAACGGTAACTCCTCAAATTTCAAATAATAACGTTAGATACATGAGAATATGAGATCAAAAGAATATTTGTCCTCTCATTAACGAATGTGTCTCTCTTGTAACGACGCATCAACTATTTTGTGTTATAAGAATAAGACGTTGACACCTCATTACAAAACTAAAGCCAATCAAAATATAACTATTAATACATATCATCGTTATTACATTTCACAACTTGACAACTCACTTGACATGAGGCTCATTGTTGTTTCATATTTAACTAAAGTTTCGACCTTAATTTATATTTCTAAGTTTTTTTTTTGTCATTTCAGCACAACACTTGTATATAAAAAACAACATATTTTGAAGTCGTGTGATACTCTCCCTGGCGCCAAAATGCTCCTCCAATCATACACAGATCACGACGATGAGTTTATCAAATTCAGTATACAGATTTGTGATGTCTAAAAAAAAGTTAAGCACTATAGTTATAAAAAACTAAAATTATGACACTTCCTGATAAGAGAGCACATGTGAGAGGCACATGTTAAAAGTGAGAAGAAGCATGTGAAGGATAGAGTATAAATAAAGGTAGAGAGGAAAAATATAGGATCATCCTGTGTGATCATTGTGTAAAGGTGTGTAACAAACCTGTGTGTTTGTTAGGGTTCAGAGCTGCGTCTCTGTTCAGAGGATAAGAGAGTGAGAACTGTAACTCACAATCTTATCAAATAATAACATGCATAAATACATCAAAGCGATTGTGAAGCGATTGGTCTAGCTTCCCCGAAGAAAGAACAATAACACAAGCATAAATACATCAAAGCGACGGAGGCTTCGTTGCACATGCTACTATGATAATCCATGTCATTCTTACTTCCCATTGAATTTTCAGTCCTAAGACATTCTTTTAGATGGATAACAACCTGTGACATGTTTGGTCGTTTTTCTGAAGATGGGTTTGCGCATGACATAGCCAATTCAAGAGCTCTCCATACAGAGCGAGAATTGTAATTTCCATGAAGGTTGGGATCAACAATTAATTCTAGTAATATCTCCTTTACTAAGCACAGATGCCGCCCATTCTGTTATGTGAGGCTTCAAACGAGTTTTATCAATCACAGGTTGGTTTGTAATAATTTCCGATAACACAATCCCAAAACTGTAGATATCGCTCGTCTCGGCCAACCGACTTGTTTTGTAGTACTGGCAAGGTAAGAAAATAGATAAAAGATTCACTCTTAAACGCTAAAAGTAAATGCGGACACAAATTTCAGTAATTTGTTACGTGTTATAGATTACATGGAGCATTAGTTTGACTTAGACGTCTATGTAAAAGTCCTAGTTATGGAAGAAAAAACATTAACATCTATGAGTAGAGTAACAATACTTACTCGGGATCAAGATATCTAGGAGTGCCAGCAACAACAGTCAAACTGTGAGACTCATCTGAGTCATCTCCAATTTGGAAAGACCTTGAAAGCCCAAAATCAGCCATCTTGGCTGTGAACTTCTCACCCAACAAAATATTCGTACTTTTGACATCTCTATGCACCATTGCCCGGCCCTACCATAAGGCAGGCAAAACCTATGCTTTAGGCCATACATTATTAAGTAAAAAATTTATACCACAATGTTGAATATGTTATTGGTCTAGTGACATTATTACCATTAGGTGCAGCTTTGAAGTCACCCAGTTTCGATTCCACATGGTTTCCATCTTCTATTTTGTTTTGTTTTTTTCTTTCTTTTCACCTCTTATTTTCCAAAATCTTCTCCCTCCACAAATTTAGTTTTTTTTTTGCCATTTTCTTCATTCTTTTATTAATCACATATACAACTTGAAAAATATTACTGAAACAATTTTTTTTTTATTTACTATGTTAAAGTTTTACAAGTTTTAACAATTAAACTTCTATAAATTTGCTTTAGGCCACATAAACTATAGGACCGGCCCTGGAGCCGATATGTAAGTATTCCAATCCTATCAATATTTGCAAATGTCCTTTTTATTTACGTATGAGTCCTCTCTACTTGTATATTTGAAAAATTTACATCTGGTGATCACATGAAAAAAATGTCACTAAAATCGTTATGAGGTGGCACAAACCTAATGCAGCATCGACAGCTATTTGTAGTCGAGTACTCCAACTCAAAACAGAACCACCTTGCATTCCTGTAACTGATCTTCATAATCAGTCATCAAAATAAACTGTTTCTAATAATAAAAATATTTGAAAGTTAATTAAAATGTTAATGTTATAGATCATGTTTCACCTGACAAATGATGTTTTAAGTCTCCATTGGACATGTATTCGTAGATGAGAGCCAACTGATTACGTTCATCGCAATATCCAACAAGGCTTACCAAATTGATATGGTGAACCCTCAGAAGAAGTTCAACCTAAAACAACAATGAATCAAGTGTTTAAAAAACCAAAAAATACAAATAAAAAAAATGAATCAGGTGTTTTTTTAAAATAATAATAATTAAGAAAAAAATGAATCAAGCACATTAGTCTAACAAATATAAAAATAATTATGTGTTTGAATTTTTTTAAGAAAAAAATTCATACCTCTGCCTTGAATTCTTTATAGCCATTCATTATGTGCTGATGATTGTGAAAGTAATTTGACAGCTACTTGCTCTGAACCATTCAAATAACCATGATAGACGACACCAAACCCTCCTTCACCTAGAGCTCTTTGGAAGTTATTTGTCATTTCCAAAACCTCCGAATGAGTAAATCTTTTTCTTTTTGTCGCAATAAATGTTTCTGATATACTGTTGGATGTATCATTTGCTTGTGGTGAATTGAATGTGAGGGTAGAGCTGTAGCTAGAGAGCCCAGTTTAGTGCATGAACAAATTTTGTGTACTTTAATTATGATGAGTGTGTGGGCAATACCTTTCACATTTGATGTCTTCTTTTTCTTAAACATACAAATGAAAACCAATACCACGGTAATGACAACGATCGAAGAAACAGCTAACGCAACAATCACCACAGGAAATTTATTTTTTTGGTTGCATGAACCAGATGAACAGTTGTTCACATTTTTGTTTACACTACAAAAAGAAAAAGATTTCAGATTTTTGTGGAAAAGATATTTAGTAAAATATTGAATGAAATTTTCAGGAGGGACAAGTTCCATCTTACAATAACTTAAGTCCTTCATTTTCTCTATCACGAAGAGCTTTAGGAATCAAACCATTCAGATTGTTCTTGCTCAAGTTTCTGTTCAACCGGAGGAATATTCATACATATATATATTAGGTAACCATGATCAAAAAGAATATCACCAATCAAAATATTGTTATATGTAGAGTAACTTGCATGAACAATATAAATTTAATGTTTGCTAAGAATTCGGGAACTTCTCCGGTCAAGTTGTTATTTGACAAATCCCTATAGTTTGGAAGAAATTAGAAGTTACTTCAATTAGTTACCTTCATAAAGTAGGTGGGTTTTTATTTTATTTTTTTGCCTAAGGCTCAAACCTCATACTTACAACTTTTCTAAATGGGTGAGATTTTGAATAACAACTGATATGCTTCCCGTTAACCCTCTTGAAGGAAGGTTCCTATAGAAACGTCATGGCACAAAAAACATGTAAGAATGCAGTTGGATAATGTTTTCTTATACTATGAAAATATCTTTAATAATCTCACAAAGAAGTGATTCTTGGAGGTGAAGTCGTTTCGTTGCAATTTAAACCGTTCCACAAAAACTGTCGAGGAACACATGGATCTCCTTGCCATGTGACTTCACCCAAACCATAGATGTCTTGATGTTTTTCATAGCAACCACTATCATAAATTCAACAATGTTTGAAAATTTAGATTTACCATATAAAAATATTGTAAAGCCACTAGTGAAAACTTACCATCATTATCATCTGTTTCCGGCTGAGGAAATTCAACCACTGTGAAAATTTCAACGGCGTTAAGCAGAGGCGGGAGGGTTGACCTCATAGTTTTGATCATCTCTAATGTGCATTCTCCCCCTACGCAAGTAACTGGAGACGTGTTGCGTAGAGTCTTGGTCGTCTGTAGATATGCAGGACTATAGGCGTTGTATACAAGCTTTTTATTCCAAAAGATTTCAAACTCTCTACTCTCTTTGTCCTTTAAGACTTGAATCTCAGAGAAGTGAAGGTACAAGTACAGTTTATCATTTGGTTTCTCTAGTGCACCGCTAATAGCTAATGGTGCACTAGCAGTGGCAGGAGATGCAGCAGTCATGAGTGCCCTTTGTGGAGGTAGAAATCCACTAGAGCTGTTCACTCCAAGTGTAGTAGAAATCTTCTTCCACTCCGGTTCAAAGTATGAACCCCATATACGATAAAAGACATCATCCGGATATCTACATGCAATTATTACGGTTTCGAATTAGTAGCCATAAAAGTTGCTAAGAGAAACGTTCAAGAGAGCATGCAACAATCGGTTGGTGACTCTCCTATTCCCCAACAACGTTTTTTTTTTTTTTGAAAGATGACTTTGTTGGAACTAAATTCTTTTAGAAGTGATGGAGAAAGTGTTTTGAGTATTTGAGAGAATAGTTTAGAAATAAAGCATTTATTACTTTGATTTTAACTTGGAACAACTTCACAACATCTTGGTTACAAATGAGAGTAGGAGGAGGTATTTATAGCCTCCATATTACAAAATATCTAGAATATTTTAATCCTTAATCTAGATTATTCTATCAAAATATTTAGATTATAATACTATAATTATCTATATAATTCTAATTAAATATCTAGATTTTTTTTTATGTTTAAGGAGGTGATACATTTTTCTAGAACTTCTAGATATTTTTTTAAGGAGGTGGAGATCTTGATATTTCTAGAGAAAACTCTAGAACTTGGATTTAATTAATTTTGATTAAAAATCAAGTTTAACTCTCAACAGACTTACCGTATGAAACCATTTGAGTCGTCGCTTAGATAAACCCGCATTGAAGTCTTCAACCAAACAGATTGAGTAATGTAAGTAGCATTTGCAAGAGGCCTTAACACTAAGGAGGATAATATCGGCGTGGACGTCCCTGTCTTGACGAGACACACGTCCAACATATTTGATTTTGGTATGTAGATGATCTCCTCCCATTTACCATTTACGTACTCTCCTAGGTCTATTGTTACCCAGAAATTAGGGCCTATGTACAAGTCAAATTTTAAAAAAATGTTAAGACCGTCGTAGTTTCCATACACAGCTCTAGCTCTAATCAGATAATTTGTTCCCTGCTGCACCGTAAGATTGTAACAGTTGCGTATTCCATCAGGAAAGTATCTCAAGGTCGTTTGCGACTTTAGGTACATGGGCTCTAGGCTTGCCTCAATTCTAACAAGTTTTCCAGTTTCAATGAAATTTGAATCCGTTGTGAATTGTAGTCCAGTAAATGGCTCAATATAAGGAGACACGTCATTCGGAGATAACCCGCAGTCCACACTAATAAATCCTGTTACGAAATAAAATTCTTATTACTATAACTAAAGAGATATTAAAGTCCTCATCAAACTTTAATCTATTACGTTGTATTCTGCCATTACTTTTTTTTTACAAATATGGTAACTGATATGTGCTAGCAACGCTGGTCAAAATATTCTATTCGCTTTACTATGTTTTTTTTTTGGAATTGATCCGAAAATTTGGATAACAGTAGTTCTGCGTAGTAAAGTAAAACGCACGTACTTTAATTTGAACGTAAATATATTAGTTGGATTCCATCTTAGTAGATCTATAATAGTGTTCAGAAAACGTTTATTAGCTCATGTAATTAGATATTTTAGCAAGTAAAAATTTGTCTAAATTTTTGTTTGTAACATCAATGTACATAAGCTGAGAGTTGTTTTCTCTATTTTTCATTTATGAAATATCAAATCTACTATCTTTTGATCTTTTCTGTTCACAAATTAATCTTTCCTTTATTTATTTTTCTTACATTTGAGTAAAGCTCTTTTTGACCTATCTAATTTCATATCTTCTCTACCTACCTTATTAAGCTGACAGAATTTTAAAATTTAAGAAAAAATTTGGTATGCATATTGCATTTATTTTTTTGGTTATTTTATCTCAGCTTCTTTTCCTACGTGTTTTGATTTTTTTTTTTTTTTACTTTTTTTTACGAACAGGTTGGATATACAGCTGAATATGTCGATTTTAACGTTTAGATACCGATCAGATCAATCCTGGCGGTGGCGGCACGGACGAATTACAAAAAGAAAAATGAAATATTTGTTCCGTATCCACCAGTAGTGTCTAAAGCTTATAAAAAGAATATCGTAAAAATTAAGAAACGAAACTAATGAAACATTGAGATATATAATAGTACCGTCTTGATCTTCAGCTTGAACAAGGTGAATGGCGGAAGTCGCTATTAGTGCGACCAGCAAAAGCTTCTTGAGTCTCTCCATATTCACTTTTGTTCGAACCAAAGTTAAGACAGTCCTCGTTTTATTGTTTATACATACATCGTCTGGAAAATTTTCCTCGAAACTATTTCAAGCAAAAAAAACCTTACGAGCAAGTCCAGTAGTGTTTTTTAAGGGGTGCTCATACAATTTCTCAGCCAAAAAGAAAAGAAAAACTAAAAAATTAGCCCACAAAAATTGAGAACCGTTGCTCTGAGAAGCATTGGAGGAACCCTTGAAGAAACGGTACGTGGCCACTTGTGGTTGGATGTTATTAAAATATAAAACATATTTTTTTTTCCCTTATTTTCTTCGTTCCTTTTCCCGACTCTCTCTTTTTCCTCCCTCGACGAGCCAACGAATCCGAATAGAACCAAATCGGAATCCTCTCGATAACTTCGTCTCTCTCTCTCGCTGCCTCGCAAAGAAGTTGTTCAACTTTGGCGACGGTGGCGGTTGATAAAGCTACCAACGATCTTGTGTGTTAGCTCATGATTGGACTACCAACTTGGAAATCTGTGATTCTGTCCATTGTCTTGATTGTTGTTTCATAGGTTCGATTTAGGTTTTAGATTGTTGTTTCATCCGCTTGCTTTTGTTTGGAATTGTTGATTGTTGTTACTGGATTATGTTGGATTGGTTGATGTTCTTATAAAAAGACTACAAGTACATGCAAAATTGGGATTTGGTGTTGTTTAGTTCTTGATTTGGAGTAGGAAGCTCTTACATTTTTTTGGGTTAGTTTCTTTGTTGGTTGTGATTTGTTTTGGGAACAGAGGTGATTTTTTTGTTGGAGATTGGAGCTCCTTTGTTGTTCAGCTTTAAGATACAAATGGCTGCTTTATTATGCCTTTGACTCTTTGGTTCGATCTCTGAAGGAGTTAATGCTTACTTAGAATTAATACTGCTTAGTGCTCATACTCATGTTCTTTGGCGGCAGTAACACCGGAGGAAGAGATATTCTACCTAGTGGCGATCCTAACATCGGCAGTTCTAGGCAAGGACGATGGAGTTGAACACATCTTGAAGCGGAACCAAAGAATACTAGAATTTTTAGTGAAGCAGCAGGTATAGGGTTGAAGCAGTATCTGCCACATTACACAACAAGAGAGGTGTGGAGATGGGTTCAACATTCAGACTAGATTCTAATAACAGGTACACACTAGATTCTAAGTTTTGCCTTTTTAGTTCTTATTTCTCAAATTTTCTTTTGTTGGTACTTCACAGGTCGCTCTGAGATGTCATCTGGTCGCTCTGGCCCTCTCAGAAATTCAGACTTTTGCACCCCGGAGGTACCCCATTCTCCATCACATAATTTTCTTAAGTGGTTCTTCCTATGTGTATTAGTTTTAACTTTTAAGTGATCTTGGTGACTTGACATATATCTTTCTAGAATTCATATGAATGGGAAAATCCCAAAGAGTCAGAATCACCACGTTATCAAGCCTTACTTCGTATGACAAGTGCTCCACGAAAGAGGTTTGTTGGTGACATCAAAAGCTTTTCTCATGAGTTGAACTCAAAAGAGGTTTGTACGGCCACGGATGGTATGTGGTATACTCGGAACTTCTTTCTAATTTTTTTTCTTGACCATATCATATTTGTATTTTGGATTCTTTGTTGTAAAATATTTTTTGATTTCTTTTTTTATGTAATATAAGTAATTGAATAATTGGTTATTTAATAACTTTTGAAATTTAATAATTAATAAACAATAATTTAAAAAATAAATATTTTAATGATTGAAAAACTTTGAAAGTTTCTCTAGTGCAGGAATGATTTTGGTTTAAGTACTTAGTAGGTTGCTATCATTAGTTTAGTGGGTTGCTCCATTGGAAACGTGAGAACATCAACATGTCTTACTTCGACAAGAGTTCAAAAATAATTTAATTGACGAATGAGTAAATACATTTTCTAATGCATAAGTTTTACACATAATATTTAAATTTCTAGTTTGTTTCTCAATAAGTATAAAGTAGGAGCTTGTCTTGTCACCAACGTGAAGGGCGCAAGAAATGTTCATATAGAAAGAAAAGTTAGGGTGTCTAGTTGTCGTTGACTTAAATAGTTCCCATGCATGTTTAAGTGCTTGTATTTACATTTGACTTTATTTGTTACAAAATAACAATAGGAAGCATCAGTTTCGAATTACCAAATAACTGTAGGACAATAACCTAAACCTGGTACATGTTAATAGAAATAAATATTATAAACCAATCAAATTACAAATTCATGTTCATTAATTCAAGTTTCCATAAAATTTTAGTGTTATTTTCTTCTTTACACCTTTTGGATCGATAAAACTCGATGCATGGCCCAATTTCTCTACTATGTAAAGTAATGTGATTTAGTGGATTCAAATTCTGGTGGGAAAGACCATTGAGTAAATCGTTACATGGTAAAATTTTAGTGTTATTCAATCTTGTACATTCTTTTAAATTCTAATCTTATCCAATAAATCAAGTTTTGAAATTTTGTTAAATATTGGTTCAATATTGATTTTTTCGATAATAATGTCATTTTTAAAAAAATTATAGAAAGTTCCCATGTGAAGTATCAATTCCGAGTCTTCCGACCATTTAACCTGTCATTTGGACAAAATTCATTAAATTCCTTTAAAATGTTTAAAACTATTATTTTCTTACTATTAATTTGAAAATCTGAAGTCTTTCATTGATAGTATCAATTTGATACCCTTGTTTACTCTCAACTTTATAATCGAAATTTTGCATATGCAACTGCTGGTAATCAAACCTACCAACAGAAAAGAAAAAAAAACCCTACTAAATTCGTTTAGATAACTCTCGTAAAAATACTCCATATTATATAAGTTGCATCCGAAGAGAACTTAAACTATGTGCAGTTCATATAGTCAGGTGAAACCCCATTTGATCGATTTCGTTGTATTTTTTTTGTATGAATGTTAAAATATATTCACCAAAAAAAGACTGTAGTCCAAAAGAGTTACATCTTAAAAGTTAAAGTAATTAGCTAAAACATTTGAAGAAAAACAGCCAGAGCTTGATTAAATGGGATGGGTTGGAAACCAATATTGAAGTCCACCCTCACAGCCAGAGGCAGTTACGAGAGTGAGCAAGCGATTACGGACGTGCTTTGCAATGAGCTTGGGGAGATTGAAAGGTGGTGTTGGAGCTTTGCCATGTCGTCGAGCGTTACGTTCTCGCCAAAGGTTATGCAGAGCAGCCTGAAAAACATACCGGAGGACAAATAGATGAAGCCGTGGAATGGACGAGTCAAGAAGCAGAGAGATCAAATCGGCCTAGTTCGTGGTAAACCGGACACCAAGTAACCCTTGAGCCAGCACAGACCAGACTTGAGAGGAGTGCGTGCAAGAGAAGAAAATATGATCCCTTGTTTCCCTATGCCCCTAACAGAGAACACAAGACCCGTTTGCAGTAGCGTTCCATTGAACCAATTTGTCACCAGTAGAGAGCCTGTTTTGGACAGCAAGCCAAGTTATAAAAGAGTACTTAGGCGTTAATTGGGGAAACCAAACACCAGCATCTCAGTCACAGGTGGGGTTTGGTTGCCTTATAAAAACCCAAGTATCGTGCGAGAGAAATTTGCTCTTAAAAGAGCCGTTCTTCTGTTTCCCAAGAGGCCGATCATAACATGTTGGTTGCACTGATACACGAAAGGAGTCAAGCACATCTTCAAGTTGGTTCAGAATGTCTAGCCGGTGTCGACGTCGCCGATATGAAAGTGCCTCTGCCAATGTACTCTGCTGCGGGATTCCCATATCAATACTACCACGTTGCCCGAGCTGCCCAAACAACTGACCAAGGGGGCTCCAATCATCGAACCAGAATGATGTACCATGGCATGTTGTAACCTCCTTCTTGTGTAAACTCGCAGAAATTGGTCGATATTTCAAAATCTTCCTCCACATCCATGAAGCCCCAACACCTTTCTCATTAACTGACCAGAAGGAACCAGTTCTAATCAAGTTTCGCCTGACCCAGTTTACCCAAACGGAGCTGCCAGCCGACACAAGTCGCCAAATGAGTTTCAAAATGGACATTGTACTTGTGTCTCGCAACCGACGAAGCCCCAAACCACCCTTAGACTTTGGTTTACACACATCAATCCAAGATATCTTAGCCTTCCTCGAGCTAAGGTCCGGTCCAGACCACAGGAAAGCCGAGAAAAGGCTATCAATCTCCTGAAGACATTTTTTTGGCAAAAGAAAAGCAGAAAGCCAGAAGTTGGTGAGACTTGAAAGCACAGATTTGATCAACTGAAGTCTACCCGCGAAAGACAAGAACCGACTCGTCCAAGAGGTGATTCGTAGGCGGATACGCTCAATGAGAGGTAAATAGTCTGAATGTGTCATAGAACATGTGAGGAGGGGAAGTCCCAAATACCTCACAGGAAGAGAGCCAACCGTAAACGGGAAATGCTGGAGGATGTCTTGTTGATGTTGTAGAGAAGAACCAGCCATAAAGAGGGTAGATTTCTCCAAGCTGATTTTGAGACCAGAGATGACTGCAAACTTGTTAAAAACAACTAAAATTTCTGCAACAGAGCGTGAGCTTCCATCGGAGAAAACGAGAATATCATCGGCAAAACAGAGAGATGAGTGAGACTCATAGTATTGCAGCGAGGATGGTAGCCAATGTATCGGTGAGCTGCAGCCTTATCGAGCATAAGAGACGGGACATTCATACAGATTACAAAGAGATATGGAGACAGCGAACAACCTTTTCTCAATCCTCTTGTACTTTGGAAATAACCCGTTAGCTCGCCATTCACTTGTACAGAGAATGAAGCCGTACCAGTGCAGAGCTCAATCCAGTGAATGAATTCATTAGGGAGATTAATTGCCTTGAGTATATTTATTAAAAAAGGCCATTGCACTGAGTCAAACTCCTTGGAGATATCAATCTTCATCATGCATCGCGGAGAAATAGAGTCCTTGTGATAGTCTTTAACCAACTCCGATGCTAGCAATAGGTTTTCCATCATAAGTCTATCCTTGATGAAAGCTGACTGATTTGGAGCAATGAAGGAAGGAAAAATAACCTTTAGACGATTAGCAAGGATCTTGGATACAACCTTGTATAACACATTACAACAAGAAATAGGGCGGTAGTCCTTCATTTCCTTAGAATCAGCCTTCTTAGGTATAAGAGGCAAGATAGTCGAATTGACACCTTTAGGAAGGAAACCTTTGAGGAAAAAAAGATTGAACAGTAGTGATAAAATCTGGTCTCAAGATCGGACATGCTTGCTTGAAGAATACAACCGTGTAACCGTCCGGTCCAGGTGCTTTACTCGCTGGCATCTTAAACAGTGTTTGACGAATCTCATCTGCTGAGACCACCTTCAGTAAGCCTTCGTGCTCAACTGTGGAGCAGCGAAATGTCACCAATTCCACTAGCTGATCAACACTCATACCCACATAATCTGGTGGTGTATGCCGTAGGAACTCCTCAAAGAAACGTACTGCCTCTGCTTTGAGCTCTGGCTGTGTTTTGACATTGGTACCATCACTACAGAGTATCTCACGGATTGCATTATGACATTGTCGAGACTTGACAGCATTGTGAAAAAACTTTTTGTTCTTGTCACCAACCAGTAGCCAATGCAACTTGGATCGTTGCTTCAGAAATCTCTCCTCCAAGTCAGAGACAAAATCCCATAGCTGGAAAGCCTGCTTCTCAGTTTCCTCCGCTGCAACCATTGGGTTGGTGAGTGTAGAGAGCTGACATTCGCAAAGGGTTTTATCCTCCACCTGCTCAGAAAGGTTACTAAGCCTTTGAAGACCGAGAGACCGCAAAAGTGGTTTTAGTGCTTTTAGTTTCTTAGAAAAAAGAAACATCGCAGATGTAGAATGGTATAGACTGCTTGTGTTGCCCCAAAAAGACTGCAACGTGGGCATAAACTCTAGAAATGACAGGATAGCATTTGAAACTTAAAAGGTCCCCTTGGCTTACCAATTTGATTCCCCACCAAAAATCTGCATCTTAGATGGTCGGAGCAGCCCCCAGATTCGAAGACCCCATATGCATCCACAAAAAGCCGACACCAAGCTTCACTAACCAATATACTATCCAGTTTCTTACAAACGAGACCCTCATCTCTCCTATTCTCCCAGGTGAACAGAGGACCGTGTGAATGCATATCCACTAGAGCACAATGTCGAACGACATTCTGAAAATCTCTCATGCCAGTCGTGACAGAGGGATCATTCTCGTAATTAGAGTGCTCATCACCATCAAGTATTTCATTAAAATCTCTTGCAATCAACCAAGCCTTATTAGCAAACAAGGGAGAATCAAAATGATGTCTGAGATCCTCCCAAAGCTATTTTCTTGCTTCAGCCAAATTGTATGCATAGACAAAAGAGACAAAAAAAATCCATAGTATTCCCATATAATAAGACAAAACAGGTTACAACCTGACCACTCTTAAAAATTGGGGTTACTCTCACATCATCCTTCCAGACCACCCAAATCCTCCCTAGAGGATTAAACTCATAATTTGTCATCGACGACCAGCCACGAAATACTGAAGAAATGATCCGAGGGGCCTTATCTTCCTGGACACGCGTTTCAAGCAAACATCCAAACTGCAGGGACTCTGTTTGCACCCAGTCACGAACAATAGAATGCTTTTTTGATTTATTAAAGCCACGTATGTTCCAGAAAAAACCTGACATTAATGACGATTGCGGGAGTTCTTCTTGCTCGATATGCCAGAAGGAAACCCCCTAGCTTGCTAAGAAGAAGACTCCGAAGTAGCCTTGTGTTGTTTCGATTGCCGCGGTAATGAAGCACGAATTGGGGCGTCCACCGCAGGAACCTGCTTGACGGGAACAAGAGCTGTTCCTGCAGTACCCAAGCCAGTAGCCAAGATCTGATGGTCAACCGTAGTCACTGCAACTGCAGTATCTGACTCACCAACATCCTCTGTATCACCCAAAACAGAGAATCTAGAAAAACCGAGTATAGGACCTTGACCTGCAGCAGACGGACTACGAGCTTTGTCAGCACCCTTACATCCCTTTCCTGGGGATACAACAGACCAACCTGCAGTACCATCCTCTTGAGGAGGAGTGGTTTAACTCGTTCCCTCGTGAGCAGGAGTTGTAGACGAATCAGCCGGAACCGAAGGTGTTACCTCTAGCTCTTGAACCTTTTTTGGAGAAGCTATTTCCCCATCTTCAAGAACAATTGCAGAAACCTTTTTTGGCGATACTGGAGCGGTCACACAACCATCATTAGCATGCCCCCACATGTGACAGTGAGAACATCGCGGTGGGAGCCATGGATACAGAAACTCCACAGTTACATCCTCCTCCTTTGTCGTTTGAAACTTAAACGTAGCAGGTAAGGTTTTGGTTAGATTGACTTCCACAAACACTTTTGCCTCATCGAACTTACGAAAAAGCTCAGTGTCTGGATGCAGCCGAATAGGAGTACCAATTGGACTATTTAAGAAGCCAAGGCCCTCCCATGAAAAAAGAGAGTGGGGAACTTTCTTCAAAGTTACCCACAAGGGCATCGAGGAGATCACTGGCTGCGCATCTTCTGGAAGGGGAGACCATTTAGCCAGCATCATAGGTACACCCGCAATATTCCACATTCCTCTACGCAAAACTCGCAGCCTCATAGTCTCATCACGAATGCGAAACCGGACCAAGGTTGCAGAGTTCTCGTAAACATCTATTCGAACAGACTTATCACCAAGAGGCCAGATCTTATTGACAATCACATGAATCTTCGCTACGTGTGGAGCCGCAGAAGGGAACCGACCCACCAGAAAATCATCCCATAAGGGAACCGAATCCTGAAGCACCGCATCAGGAACCGCAATTGTTAGAACAACATCATTCAAACTAACTTCATACTCGTGTTTTTTAAGCGATGGTCGCTTATTCACCACAGCTGCATAAGATTGTTGCTTATTTTGTGAAGAAGACTCATCTCCCGGTGGGGAACCCGAAGGATCTAACTCCGACATGTACGCACACCGGCTGTGGCCGTCACAGAAACTCTAGCGTGAAGGATACTCTCAAAACCCTAGAATTGCCTATTGTGTCGCACTTTTCTTATTTAGAATCACTCCCCCAAGGTTAAAAAAATGTCAACCACTAGAGAATGATTTCGTTGTATTGCACACAACTCCTGAAGATTATTAATTAAAACTTGAAATCATTGTCGGCTTTCTGCCCTTTACGATGTGTGCGAACACTTTTCTTTTTTGTGATGTTCAAGGGAATCATATTTTTTTCCCTTTGCTTAGTCATACACAAAACCATACATACAATTTGCTATTGACTCTGATTTCGTAATGATCATATTGTTAATGATTGTGGAAGATAAACTACTCAAATTCCAAACAACAAAAAAAATCAAATACAAAACCAAAGGAGTGGTGCATTTATCATCTCTTGTTTAGTAATGAAATTATGATGTCTGAAAAAAACAAAATTAAGCACTCCGATCCAAACCAAATAACAATACCACAAGCACAAATATATCAATGCAAGAAAGGTGTCTACGCAAAATACTATCTTGCACTAGGGACCACCTCAGTATCAAAGTTTGAACTTTGTTCGAGGGAACTATTAGAATTCATGTCGTGGTCCATACATTGCATCGGTTTTTCAGAAGAGATGCATTCTTTTAGATCGGTAACAACGTGTGACATGTTTGGTCGATGTTCTGAAGAAGGGTTTGCGCATGACATAGCCAATTCAAGAGCTCTCCAAACTGAACGAGAGTTGTATTCACCGTGAAGGTTAGGATCAACAATCTTAGCGACATCTCCTCCCTTAAGCACAAGTGCCACCCATTCTGTAATGTGAGCCTTTTCGCGTCCTTGGTCAATCACATTTTGGTTTGTGATAATCTCTAGTAATAAAATACCGAAACTGTAGACATCGCTCATCTCAGCCAACCGACATGTTCTATAATATCTGGAAAACAAAGAGATAAAGTAACCGACATGTTCTATAATATCTGGAAAACAAAGAGATAAAGTAGGATTTATATGTATACAAATATAAACGATGAAGATAAATGGAGACCTAAATTACAAATTATATATATCAAGGGAGTGAACTAATGGTACTTACTCGGGATCAAGATATCCAAGAGTACCAGCAACAACTGTCGAAGCTTGTGATTCTTCTCCGATTTGGAACGATCTTGAAAGCCCAAAATCAGCAATTTTGGCCATGAACTGATCGTCCAGCAGTATATTGGTACTTTTGACATCTCTATGCACTATCGATGGTCGACATCCATAATGTAAGTATTCCAATCCTATGTAGGAGACTCATTCATGTTAGCTGATGATGTCAGAAATTCGAGAGAGTAAAATTTGGTGGGAAATAATTTAAGTGTATAACAAATGTAAGTTGTGGATGCAATTACTTTATTATAAAAAGTTTATATAGATTCAATGTTTTAACTTATATTATGATGTATATACATATATGTATGTCGATATATTATTAATTAGTAGTAACAAGTAGTAGTGGGTATAAATGAAACTGTTTTCAGTTAGTACGAACCTAGCGCAGCATCGACAGCTATTCTTAGTCTAGTACTCCATTTCAGAACAGAGTTACCATGTTTTCCTGTATTATGTTGTCAAAATTAGTCGTCGTATATTTACAAATATATGTGTATATATGTATATATATATATATATATACATCTTTCACCTGACAAATGATCTTTTAAGTCTCCATTAGACATGCATTCGTAGATTAGAGCCAAGTGATCTCTTTCATCACAATATCCAACTAGGCTCACCAAGTTTATGTGGTGAACTCTTAGAAGAAGTTCGACCTACAAACAAACAATGACAAAACATATTGGTTTCACATCATGCTAAATATATAGATCATAATTGTTTTGTTTCTTTTTGTGCAATTTTCAAATACGATATGTGGCAAATCATACCTCTGCCTTAAAGTGTTTATAGCCCTGTGATGATGATTTTGAGAGTACTTTAACCGCTACCTGCTCTGAACCATTTAAATTACCATAATACACGGTTCCGAAACCTCCTTCACCTAAGGTTTTTTGGAATTTTTTTGTCATTTCCACAACTTCAGAATAAGTAAATCTTCTCCTCTTTGTCTCGATTGATTCTTCGGATATACTAGTTGACGTAATACCTATTTGTGGCATAACAAGAAAAGGGAATAGATATACAATAGATATAGAGAAAAATTTAGTAAAACAACAATATCAGTGACACTTTATAATCATATAGTTTGGTGATTAATTTTGGTTTCTTTGCAAATACCTAAACTTGATCGCTTTCCATTTCTGAACAGAAAAATGAGAATCATTACCACTGCAATGACCACAACCGCAGAAACAGATAATGCAACAGCCATTATTGGAAATTTCTTTTTTGGGAGACATGAACTGGATAAACACTTATTATCATCATCTCCATCAACACTACAAAAAGAATATATCGATCTTTGTGAATATTTTGAATAAAAAGCCTTGTCCGACACATAACCAAGGGATCTTATGAAAATCTGCGTGGATGAATTTCCTTCTTACAATAATTTTAGTCCTTTCTTTTCTCTATCAAGTAGAGCCTTTGGAATTGAACCAGTCAGTTTGTTCTTCCTCAAGTCTCTGTAAAAACCAGATAAATCTTCGTCCTTAAGTCAAGATGATCCGTTAGAAAAAGCACCAAAACATGTCAGGAAACTTACATGAACAGCAACGGTTTCATGTTAGCTAGAAATTCCGGCACTACTCCTGTCAAATTGTTATTTGACAAGTCCCTGAAGTTTGTAAGAAATCAATGAAAAAAGTCGCGGACGTGTATAATGTTTTTTCCTCAAATGATCATACTTACAGCCTTTGGAGATTGGTTAGATTTTGAATTCCAGTTGCTATGGTTCCTGTTAACCCACTTGAAGACAAGTTTCTGTTTATAAGTCCAAACAAGAAAAAAATTAACAAGTGTAGTTAGGAAAAGTTTAAAGTCTAAAGGGGGTTGTGTTATGGAGGTCTCACAACTCACAAGGAAGTGATTTTTGGTGGGCTAGACACATCTGTGTCGTTGCATCTTAGGCCATCCCACAAAAACTGTCGTGGGACGCATGGATCTCCTTGCCATGAAATTCTACTTAATCTGTGGGTGTCTTTGATGTTTGTTATAGCAATCACTGTCATAAAACTTTTCGACTTACATGTTGGATTTAGCATATAAAATGTTTTGAGTATTTCGTAAAGACCAAAAAAAAAAAACAAGTACCATCATCATCGTTTGTTTCAGACTGCGGAAAATTGATCACTGTGAAAACTTCAATGGCATTAAGAAGAGGCGGAAGAGTTGAGTTCTGAGTTCTTTGAAGCTCTAATAAGCATTTCCCTACTTCACAAAGAGATGGTGACGGGTTGAACATAGTGATGGCGTGAAGATATTCAGGGCTCAAAGGGCTGTAAATAACTATTCCGTTCCACAAAATGCTGAACTCTCTAGTCTGGTTGGCCTCTAAGGCTTGAACCTCAGAGAAGTGAAAGTTGAAGTAAAGTTCATCATTAGGGAACTCAAGATTCTCCGTAAAACTCATTGGAGCACTAGTATTCACAGGTATTGCGGCGGTCATGAGCACATCCTGCGGCACAAGATAACCATTGGAGTTGTTCACTTTGAGATTGGTAGAAATTTGCTTCCATTCCGTCTCAAAGTGTGGAACCCATATTCGATCGTAGAAATCATTTGGGTACCTGGGCTTCCCAAACTCTTGTATTATCAACAATGGCCTACGGAAATGAGTAAAAGAAAAAAAAAAGCCTCAATATCAATTTAAACGGTGACGTACCTTATAACTTTTGTTGATTCACTTAGAACTGCCCTCAATATCGACTTCAAAGAACCTGATCTTGTGTTGTAAGTGTCATTCGGTAGAGACCTTAGTTCCAAGGCCGATATGATTGGCGTTGATGTGCCCGTCTTTATAAGACACACATCTAAAGAGTTTGACTTTGGTATATGAATAATCTCCTTCCATGTATCACCATTTACATGCTTCCCCAAATCTATTGTTACCCAGAAATTAGGGCCTATGTACAAATCAAATCTAGGAGAAACGTTTTGACCATCGTAATTTCCATAGTTACTTGTGACCCTAATCAAATATTTTGTTTCTTGGTGCACGCTAAGATTATAACAATTTCGTATTCCGTCTGGAAAGTATCTCAGCGTTGTCCGTGACTTTGGGTACTTCCACGCCACACTGGCATCAATTTTACCAATCTTTCCACTTCGGATGAAGCTTGAATCTGATGAGAACTGTAATCCAGTTTCCAGCTCAATATAAGGAGACAGTTCATTCGGGGATAACCCGCAATCTAAACTGATGAACCCTGTTTAAAGTGATAAAAAGGGTTAATGGTAATTAACAGATGGTTAGGGTCACATATTTTCAGAACTGATGGTATCTAACCTCCTAAGTAGTGGTTTACAAATATGTTTTTTCAGTTTCTTCTCTTCTATCTCAAAATGAGAAAGAAAGATGCCATGAAATTAGGTCTGGGAATAATATCAGGATCCAAAGATCTGATTCAGTCTAAATCTAAATCCAACATTTTAAAACATCTGAACGGTTCCTAAACTTCAAAATCGGGTCCTGATCCGTATCTGAATCTGGACAGGTGCTCGAACATACCCAAAGACCAAAATATACATGTACATACTAATAATATGTTAGTAATAGCCTAACAGAATAGTATGGG
>NC_025690.1:10971673-10992665 GCF_000633955.1 Camelina sativa | reverse complement strand
GGGGGGGGGGGGGGGGGGGTTTGGATATTTTTAGGTATTTCATTTACTTTTGGGTGAAGTCAGGAAAAGTTACTTGGTTATTTTTGGGAGATTTTAGGTATTTTCAAATAATTTTGCTTAGTACTAGATTAAAATTTTTTTGACCCGAGTGTTGAAAATATCTGAAGGGATCCTAAACTTCTAGATCCAATAATCATGAACCCGAAAAACCTTACATTACGACCTGCGACCAGTCGACCAAAATGGGTCAACTAAGGATACCGTTTGTGTTCAGTTCATTTTTTTGGGCTATTAGGACCCATTTGGATATGTAACTAGTTTGTTTGGTGCCGTTTTGATATTCACGGTTTTTGGTTATTTCAGTTAACCGAATAAAGCGTAATTATATTCACGGTTTGTTTGGTGCCGTAACTTAATTTGAAGTATTTCAAAATGAATGAAGATAGGTACACTAAAAATTCGTTGATAACAACTCCAAAATATAATCAATAAACCCTCTTTATCAAAAGAAGGTATATTCACGTATCCTTCTTTTCAAACGTTATATGAAAATTTGAAAATCCTATATGCTGAACATTAAAACTAGTGTCGGTACCTGCTTGAGCTTGAACACGGTGAATATCAGAGGAAAGCAGTACTAATATAAGTGCCACCGAAAGAAACCTATGAGGACTCTCCATGATTTCTTCAATCCCAAGAAAAAACTGATTAAACACTTAACCGCCGCTATAACTTATAAGCATTTTCCGCACAAAACTCATTTGGACATTTCAAGAAAAAGAGCTTACCCAGTCACGTCTACGAAAATGTGAAAACATGTCATGCCACTAAAAGCGTGAGAACATGTCTTTGTTCTATAAATATAATTCAGTTGGCGAATTTGTAAATACGTTATTTAGTTGGCAACATCTTTCCTTTGTTTTTCTTTCGGTCAAAACAATATTCAACTTGTCTTGTTTATTTGAAGAACTTATCAACTTGACGGGTGAAGATATTTTGAGAAAGAGAGATGGGAGTGGCCTTTCTATTGGTCATTGAATTAGACCGTTCTGATGTTTAAATACTTCAAAAGGGTGTCAAAAGCCCTTGGGTCAGTGCGTACGTAACTCACAGTCCAATAGTTTACACATTTGGCAAGTCCTTCACCACGTAGCAAAGTCAAATGATGAAAATTTCTCGGGTTTCGAATTTGGATTCAAATTATCCGACCCTCAGGAAAAAGATATATAAAGGCAAGAAATAAAAATAAATACGACTTATATTGGTTCATGTTCAACGTAAGAGTTACGTGACGTCTACTCCTTTCTACTGCTCCAATTTTTTTTTCTTTTAACTGTTCCAAAATTCATGATACATGTTTGGAGGTTTTACAATATTTGTTCTCCTTTTTGCTTCCTCGCTCTACAACAATAGAAAATGGTGATTAAAAAAAAAATATAGAAAATGGTGATTAAGTTCAAATGTAAGAAAAACAAACATGTTGGCAAATGAGAGCAACGGCCAAAAAAATTATAAAGCACTTTTGTGAAACAAAAGAAATTAATTCAAACAAAAATTAAAGTTTGGCTAATTTTCCAATTCAAACTTCAATTTAATTATGCACGGAAATCTTACTAAAATTGATTTGAATTAACCATTTAAGGTCCAAAAAAAATTAACTGTTATCAGCTTGTATAAAACAACGCTGAAGCTTTTGATGCACCGGAGTGAGACGGATACCATGACTGCAGCAGTGATTTGAGACGGTGATTAAGCTGGAAACTTAACCAGCCTGTTTTTTTTTTTGTTGTTATTATTGAATCGACAAATACCAATCCCTACTACAAGGGGTAATTCGACTTAGTGGAATCGAATTTTGGTGAAATCGGTCGCAGAAATAGTGCTATAACAACTTGACTAAAAACACTGAATCAAACCTCTTTTAAAAATAGTATAATAAACCTTCTATAAATTAATATTTACTATAAATTCATAATTTTTTCGATCCCTAGTTAAGTCTCATTTCGATACAGGATGAGTTGACATTATCTCCAAGATTTGTGATAAATTAATAAAAAATTATGGTTGTGCTTCTTTTGTAATATTTTTCTTTCTATTTGGATAATGTTATTTTTTTTTCTAGTTTTGAATTTGTTTTCTTAAACTGATTAAAACTTGCACATTTTTCACTTGCTTTGTTGATAAAAAAAAATTTCGTTATACTGAAGATGACGACTAAATCATCCGGAAAATAGAAGATCCTCTGTGAATATTGTAACTTCGTCACCGGCTCGGTGTAAGGGGACGGCTCGGTTGGAGATAACCCACAATCCAAACTGATGAATCCTGTTAAGTTATAGAGAAAATGTTAATTAATGGCAATTATAAATGTGTACTCCCATGTCGATTGTCTATTAGCCTACTCCACCTGGGGCTTTTATGATTTAAGTTTGGTTCTCAACTTCTGTAAAAGGCTACTTACTTACCCACTAGGCCTTAACAGAGTTTGTAAAGTTGATGTCTTATGCAATTCAACAGAAATATTTTACATGCATTCGGATTGGTTCTTTCTTTCTTTTCACCGGCACAATAACTAGAAAACGACTGGTGGACAAATAGATACAAAGGAAATATCTATTCATAACCAGGAGAAAATACTAAGAAGCGAGATACTAGAGAAATTCGGATTGGTTCATAACTCCGTGATATGCTCAAATTAAGCCCTAGAACTACTCTCTCAAATTAAGAGGTCACTGTAATATTTAGGGGTCGAATTCCACAAGTACTCAAGTCTACAAAATAAATTATAAAGTTTTATAATTAAGCTAAACAAGTGGATTTAAATAAAGAAAAGCAATGCAAAATATTAAATAAAACTGTTGCAAATTCAGAATATCAAAAAGCTATGTCCAGGGAATTTCTTAGGAAATTACAAAATATTAAATCAATAATTAAATAGGATTCAAACAATTAAAAATCAGATCTAGAATTCTAAACTCGTCTGTAAAATAAATCAGTTCTCACTGCAAATATTATCTAAATTTAAAACCAGAAAATCCAAATCTATTTGTAAAATTCTAGATTAAAAATCAGCTTTAAAAACAAGTTTACATTGTTCACAAAATTACTAAATCAAATCTCTTTCCAAGAAGTAATTTTGCTCATCAAAAGGTTTTATCAGGAAAATCAATTATATTCTTATATCAATTTATTTTCCTAGGTTATTAATTCTAGATGGCCAATCAAGGATTAATATGAAGAACAACCTATGATGAAGATCTAGAAAGATAATGAATCCTAAATAAACAGATCTAATAAATCATAAAATCTCGGTGAAAAACCCTGAACCTAACAAACAAACTACTCAGACATATTCAATGAAGAACAAAACATAATTCTGAATAATAAGCAATTGAGATTAAAAGAATAAAGAGGGAGTTTATGAATTCTTCTCTCAAAGCTGTTCAGATCTCTCTCTCCCAAAAGCTCTCAATATCTCTCTCTCTCAAAAAACTGCTAGAAAATAACTTGCTATAATAAAACTTAAGGGTTTCTAAAACCTAAAAATACTATTTATATGTCCAAAAACACGTCATGGACTAATGATGCAAATATGGAAAACTTTGGGGCTGATTTGTAAAATTTCCAAAACTTGCTTCTCTCTCGGCTAAACATGGTGTCGATCGATGCTAAGGCAGTGTCGATCGACACTCTCATCCTTCCTCGGCTCCAAGTTCTCTTTAACTGAATTGCTCCAAAATCCCTTCTAATTGCTCCATTTTGCTCATTTCATTGCCAAAATCCTAGAAAACCTGTTAAGACTTTAAAACATCCTACAAAACAAATCAAAAGGCTATAAAAGACTCCTAATATCATGGTTAAAAACCATAAAAATCATGATATATCACTCCCGAGAAATTATATATTTCATAACAAATCAATATATATATATATATATATTAATAATTAAGAGGTTATAGGTCTAGGGCCCGTACATCCCAGACTAGAGCAGTTGTATTGTCTCGTCCCACAAAGCACTCGAACTAACGATTTTCAGGCTTTTGGTAATCAATCATTATATGTTTGCATATTAATAATATGCAATCATATATCAATCGTTAGTTATGTATGCAACTTTGCATATTAACTAACGATTTACTAGTTGAGCTATGGCTCTTGGTAATCAATCGATATATGATTGCATATTAATAATAATAGATTCTTTTATGTATAATGATAAAATTGTCCTATACAAGTTAAAAACAAGATTTTCACTAATTAAATCTTAAGCCATGAAAGTTAAAAAGATTTAAATGGTTTTTGTATTATAGATTTTCGTTCTTAGATTCAAGATTTTTTTTTTGATTTTTTTTTGTTTTTAGATTTCGCAAATAAATAAAATCTCGTATCACTTTCAAAAACTCATAGAATATTTTTAAGGAATTTGTAAAAACTCTCAAAATCTAGATTTCCTATCTTTTTTTATGGAAATTACATTTTCTAAGAAGTTTATTGGAAAATAAACCAAAAACCATGCTAAAGTCTATTACTATTCAAGGCCTTAATAGTGCTATTAGCCCAAAAAATAAGTGTTAGTTTCTAGAAAATAAAATCTTCCTTTTCTCTAAAGCATACAACCATTCCAACATATATGTAACACCTCAACCGTCGATTCTTTTAGTGGGCCCCATATCCACTCCCGGCCTATGGACCCAACTCTTTTAGTCCCGGTCCGTGGCTCACCCATATCCGACGACTGGTTTGCTACGCGCGGAAGGTTTTAAATACTTGTTTACCGAGCCTACAAATCACCACATGTTCTTTTATTTGTTTTATTCTTACACACTTGCGCAGTTCCGATAATCACTTTCCAAAAGGTCACCAGTTCTGAAACTATTCCAGCATAAACAAGTTTAAATGTGAAGTTCTCTCAAGACCGTTGATCAAAAAGATAATTGCACTTTGGTGACATAGATAAACAAATCAATTCTTCTAAATGTCTCTGCAAACCAGGGTATATGATCCTATAGTCGTAGAAACATTTCAATTAACTACATCCATCCATAAGAAAACTAAGAACGCTAATTTAAAAAAGTAAAGACTATCAGGCAAAGCTTAGAGTTCGCCGATTTGAGTGGCATTTGAAAGAAGACTATATAAAGTTTTTTGGTCTCTAACATGAAAGGACGTACCGGTCTAGACTAAGAATCTCTTAATTATTAAAAAAAAAAACTGTAACGTTAATATGCTGATCTCCTTCTTGATTTTGAGCTTGAACAAGGTGAAAATTAGCAAAAGTTGCTATAAGTGCAGTTAACAAAAGCTCATGGGAACTCTTCATATTCTCTTACTTCCCAAACAAAATCCTTGCCCCAATTTTTTGAACCATAAATAAAGTTTATAACCAATGGAGCCACAAAAGTCCTTTGAACTATTCAAGCAAAGCACCTTACCAAGTCAGTCCTATGAAAACGTGAGCACATGTCCCAGTTTCTACAAAAAGAAATTCAATTTGAGGAATGAGTAAAGATGTTTTCTACGGGACAATTAATGCAATTTTTATTTGCTATTTCCTTGGTCAAAAAAATTCAACTTGTCTTTCATTAATTTTAAGAACGTTCACAAGAAATGATTTTCAGGTATTGCAAATATCAAAGATTTATGTTTTTTATGTGTGCTTCTCACTAGTCAGAAAAATTATTTTGGCAGAAAAAAATTGAATATTACTATTGGGAGCGATTTTGCAACTACGATCGCTAACTTACATGTGGACGACAATTTAACGGTTTCAAATGGTTGAGATAGGGTCCACAATCGTCCATGAGAAAGGCGAATGCGAATTCCCATTCGTTTTGAAAGCCAGTTTCTAGGTTTTACTTTTAGAGTTTGGAGCCGATTTATCCTTTGTGAGTTTGTATTTTTTTTTATAACGTTTGCCAATTTATCCTTTGTGACTATCATCATTGGAGATTTTTTCCTTCTACTACTGTTTCATCAGGTATGTTAATCTAATAATTACATATATTCAAGTGCGAGTTGTAGCCACTTTTCTTTTTATCGTGTTCAAGGGAATCATTTATTTTCCCTCTGTTTCATCATACACAAAACCATCCATACAGTTTGCTTTTGTAACCATAATTATTGGCTCTGATTTCATGATGATAGTCAATGAATGTGGAAGGTATACTACAAAATAATCAAATATACAAGATCAAAGGAGAGGTACATTCTTGGTTAGTAATTTTTGGTGTTGGGTTTCGACGATTGATAGGCCCGTAGGAGAAGCCCATTAGGAAGTGAATGCTGCATGCGGTAATGGGCCTGCTGCGAGCCCAGTAAGGAGATCCGACGGGGAAGAACGTCGAATCAAACCCGGGAAAAGATCACGGGATTGCGAGGCGAGATCTCCGAGTATACGGAGGAGATAGTTTCGAAACCATTCTCGTATAAATACTAGAGTTTTGGTTAAGAGAACACATGTGTAATTTCCTACTAAGCAACCAAGAATATATTAATCTCAATTCCAATTCGTTGTTTCTTCTTAGTTCATATCGATTTCTACCGAAAGCCTGCCCAGATCATATATGACACTTAAATACTTTAAATTGTTGTTTCTAATATCAACAATTTGACGCCGCCTCTGCCAACTTAGTTCTTCTATTCTCAAAAAAACTTTGAAGAAATCAAGGCGAAATGGATCCATCTGCAACAAACACAACCATGCTAGAAACCACTCGCGAACATGCCAGCGTAAAATCACATGTCGGCCGCGACGCGACCAGCGACATCGCACCACCAGTAACACACCAGGGGTTCGTCCCTAGCAACGCCCCCTCACAGGGTGAGCAAACTCAAATCCAGTCCGGGCATGAGGTCCCGAGTTCGATCAGATCCGGGACAGACCCGCTGCTTTGCGACACTCAAACACCGGACCTAGGTTCCTCGGGTTGCTCAGATCTCACCCGCCAGAGACCCGTCTCGCTTTGGGATCTCGGCAGCTCGAACCAAGGGGCCCTCATTGGGGTTACACCCACGTGTCTCGGGAATGGCCCCGTACCGAAAATAACAGAACAAATCGATCCGGGGGTGCACGGCGCAACCAATCTCTCCGAGATACGGGGAATGCTCGCCATCTTGATCGATAAGACTCAAATTCAGGACGTCACAAATCAAGCTCTTATGAGCAGGATCGAGTGGCATGAGCAAGAGCTCGTACTCCGCTCAAATCCTGATCTCTGCCAGGGAGACGCGTGTCCTTCAGACACTTTCTTCACTGATTCCACGGAAAGAGCGCTCCCTCGGACGCGTTTGGACTTTGCAGCGGTCCCCGTTACACCACCTGGGGTAAGAACGTTACCCGTTTTTGTCTCCTTTGGACATCCCCGAGCTCCAAGCTTGTCGGGATGAAACGATAATACGAGCACACGACCTACCGACCAGCCATCGTTTGGGTATGGGAGCTCAGCGGCACCAGATGCAACCATTCCCAGCGCGCCCAGGGATCCTTGGTCTGGGTAAACCCGACGTTAACTGTGGAACTCGTTAGCGGGACACCCCGTCTCGCGTTGACCAATAATCATGGCCTCCCCAACCCGCCAAGGAATGATGCGGTAAGCGCCCAATTTCTCATGGAGTACATGAACAAGACTGGCGCCAAAATGGCCCAAATACGCTCCAAAGTCCATCTGGCCACCAGCGCGGCCCCAGATATAGATCGCACAATCGCAGAAACGAGCCGTACCCCGTTTACCAATCGAATCGCAAAAGTTCACCTTCAGGACGTGGGCAAGCTGTGTTTTCCCGAATATGCGGGAGTCTTGGATCCCAGAGCACATCTACGCGCATTCAGATTGGCAATAACCAAAGCCTACCACACCGATGACGAGTGCGAGGCCGGCTATTGCGGCTATTTTGCCGAGAACCTTGTCGGACCTGCGTTGGAATGGTTCTCTTCTCTTGAATCTAACTCCATCGACAACTTTGACCAACTCGCCTCGGCATTTTTGAAACAGTACTATGTCTTCTTCCATGCGAAGGTAACCGAGTCGAACCTCTTGCTTCTAGTCCAGGGGAAGGACGAAGGCCAGGATAGCAAACTTAAACGACGAGGTTGCCCTGACGGCCGTCCGACACGGCCTGTGGTACACCTCAAAATTCCGAGAAGGACTCACTATTCGACAACCCTCGTCGCTCGACGACGCGCTTCATAGGTCCATCTATTTCGCCAGAGCCAAGGAAGAGAGAGCCGCTATGGCCGAACTCCTTAAGTCGGCATAGGCACCCTTTAACCTGTAACGACCCGCTGCAGCGGTACGAGAGATGGTACATACATGGTACGAGAGATGGTACGTACGCGGTACGAGAGTTGGTACGTACGCGGTACGAGAGATGGTACGTACGCGGTACGAGAGCTGGTACGTACGTGATACGTAAGGCGTGGTCGATCGCAGTACGCTAATGGATCGATAACAGTACGACCGGAGGGTCGAGAGCGGTACACTAATGGGTCGATAGCTGTACAACTAGAGGGTCGATAGCGGTATGCTAATTGGAAGTCACCATGATAGTATTAGAACGTCATCAAGACGGTATCAGGACGTACTTGGTACGAACCTCGGTATTGAGTAGGAGGATATTGGGACGGTATCCGGACGTACGTGGGACGGATAAATGGGATAGAAGGGCACTGACCATGAGTCCGAAGAATGGAGAGTTCGAGACTACCAAAGTAGTGAGCAGATGTTTGAATTGAAGAATAACGGGACCCTTGGCTTTCATGTAGATGATGCAGGCATGTAAGTTGCCGAATGGGAAGTGGGAACGGAAGTCCTAGAGATGATGATAGTGATAGTGAAAGTGATAGTGATAGTGATAGTGGAAGTGATAGTGAACTAGGACTATCCGGAAATGGTCGCGTCGGTGAACAACAGATTGGGCCGATGGACAAGGATGGATCGATTAGACTATGGGCCGATGGATGGCCCGGGAACTCAGAAATCTTGCGGAGATTTAAGCCGACTCACAGGAATGTAAATCCGAGAGAAATGGAAACTCACGAAAAAGGAAAAGTTGATCGGATAAGGATAGATGCGAAAAATATGGGAACTTAGGGAGCGATAGGGCTTATCGTTTCGAGGAAACTCGAGGCGGTAGTCGACCCTATATATATAGAATATACCCTAAACTCTCTCGAGAGTATTCGCAAAAACCTTTAAACCGCCGCAAAAAGAAGAGAAGAGTTTCCATAGACCTTGGCCGAGAGAATCCTAAGTCTAGATCGAGAAGAGAACTGTAAGTGTTCTCCCATCTTGAACCGTTGATAGTTTATGGTTGATACATCGGTTGATAACAATGTTGGTCTGTCCGTGTAGAGTTGGGGATCAGAATTGGGCGTAGGAACCAAGAGTTTAGCACCGAAGGTTAGTGCGTGACTATGGCCGAGTTCCATGGTTGGACTGTTGACTTGCGGTTATTTTATCTTGTTTGATTGCTTGTCATGGTTAATGGTTAATGATTTCTATTGCAATATGAAAGGTGGTTGGTCTAAACGAATTAGGCGACTACCCAATGTGAATTTTTTGACTTGCATGACTCGATTGAATATGCCCTTTGTTAGATAAGATTGTAGAACTGAGCCTAGTGAGACGGGATGAGTGCTCCAATTAGCAAACATATTTGTTTACACCTCCTTTTATGGACGTAGGAAAGGATAGGTCTGATGACCAAGATTTTAGTGGCTGACCAGCTCGTGTGACGGAGGCAAGGGAGGGAGAGGATGGTGGCTTTTGGTAGTTTATTATGGTTTATTATTTTAAAGAATTTGTTAGGGGGATTTTTAAGTCTTTGGGTTTGGCATCTTGGATAATTTAACCTCTTATTATTAATGCATACACTACAAGAAAATACACGATTTGCAACTCCCAAAAACGTCAGAAAACAGTCGCAAACAGCTACTTTGCGACTATTTAATAACTATTATAGATGGTCGCTAAAAAATGGTCGCAAAATAAGTAAGTCTCAAAATAGTCCTAAATTTACAACCACTTTGTGACAGCATAATATGGTCATGTATTAGAGACTAAATTGTGACCATAATGATATCACAGATTAGCGACATTATTGAGAAAAATTACAAAAAATTAATTAAAATAATAAACAAAATATAATTCTTATATATATATATATATATTTTTTAAATTATTTCTTGACAAATTTCCTTTAAATTAATATATATATATATATATATATATATTGATATTTAATAAACCACCCAAACCAAGAATTGAATAATTGATACAGAATTGAACCGGCCACTAAATCACGGTTGAACCGGCTGCTAAAATCAACCAAAAAAAACCCTAATCACCATAGCGAGGCCTCAGCCGCCGCAACCAGATTCCATTTGCCAACGATTCCTGTTGCTTGCTATGCTTCTTCCGCCAAGGTTCCTCGGTGGTCTCGTGGCGTCGGATCTGTTTATGTTCTTCAATGACGAAACAAACGGCAGTGAGAATATTTTGTTGTCTAAAGCTTGTGAATCGGAGATACGGAGAGAAAACAGAGGCGGAGAAAGAAGGGCGGTTGAGTGGTTTGAATTAAACGCTTCCAATCTATACGACCTAAGAGAGAGGCAGTGGAAATGAAGAATGAATCTGATTGTAACTCCCCCGAACCGCTCGCACGGCCGGACTAACCGAGGACCGGCTCGGTGGTCGTCACACACTAGACAATTGCCTGCGATCTGGCCGAGGTTCCACCAACGAATTAGGTTCCCCAGCCAGTCCACTGGCATCCGTCTATCCGTTACGTACATTCCTTAGGCTTTGCAACCCTCGGTCCGTACGCGGCGTTGCTGGACCCAGAATATCTCCGAAAACAGCTCCACTTGTCCGAATTATATATGAAAATAAACGATTTATTATATATAGAATTAAGTTTACAAAATTCATAAAAACACAGACCAAAAATGTTTGATCCAACTTAACAAAGAAACAATGAATTTAAAAATAACAACAAGAAACAAGGACTTTGCAACACAGCATGAAAACATCCTATCTGATCCATTAAACTCGGTACTACCCTCCTAACTTTCCCTGCAAGAAAAACAATTGTGGAGAGGGGTGAGTAATCTAGTATTACCCAGTGAGTTGGGCAACCCTCTAACATGCTAACCCCTTAAAATGCTAACTTCCTATAACATGCTATCTCCCTATAACATGCTATCTTCCCGTAACATGCTATTTCCCTATAACATGCTATCTCAAATCTTCCAACTACCCCACAACTACTCCACAATCAAAGCATGCAATGCGGAAGCATAACAAGCAATCAAGTAACACCCAAATAATCAAGCAAGCAATCAAGGAACAAACAAGACCCGGCTCGCCTAGACCTTGACTCTAACTTGGCATCCACGTCACTTTACTTTGCAATGACTGCCAAATCTGAAAGAGCTAGCCATGCATCAAGATAACTTGATCATGCTTGACCCTAAAGTCAGGTAACCGCACCATGACTGACCCTCCAACTTCACATAGGGATATCACAATCACCTAGGGAAACAACCAATACAAATCCACAACCTTGGGCCCATCGATCCTCTGTCCTGTCCCAACACTCTTCCGCGTTGATACCACAAAGGCAACCAATCGGACACACCCCAAATCATCTGAATAATCAGCCATCCCAGGTACACAATCGGGTAAACCGTGCCGCATCGTCATGCGGTTAAGGCTAGTAGCTAGCTAGACCCAAATCTATCCTGCCAAGAGCTAGAGAGCTCACACACCTCCCATCCCCTTAAAACCACAACTCACCTTAGCTTTGAAGATCTTTGGCTTGATTAGAACTCCACCACACCACGCCGATCTGACAGCACCTCTCCTTGATCTTTAACTCCTCTCACCGCCGAGATCTTCTCTTCTTCTTCCTCTTCACTCGAAAATCTCTTGATTTTCTTTACAAAAGTTTGAGAGAAAATTTTGGCAAAGCTTTGGTGTTTAGAGAGGGTTTTGGTCGAAAATGAGAGAATAGAGGTGCTATTTATAAGCACTTCAATCTATCTCATGGACTAGCAAGTGGCAAAAATCGAGTGACAAGTGTCACATTTTTTGCATGTACTCTCCCCCACTCGCGCGTGCATCTCATTCGCTGGCGAAGGAGGCTTAATCCATCGACATGTGGCGTTTCTCTCCCATGGAGAGACTCTTCCACTTATTCGTCCTTCCCTCGTATCTCTTGCGTCCCAAGCTGCCGTGCTTGTCCGCAAAGACGACTCACTCGTCCGCGAGTCCAATTCCTCGGCAGTCCTCGGTCCTCCTGTCCGTGACTCCCGTATTTTTTGGCTCTCTTTGGACCTCTTGTCCATGCCATCAGTATTTCACGGCTCTCTTCAGACGTCCTGTCATGTACGTTCGATCCATCCGTGATTCCATGGTACATCTTCCGTCCATCTGGTACAAGGCCATTCCGTTCCCATGGTCCATCTTACGTCCCACGTCCCATTTTTCCACGGCCATTACTTTCCTTTTTCCTTCCTTTGGTCTTTTCACCAAGTTTCTCGATCATTCATTCACCACTGGTCCGGATGTCCCAACAGTTCCCATCCGTTCTTTGGTTCTGGACCTTTTGTGTCTTGGTAACTTCAGGTACAAGTTACTTAGGCCATTCTCCGAAATTTCCTTTTCTCTGTCTGTCCGAGACATCTCCACGTACTTCGTACACGTCCGATACGTACTTTGTGATACGGGTCAATACATTGTACCCCCCTTAAAAGAATTTGTCCTCGAATTCCAGTGCCTCGATCACCTTACCGTGATGTCCATGACTTATCGCTACTTGCGTCTTCTCCTTTAAAAATCTCCCTGATTATTATAGCAATGATCATTCATTTGACAACATGACATTGACTTGTTTGTCTTGAATCATCTGAGCTTCTTCATCTTCAGCATTTTCTTCCTTGGATCCATACTTCTCTCATTTTCATAACCGAGTTTCTTCTCCATACTCCTTAGTCGCTATTAAGAATTCTTGAGAACTTCTTCCATTCTTTCCTCAAGTTGGTTCATCAGAACTTCCCTTGGTACTGGACTCCATATATAGGGTTTAAGTGCTCGATCCATGATCTTCTTGCACCCTCTTTTCTTTGCCACATTATTTTCTTGCACTCTCTTTCTTGACTTAGTCGATTATCGAATCCGACTGTGTCGCCACACCTTCTATTTTGAAACTACTCCACTAATTATCCTTCGTCTCTTGCCCATCACTTTCTTAGCATTCTCTCTTTCCCATCAGATTGTCCCTCCCGGATCAATCGTTCGACGTTTTACATTTTGCCCTTGCAACAATGTCTTCTCTCTTTTCTCTCTCCTAATCTGATCGTCCCTCCTGGATCAGTCATCTTGCCTTTAATAGATATTGTCATTGCAACAATTCTCCTTCTCTCTTTTTCCTTAACCCAATTCTCTTATCTTGTCTCAGCGTCTCCGAGTATCCTCCCGATGACTCTCATGCTGTCTTGCTTTTGTCAGATCGCATTTTTACGGTGTTTAGGTGAGTCCTTAATCAATCATGCCAAAACAACACAACTCAAACAATGGGTTAGTTATGCAACCAATATGCAATCTAAACCAACATGCATGCAAACACACAAATGCACAACCAAGCAATCACACAAAACCACAACCAAAAAAACGCAAGCAAGCAACACACGACCAGGTACAATATTTAGTCCTCACGACCTAGATAGAATATTACACACCAAAAGGAAATAAGTTCAAACATTCCCCAAAAGGTTTACACAAGACCCTATAACATGGCTAACAGGTGCCTAGGGTTCTCTCAAGAACTTACACATTCTACAGTTGCACTCGCATCTCTCAGACGGCTGGTCGGCACTTTGTTCAGCAGGCGGGTTCACAGAAGTCGAGGTCGCAGGCTCTGGGGCTCCACTCTCACTCGGTCTACCATCATCCGTCCTCACGGTTCTGGTCGGACAGTCTTGTAGTTGATGCCCAAATGCACCACACTCCCAACACACTACCACATATCCCGGTCCTGGAGCGCACAAGGCTGCTCTCCAGCAATAACGAGCTTGGTGTCCACTCTCACCGCATGCCGCGCAATGGACAGTGTTTCTCAGCTGCACTCGGGAAGGGTTAGTCACTCTCTTCCTAGCTTGTGCACGGGTTCTCACCAATCCCCTCCGTGGTTGTATCTCCTCACGCTCCATGGGTCCGATAATGTCACTCATCAACCTGGTCCGCTTCTCACTTGGCTGTCTTTGTTCCAAATGGACTACCTCTTTTCTCAACCGACCCTCTTCGGCTAACTTCTCCACTAAATCCATCATGAAGTCCTTAAGATCTTGGACCATTCCTCCCACTATCTCATCTCTTGATTCATGTTCATGTGCCACCTCTTGGCTCCTTGGTTCACCATTGGCCACACTTTCCTCACGTTATGTGGTTTCCTCATCACGCCCTTTGGGTTCACTCCCGATTCTTATCACACCACTTCTCGCGTTTGCATCATCTTGATCTTGGCTCGGCTCATCCTCGGCCATAGGTACACTTTCACTCTCGAGTACCGCCTCAGCCATACCCTCATGCTCATTCACCTTCTCGGTATCATCTAATCCCAATCGCCTCGTCAAGGCCTCGTTGTTGATTTCCACTTGATGTGTGTCAGGTTTTAACCTAGAATAACACAACGAAAAAGCTGCAAGTGCACAGTAAATCAATTGTAGTATTTAAGGTATTGATCCCACATAGACTAGTAAGTTACGCGACGAGTTTTATGAAGAAGAAATATGGCTAAGACAAAATAAAAGAGGGGGTTTGTTGTTGGTTTTCCTATGAACCAAAATAGAAAGCAAATAAGAAATAAAGCAATGTAAATAGCAATAGACAAAGTGTTGTGTAATAGGGAATTCTCAGGGTATCATGGATCGAATCATACTAATAAACTAAACAGGGTATTTTCGATTATTAACGTTCAAGAACTCAAATTTGGACTAAGCAACTGGCCTATTCCCATGTAACCTAATCACTATGTCTAGACAACCTAGATTACTCTATTTCCGTAGGTAAATAGGAGCTAAATACACATAAATAATCCAAGTTTGATAAGTTCACAAACAAAACTCCATAACTCAACTTTTGGTTGGTTATGACGCTTTGCTCATCTAAATTACTTTAGGCGATTTAAATCTATCCTAAAAGCAGTAGCTAGGGCGTCAATCAAGCAGTAAGCAACAAAGATTTATTTAGATGGAGAACAATAAACGAACAGACCCAAATCTAATCACCCTAGTCAACAATCCATGAATCCCCTTTTGAAACCCCTTAAACCCAACAAGAGAACTACTCAGACATACTCATGCAAATCAAAGTTATATGAATAAGATATTGCATAAAAGATTAAGAGTATGAGAAAAGGGCTAAGAAATCTTCTCTGGAATACAAAGTAGATGATTCTTCTTCCTTAAACAAGTAGAGAACACTAACGAAATAATTTAGAAAGAGTAGAAAGTGAGANGTAACCTAATCACTATGTCTAGACAACCTAGATTACTCTATTTCCGTAGGTAAATAGGAGCTAAATACACATAAATAATCCAAGTTTGATAAGTTCACAAACAAAACTCCATAACTCAACTTTTGGTTGGTTATGACGCTTTGCTCATCTAAATTACTTTAGGCGATTTAAATCTATCCTAAAAGCAGTAGCTAGGGCGTCAATCAAGCAGTAAGCAACAAAGATTTATTTAGATGGAGAACAATAAACGAACAGACCCAAATCTAATCACCCTAGTCAACAATCCATGAATCCCCTTTTGAAACCCCTTAAACCCAACAAGAGAACTACTCAGACATACTCATGCAAATCAAAGTTATATGAATAAGATATTGCATAAAAGATTAAGAGTATGAGAAAAGGGCTAAGAAATCTTCTCTGGAATACAAAGTAGATGATTCTTCTTCCTTAAACAAGTAGAGAACACTAACGAAATAATTTAGAAAGAGTAGAAAGTGAGATGGTGACTTCAAAGATGAACGACGATGGCTTCCAAGAAGAGCTGAGAGAGAACAAGCTTTGACGGCTGTGTAGGGGTCTCTGGTCGTCTCTAGGGCTGCTGCTGGAGGCATGGATGGATGTAAAATGACCTGGTAATGGTACCGCTACAACTCTGGGTCACGTACCCTCTATAGCCGCTTCTCTTGGCCTTCTCTTTGTCTCCACAATGAGAGTTGGTACTCCCTCCTCAGCATTGGACAACATCTCAACCACTTCCAGATACTGCTCATGGTCACTATCATTTGAATTCGGGTTCTCATCACTCCCAGCTACGTTCGAACTAGCGTTGGCTCCATCTCCAACATTGGTCTCTGATCCGACATTGGTGTCACAACATTGTCCTTCTTCTTCGGAGTCTCCAACACGATCGTGGAGGATCCCCAACACGATCGAGGAGGATCCAAGAGCATGAAGAACAACCCGAGGATCTACCCGAGGACGAACTCGACCACATCCTCGTGTACCACATCGTGTAGACCCTCGGGCAGGACTGGGAAGCTAGGTCAAAGGGGTTTCCATATATAAACCCCTCCTCCTCTTCCTCGCAAAGGAGCATGCCGCAGACCCTCAAACCAGAGAGCGAGAGCTTCTGTGAGAGAACTGAGCGACTCAAACACTTTTCCATTTTGTTTTGGATTTTATTTCATAACTTTTAATCATTTTCTTTAGATTTCTTTCTTGTACTTTTATCCCTCTACTTTATCGTTTAATATAATGCAATTTTCCTTCATATTTGTTGTTTTGTTTCTTGCTATGATTTTCGAGTGGTGAAGTAAAGTTTTTAGGGATGGGATAGATGATTTTGTGTTCTTGATCGGTTAGGATGTCTTAGTTGATTGAATATGTTTAATACATTTCCTTCTAGATTGGTGTTCTTAATGCTGTCAACAAACCGAGAGGGTGAGATTAGATCTAAGTTGTTTTACCACCGAGAGGTGTAGATGAGATGCTTGAATCAATCAATGGTAGAGGTTTACTCACTTAGCCTAAGAGATTAGATGAGTAAGGGGTGACAATAATGAACCGGATCTTAATGCCTGCTTGGTCATGTTTCTCTAACGAGAGTTGGGTAGGGGAGTGATCAAGGTTGATTATTTCTATCACGAGAGTGTTTTAACAAGATTTTAGAGATTCATTGTCTAGGAAATATTTGCTTGACGCATGTAAGGCATCTGTACTGGTTAGGAACACTTAGGATTCGATTACCCCATCCTTAGAAGCTTTAGTATTTTAATTGCTTGCATTTTCATTCATCACTCGATTTGTTACCCGATGAGGTACACGATACCCTGCATCTAGTAACCCCTTGAGTTGTTCATATTTCATTTGCTTACTCGATCCCCCCCACCCGATCTTGTACTCGAATGCTTGCATCGAGTGCTTAGGTCGTGTGGTTCTTTGTTTATACTCTTTTCTTTTATTATTTTAGGATTGTTAGATAAAACCCATAATTGCTTGGCTTGACTTGCATTGTTCTTATTGCATCCTTCCTGCTAGCATAAACAACCATTTGGATTGATAACCATTTTTACTACAACTGCATAGGGAATTGATACCCTGGGTGAAAAACCTACTATCAATTTGGCGTCGTTGCCATTTGGTTGATTTTATTTTGCTACGTTTAGGATTTCAGCACTCGCTAGATCAAGTTCTTTTGTTTATATTGGTTCGGAGTCTGACTTGTTTGCTTTCGTTCTTGTTTGTTTTCAATCTCAAGTACAACCCGAGCACCCACCCGACCCGTCACTCGATCGCCTGGATCGAGTAGACCCTCGTGTACACACTCGGTTACTTTCCTGTGCATGCAAACACGATCCAAAGGTAGCCAAAACCTGAGTCTTTTCATTGATAACATCGACAGACCAAGGCTACTCAGACAACAACAAGTTCAACCGCAACCAGCAATCATTGACGAGACAATGAACAATCTAAACGGTCCACCAGCTCCTCAAGCAAGGACCAACATAGGAGCAGGAGATGCTCCATCTACTCACACTCAAAGGAATGACATTGTGCCACCTGCTGTCTAGAACAACAATTTTGAGATCAAGAGTAGTCTCATCCAGATGATACAGAGTAATAAGTTTCATGGATTGCCAATGGAGGACCCATTGGATCATCTGGATTAATTTGATAGGCTTTGTAGCCTCACAAAGATAAATGGAGTTAGTGAGGTTGGATTCAAACTCAGGCTTTTCCCATTCTCTTTGGGAGACAAAGCACACATCTGGGAGAAATCACTGCCCAAGGAATCCATCACCACTTGGGAAGCGTGCAAGAAGGCATTCCTGGCCAAATTCTTCTCCAACTCCAGAACCGCAAGGCTGCGAAATGACATTTCCAGCTTTGTTCAGAAGAACAATGAAACGTTCAGTGAAGCTTGGGAACGTTTCAAGGGATACACTACCAGATGTCCTCATCACGGTTTCAGCAATGCTTCATTTCTGAGTACACTTTACAGAGGATTGGTCCCCAAGATACGGATGTTGCTGGACACCACAAGCAATGGTAACTTCCTCAACAAGGATGTTGATGAAGGTTGGGACCTAGTGGAGAACTTGGCTTAATCTGATGGCAATAACAATGAGGAATATGATCGCTCTGTGCGATCTACGGGAGAGGAAATGCCAAGTACAAGAGGGACATGAAAGCCCTCAATGACAAGCTCGACAAGCTCCTCAACCAGCAGCAGCATGTTCATGCAATATCAGAGGAAGAGCAGTTACAACAAGATGGGGAGAGTGTACATATAGAGGATGTTCACTACATCAACAATCAGGGAGGTTACAATAAAGGGTACAACAACTACAAGCCCAATCCGAATCTGTCTTATCGGAACCCAAATGTTGCCAATCCTCAGGACCAAACTTACCCATCTGCGGTTCAAGGGAACCAGGTACAACAGAAGCCTTTCGTCCAGTACAATCAAGGCTATGTACCTAAGCAGCAGTACTCTGGCAACTACAACCAACCACATGGATTCCAACAACCTCAAGGTCCGCAAAACCAATCACAAGAAGCTGAGTTACGCGGCCTACTTCAGCAAATGATTCAGAATCAGGCTTCAGCATCTATGGACATCGCAAAACGGTTCGCAGAGATGAGCAACAAGATCGACTCAGGATACAATGATTTGAACGCAAAGTACGAATCACTCAATACTAAGGTTAGATACCTAGAAGGCCACCGCAACAACCAACCGGCTCCAAAGATCAACCAACTCCCAGGAAAAGCAGTTCAAAACCCTAAGGATTACGCCACTGCCCAAGCCATCTTCCTTGATGATGACTATGAGGATTACCTCACTGAGGACAGTGATGTTCAAGATGGGAAGGATAGGGATCACTCAATGATAAATGAGGCCAAGTACTACATATCCGAGTATGAACCCGAGCCTTCACCCGAGGAGACTAATCGAGTTGATGATCGAGCACTGGTTGGGGGATCACAAATCGAAGAACCACCCGAAGCAGAACCCGATGACCTACCCGATGAGGGTGATTGGATGATTCATCGAGTAGATGTTGAAACGAGAGGTCAGCCTCAACCACCTGTAGCAGCAGAAGGGGAACTAGAGGAAAGTTTCAATGCTGCACTAACATCCAACTGGAGGAGCTTGCAGAGCGTATGGCCAAGCGTAGAACTCCACCTCCAAAGCTTATGCCACCACACCAACTTCGAGAGGAATCCGCCAAGGAGGCAGCTCGGCTGGAGAATGAGGTTAAGGAGGCTGTTAAGGAGATTGGGTTTGAAATTCTCAGGAGTGGAGTGTGCTTAGATCCTGATCTGCGAATCGAGGAAAAATTAGAGGATCCTGGCTCCTTTACTTTGCCATGCTCGATAGGACTCCGAATTTTCAAGAATTGCTTGTGCGACCTTGGAGCTTCAGTTAGCATTATGCCACTGTCAGTTGCCAACAAGATGGGATTCACCAGTTTTAAACCAAGTTGTCTGTATTTGGTTCTAGCTGATAAAACAGTCAGGCATCCTATTGGGATCATTGAAGACTTGCCACTCAGGATTGGCAAGGTGGAAGTTCCTACTGATTTCATGATCCTTGATATGGACAAGGAACCAGACGATCCACTAATTCTAGGAAGGCCATTTTTGGCAACAGTAGGCGCTGTGATTGAGGTGAAGCTAGGAAATATCAGAATTGAGCATGGTGAGCACTTCAAGATGGAGGTTGATGTGAAGAAGGGGATTAAGAGGCCAACCATTGATGGTCAAGCTTTTTCCACTAAGACAAAGCAGAGAAAAGTCAAAAACCGCATTTGCCTTGGAACCTGGACAAAACCTGGAGAATCAGTTGAACCAGCCTACTACAGTGGAGAGGATTCCAGAACCTCTCCCTGAAAGGATCCATGCTTAAGGAGCATGAAGAGTCAAGCTTAGTGACTTTAAACAAGCTCACTTGGGAGGAAGTCCCAAAGGTATCTTTTAATTCTAGTTTATTTTTTTATTTATTTTTCTCTTTTTACGAATTAAAAAAAAAAAAAAAAATGGAAAAGTTAGAAAGGGAAATTGAGGAACCCGAGGGTCAGCCCGACACCGTACTCGACGCGCCTGATCGTGTCCCTGCTCGGGTGGCGAGTGGAGTCCAAATTCCACAAGCAAGCCCACTCTCGGCAAAGCCCAACCACCAACCCTAGCTTATTTAAGGGTTTTGAAACCCTTCTCCCTCATTATCACCGATAAGTCTTCTCTCAACCCTAAAGCTTTAAGTTTCCATAGTTTCTACTCTCTCTCGATCTCAAGTCTCATTCGATTTCTTTGGGAACTAACCCTATTAACCTCGAGGCTTAGCTTTTTCTTCTCAAGGATTCAAACATGGAGTCAAACGCGAAAACCTACCAAAGGAAGGGGAGAAGATCAACCTCCACCGCTGCTACAATCGGAGTTGATACCGCTGAACCTCGAGAGTCCCAAGGGAGAG
>NC_025690.1:10963419-10971269 GCF_000633955.1 Camelina sativa | reverse complement strand
CAGAACAACAATTTTGAGATCAAGAGTAGTCTCATCCAGATGATACAGAGTAATAAGTTTCATGGATTCCCAATGGAGGAGCCATTGGATCATCTGGATGAATTTGATAGGCTCTATAGCCTCACAAAGATAAATGGAGTTAGTGAGGACGGATTCAAACTCAGGCTTTTCCCATTCTCTTTGGGAGACAAAGCACACATCTGGGAGAAATCACTGCCCAAGGAATCCATCACCACTTGGGAAGCGTGCAAGAAGGCATTCCTGGCCAAATTCTTCTCCAACTCCAGAACCGCAAGGCTGCGAAATGACATTTCCAGCTTTGTTCAGAAGAACAATGAAACGTTCAGTGAAGCTTGGGAACGTTTCAAGGGATACACTACCAGATGTCCTCATCACGGTTTCAGCAATGCTTCATTTCTGAGTACACTTTACAGAGGATTGGTCCCCAAGATACGGATGTTGCTGGACACCACAAGCAATGGTAACTTCCTCAACAAGGATGTTGATGAAGGTTGGGACCTAGTGGAGAACTTGGCTTAATCTGATGGCAATAACAATGAGGAATATGATCGCTCTGTGCGATCTACGGGAGAGGAAATGCCAAGTACAAGAGGGACATGAAAGCCCTCAATGACAAGCTCGACAAGCTCCTCAACCAGCAGCAGCATGTTCATGCAATATCAGAGGAAGAGCAGTTACAACAAGATGGGGAGAGTGTACATATAGAGGATGTTCACTACATCAACAATCAGGGAGGTTACAATAAAGGGTACAACAACTACAAGCCCAATCCGAATCTGTCTTATCGGAACCCAAATGTTGCCAATCCTCAGGACCAAACTTACCCATCTGCGGTTCAAGGGAACCAGGTACAACAGAAGCCTTTCGTCCAGTACAATCAAGGCTATGTACCTAAGCAGCAGTACTCTGGCAACTACAACCAACCACATGGATTCCAACAACCTCAAGGTCCGCAAAACCAATCACAAGAAGCTGAGTTACGCGGCCTACTTCAGCAAATGATTCAGAATCAGGCTTCAGCATCTATGGACATTGCAAAACGGTTCGCAGAGATGAGCAACAAGATCGACTCAGGATACAATGATTTGAACGCAAAGTACGAATCGCTCAATACTAAGGTTAGATACCTAGAAGGCCACCGCAACAACCAACCGGCTCCAAAGATCAACCAACTCCCAGGAAAAGCAGTTCAAAACCCTAAGGATTACGCCACTGCCCAAGCCATCTTCCTTGATGATGACTATGAGGATTACCTCACTGAGGACAGTGATGTTCAAGATGGGAAGGATAGGGATCACTCAATGATAAATGAGGCCAAGTACTACATATCCGAGTATGAACCCGAGCCTTCACCCGAGGAGACTAATCGAGTTGATGATCGAGCACTGGTTGGGGGATCACAAATCGAAGAACCACCCGAAGCAGAACCCGATGACCTACCCGATGAGGGTGATTGGATGATTCATCGAGTAGATGTTGAAACGAGAGGTCAGCCTCAACCACCTGTAGCAGCAGAAGGGGAACTAGAGGAAAGTTTCAATGCTGCACTAACATCCAACTGGAGGAGCTTGCAGAGCGTATGGCCAAGCGTAGAACTCCACCTCCAAAGCTTATGCCACCACACCAACTTCGAGAGGAATCCGCCAAGGAGGCAGCTCGGCTGGAGAATGAGGTTAAGGAGGCTGTTAAGGAGATTGGGTTTGAAATTCTCAGGAGTGGAGTGTGCTTAGATCCTGATCTGCGAATCGAGGAAAAATTAGAGGATCCTGGCTCCTTTACTTTGCCATGCTCGATAGGACTCCGAATTTTCAAGAATTGCTTGTGCGACCTTGGAGCTTCAGTTAGCATTATGCCACTGTCAGTTGCCAACAAGATGGGATTCACCAGTTTTAAACCAAGTTGTCTGTATTTGGTTCTAGCTGATAAAACAGTCAGGCATCCTATTGGGATCATTGAAGACTTGCCACTCAGGATTGGCAAGGTGGAAGTTCCTACTGATTTCATGATCCTTGATATGGACAAGGAACCAGACGATCCACTAATTCTAGGAAGGCCATTTTTGGCAACAGTAGGCGCTGTGATTGAGGTGAAGCTAGGAAATATCAGAATTGAGCATGGTGAGCACTTCAAGATGGAGGTTGATGTGAAGAAGGGGATTAAGAGGCCAACCATTGATGGTCAAGCTTTTTCCACTAAGACAAAGCAGAGAAAAGTCAAAAACCGCATTTGCCTTGGAACCTGGACAAAACCTGGAGAATCAGTTGAACCAGCCTACTACAGTGGAGAGGATTCCAGAACCTCTCCCTGAAAGGATCCATGCTTAAGGAGCATGAAGAGTCAAGCTTAGTGACTTTAAACAAGCTCACTTGGGAGGAAGTCCCAAAGGTATCTTTTAATTCTAGTTTATTTTTTTATTTATTTTTCTCTTTTTACGAATTAAAAAAAAAAAAAAAAATGGAAAAGTTAGAAAGGGAAATTGAGGAACCCGAGGGTCAGCCCGACACCGTACTCGACGCGCCTGATCGTGTCCCTGCTCGGGTGGCGAGTGGAGTCCAAATTCCACAAGCAAGCCCACTCTCGGCAAAGCCCAACCACCAACCCTAGCTTATTTAAGGGTTTTGAAACCCTTCTCCCTCATTATCACCGATAAGTCTTCTCTCAACCCTAAAGCTTTAAGTTTCCATAGTTTCTACTCTCTCTCGATCTCAAGTCTCATTCGATTTCTTTGGGAACTAACCCTATTAACCTCGAGGCTTAGCTTTTTCTTCTCAAGGATTCAAACATGGAGTCAAACGCGAAAACCTACCAAAGGAAGAGGAGAAGATCAACCTCCACCGCTGCTACAATCGGAGTTGATACCGCTGAACCTCGAGAGTCCCAAGGGAGAGGAAACGTTCCGCATTCCCAACTGTAGGCTGGACATTTTGCTTCCCCAACCCGATGCTCAACCTGATCCGGTGCTCGAGCAACCGATCAAGTAGACCACCAAGTTCGCTCACCGAGTTCGCTCACCGAGTCCAATGGCGAGTGCTGTTCGCCGATCTCCTCGGCGTAGGGACCTGTCTACGTCCGAAAGAACCCTTACCGACCCCATGGAGGTCGATTCTAATGCTGGTGGAGAATAGAAAAGGGAGATCCAAACCTCTCAATCAAGGAGCAGACCTGCGGTTACAAGAGGGAAGAGACTGACTTCAAAGAAGGCTGAGAAGGTAGCTGAGAGAGCAGCTGAGGAAGAGGATCAACAAGAAGAGGACGAGAGAGAGAGAACAAGCCAAGCCTCGCGGAGGCTGAAGCAAAAGGAGGTGGAGACTCCGGCAAGACTCTTCAAAGTCTTCCGAAAGATGAGCTTTGTTGGTACCCGATACCCTCATCGTGAGACCATGAAGCAGTTGGGGATCGCTAGAGATGTTGAGTTCTTGTTTGACATGTGCCACCTGGGCCAAATGATGCGATCCCACCTTGAAGCCTATGAGGAGGAGACGGTTCACTTTCTCTCCACTTTGAAGCTGCACTACTTTGAGGACCACCCGACCTTGCTACCCGATGGGGGGATCGGGTTCATCACCTTCTCCGTGAGAAACAAGGAGTACCGGCTCACTTTCAAGGAGATGGAGAAGTTGTATGGTTTCAACGCTGGTAATGGAGAAGGAATGGAGGTTAGCAAGGAGGAAATGAGGTCCCTATGGTTGACAATAGGAGACAAGCTCCCCTACAAGTCCACAAGCTCCAAATCCGCTCAAATAAGGAGCCCTGTCTTGAGGTATTTTCACAAGTCCCTCGCATGCACTCTTTTTGCTAGAAAGGAGACTGGGAATGTGAATGACCACGAGCTCCAGCCGTTGTATGTTGCATTGTGTGGAGTTTTGGACAATGCTAGGGATGGTACACCGCTAGTTGGAGATGTTGCAGATACTAGCATGGTGTTTGTGCTGCTCGATCAGTTCCTCTACCTCAAGTCATGGGCCGTTAAGAGAAGAGAAGGAGGCTGAGAGATCTCCATTGGAGGATTGGTCACACCGATCTTGGTGGCATGCGATGTGCCCTTGAAAGGAGTGGTACACAATCCGAGATGGGTGGACATAGACTACCTCTTGCTGGCAAGATTTCTGGCCTATGAGAGGCCTAACGACATGACGCTCTTCAAGTTCGTCCACCCAACCGCCAGAGCCACCCAAATGATCCTACCCAATGTAATATGCACCAAGGTTCGGCTAGGAGACAACATCGACTTTGCACCGCCTTTGGAGTAGTTGTACAACCCGGAGGAGGAGTCCGAAGCTGAGAAGAGCTCGGAAGATTTCGATTTTGAGGAGTATGTGTGCTCTCAAAAGCAACCAGTTGGGGTGAGGGAAGCCCACAAGAGAATCGGATGGCTGAAGAGGATGAACAAGTATTTGGTGAGAAAGGTGAAGGATCTCACCGGTTCGGTGAAGACTATGGGAGGTCAGATCAAGGAGCTGCAAGACAAGGCAAGTTGTGCCTCATCTCCTAACTCGGCATACGCACCAACTTGGATGGAGAGGAGCGGACCGCTAGGAGGAACTCGAGGACTGCCACCTCCAGAGCCCTACCGAGCATTATCATACGAACCCCAAGCAGAGGGAGATGTCACTCGACCAGAAGCATCACGGAAAAGCCATTTAGACGCCTATCCGACACCTAACTCGATGGGATACACGATGCACTACCCGATGCACCCATCGAGGACACAATCGGGTGATCACTCAGGATTTTTCCCTCCGCCTTACCAGATGCCATACACGATGCCTTGTATGATGCACCCTGCGAGTGGCTATACGGGTGATCATTCTGGACCTCTTCCGCCATACCCATCATACTACTCGATGCCCTACCCGATGAGCTACGCGGTACCCCCCTCGATCAACCCTTCGGATGCTGGTCCGAGTAAGTCGTCCGTGCATATCATCGAGCTCTCTGACGAGCAAACACCGGCACCTGCTGAAGCTGGAGACGATCCTGGCTACACGTTGGCGAGTATGGAGGCTGCTGCAACCTCCTTCTTCACCAACCCATGAGGTACCCAATTCATCCGATCTTTGTAAATAACATTGCATTTAGTTTCTTTCATTTTGTGTGATTTTTGGATTCTCTTTCCAACTTTTATTTACACAGAGACTGTGTAATTTAAGTTTGGGGGAGAGTCCTAGAATATTTTTAACATTATATTTTATTTTCTTAATTTTCTTATTTCAAAATTTTGCATGCTAGTTTTATTCATTGGAGTCTGCATCTATGTGCATCGAAAAACCCAAAAAAAAAAAGAATAAAAAAAAAAGGTGTTCATGTAGTTGCATTTACATATTAGGATTGAGTCTAGTTTGCTTCATATAGGATTGTTGCATATGCATCTTAGGGGACAATGATTAAAATTACCTTGTTTAAAATCAAATCTTAGGATTGAAACTATAGCTCTTAATCACAGTTCATTGTTGCTAGATCAATCTTTGGAAAAAAATAAAAAATCTTTGCTTAGAACCTTGTGTTTTTTGAATGCTTCCTCCACTTGTTTGAACTCTGGAACATCTCTATATTATTGGATTAAATTTGAACTTTAATTGTCTTGCTTATGGAACTTGAATACTTGCTCATAGTAACTCTAAATTCGGGTTAGCACTCCATTTTACACATCTTTTTCGTTTAACTCGATTTATTTGTCCTACCCATGAACCCAAACCTTTCTTTCAAACCTTGTTATGAATTGTTGAGTGAGGCCTTTTTCATTGTGTTATAGGTTGTGAAACCTTGAGAGTATTGAGAACGACAAAGAACTGCCTCTTGATTTAGCTAAGTTAGAATTTGAACTAGCTAATAGATTCGATTTTGAAAGATAGGTGGTTAGTATGTTTATTTGGGGTTGGGTTGAGGAATATATAAAAAAAAAAAGAGAAGTCCCTAAGGTTAGAATCAATTAGCTCTAAGTCTCTAAGTAAAAAACAATATAATAAGAGAAAAAGTGTTTGTTATAGTCTCCTAGAAAGAAACAAAAAAAAAACATATATACATATTAGGAGTTTAGCAAAGGAAGAAAAAAAAAAGGAGAGAGCGAAGAGAGCTAGAAGTTTAAAGTTTAAACCTTAGGAAGTAAAAAAAAAAAAAAAGAAGAAGAGTTAAAGTCAAGGATGTGGGTAGTATAATTCTAGGGGTTTGATAAAAAAAAAAGAGAAAGAAAGTGAATGAGAAAAGGGTAGATTATCAAGAGTTAAGCTTTGTATGCCCAAATTGTTCTCAATCTTAGATAGTTTTCACAATTGTCTAGCATTCCTTCTTTTGAAAAAAAAAACACCCAAAGAATTTGTTTGAAACCACCTTACTAAAAAGCCTTACCCTTGAAACCGATTGAGTTTGATTCACCTTCCATTTGCAAGAATTCGCCAAACACTTAATTGAATGTGAAAGAGATGTTCTTTACTTTTAGATGGAGGTTGAACTAGATCGATGCATGGTAATAAGCATAGAAAAATATTTGTAAGTATGTTGATTGATCTTAGCACCATTAAACTATCTTCAAGTACTGTGAACCCTTTAGGGGAAGTTCAACCTGCAAAGTAATTATAATGTAACATATTACATACTAGTTTCCAAAAATAGATCACATTTCTGTGTTTTATGATTTTTTACAGAGGATTTAATCATTTCATACCTCTGCCTTAAAGTATTTATAGCCTTGTGATGATGATTCAGAAAGTACTTTAACAGCTACTTGCTGAGAACCGTTCAGATAACCATGATAAACGACACCAAACCCTCCTTCACCTAGAGCTCTTTCCAAGTTGTTTGTCATTTCCATTACCTCTGCATAACTAAACCTTCTGTTTTTCGTCTCGATCGATGTCTCAGTTGTATTAGTGGACGCGAAATTCTCCCGTGGAGTAACTACAGACCGGGGTATTGCTGTAGAGAGCAAAGGTTAATAAAAGAATGATACCTATTATAGTTGGTTGATTTAAACATGAGTTTATGTCTTTAGGTACCTTCCACATGATCTGATGTCTTTTTCTTTCTGAACACGAAAATGAAAACCAGTACCATAACTATGACCACAACCACCACTGAAGCAACTAGTGCAACAATCAACACCGGAAATTTCTTCTCTGAGATACATGAACCAGGTAGACATGATATAGCATGTCCATCAACACTACAAAAAAGGATAAGATTGTATAGGTTATCTGAATGCACAAGGCAAGGGAATTTTGAATGAACTGTGTAGGTGGGTAGAGTTCTTTGCTTACGATAACTTCAGTCCTTCCTTTTCTCTATCGCGGAGAGCTTGTGGAATTGAATCATTCAGATGGTTCTTGCTCAAATTTCTGTAGAAAAAAAAAAGTAGAAATGCTCATACATGAATAACTACGCCACAAAATTCCTTAAAAAAAAATTACTCGAAGGATTACCACGGCCAAAAAAAATTTGAAGAACCTTACATGATCATTAAGGATTTCATGTTAGCTAGAAATTCGGGGATTACACCAGTCAAACTATTATTTGACAAGTCCCTGAAATTTGGAAAATAACAAAATTCATTGAAATTGTTATGTAAGAGATTTTAGCATTGGAGGCAAAAATGATCATACGTATACTTACAACTTTTCTAGATGGGTAAGATTTTGAATTCCAGCGTCTATAGTTCCCGCCAACCCATTTGAAGACAAGTTTCTGTTTTAAATGTCAGAGATAAGAAAATTTAAACAAGTGAAGTATAAATACATTTTGAAAAAGTATTTTGTAAAAAATGAAAAGCTGGTGTCTTATTAAAAAAAAAAAAAAAAAAAAAAAAAAAAAAAAAAAAAAAAAAAAAAAAAAAAAAA
>NC_025690.1:10928197-10962119 GCF_000633955.1 Camelina sativa | reverse complement strand
GGCCTGTACAGATAACTGGCGACGGGTTGCTTAACGTTTCGGACTGAAGATATAAAGGCTTGTACGAATCTTTTATGGATTCTCCGTTTAAAGAAATGTCAAACTCTCTAGTCTCATTGCCTTTTAAGGCTTGGACCTCAGCAAAGTGGAGGTAAATGTAAACTTTATCATTAGCAGATTCTGGAAACTCGATATCTATCAATGGCTCGCTGGCATTCGCAGATGTTGCAGCGGTTTTGATAGCATTTTGGGGAAGACGGAAACTATCGGAAGTGTTTACCGTAAGACTTGTGGATATCTCTTTCCAGTCTGTTTGATTGTATGAATTCCACATTCTATCATAGACATCCTCGGAGTACCTATTCTTTTCCACAATTTTAAATCTTTATAAGCCACCATTGAATGAACAATGATAAAAAGATATCAAAGACTTATATAATCTTAGTCAAAGTAAACTCACCTTAGTACGTCCTCTGAATTGCTAAAATAATACCGCGAAAACAATTTCAACGAACCCGATGTGGTGATATAACTGTTATTTGGTAGCGGCCTCATTTCTATGGCCGATATAAATGGCGTGGACGTGTCCGTCTTGACAAGGCACAGGTCCAACATGTTTGATCTTGGGATGTGAACGATCTCCTTCCGGACATACTCTTTAGTGTCTAGTGTTATCCAGAAATTAGGGCCTATGTACAAGTCAAATCTAGGATAAGTATTAAGACCGTCGTAATTCCCATATATTGCTCTAACTCTGATCATATACTTGGTTCCTTGCTTCACTGTAATATTGTAACAGTTGCGTATTCCGTCTGGAAAGTATCTAACCGTTGTTTGAGGCTGTAAGTGAGGTTCCTCAAGATCTCTCTGAATTCTAGCAATTTTTCCTGTTTGGATATAACTTGAATCTGATGAGTATTGTAATCCAGTTGCAGACTCAGTATAAGGAGACTGTTCACTCGGGGATAACCCGCAATCCAAACTTATAAACCCTGTTTCAATCTAAAACCACATTCATCAAAAGAAAGAATTATGGAAATATTACACAATCCCAAACATATCAAAGAAGCTAATTAAAAAAAAAACTGAGTGGTGATTATAATGAGATAAAACTATATATCAACATGAGTTTTGTCTCTTTAAAAATCTTATTTATATATCAAGAATTTTTATCTCATTAATGTTATTAGTTTCAAGCAACAGTTTTAATGAGATAAAAGTTAAAACTAGCCCTGGGCATATTATCCGAACCCGAATCCTGAACCCGAACCTGACCCGAAGTAGGTGGGTTGGTTTGAGTAATATCCAAACCCGAAATAAGACCCGAACTAATCCGAATTAAATGTAAATATTACACAATCCCAAACATATCAAAGAAGCTAATAAAAAAAAAACTGAGTGGTGGTTATAATGAGATAAAACTATATATCAACATGAGTTTTGTCTCTTTAAAAATCTTACTTATATATCAAGAATTTTTATCTCATTAATGTTATTAGTTTCAAGCAACAGTTTTAATGAGATAAAAGTTAAAACTAGCCCTGGACATATTATCCGAACCCGAATCCTGAACCCGAACCTGACCTGAAGTAGGTGGGTCGGTTTGAGTAATATCCAAACCCGAAATAAGACCCGAACTAATCCGAATTAAATGTATAAATAAATCTAGGGGGAATCAAACCCAGTACCTTGGACAATTAAGGATGCATATTAAACCATTTTGCCATCTTAGTTTCTTTGTCTTAATGCAAAAAGTTAAATATTTATATGTATACATGTGTTCTGAAATTTATAAAAAAATTAAAAAAAAAAATCATGATTTGTTTGAATTCGGGTATACCCGAATAACCCGAACCCGAACGGGTAATACCCGAAACCGACCCGAAAGTACAAAAAACCCAAACAAGTTCTATATGCCTAAACCCGAAAATCCAAAAACCCGAACCCGATCGTATTCGGGAACCCGAATGCCCACAGCTAGTTAAAACTATATATCAAAATCATACCGTAAAACTACAAAACGTGCAATCACAAAATTCTCTAACTAATAATTACTTATATATTACTACTAGGCTAGATAAGGTATCCCGTATACACGGGATTAAATTGTAATATTTTAAAACTCTTGAAAGACTAAAAATTTAAAATATAGTTAAATTATTCATGCAAATATATAAATAATAATGAATACACTACCAACTCACCCACCAATAAAAAAAACTTAACAAAATTGCATTGTTACTTATATGTTTGAATATATTTGGTTTTATACTTGTCACATCTTATACACTTACTTACATTTAAAACTTTATCAAGAAAACAAATTTTCAAGGGTTTACATGTGTAATTATGTTACTTGTTACGATTGATTGATATATAGTACTTGTTCTGATTATGTTAATTACTAATTTAGAACATAATAATTTGTATATTAAAATTATATACTTCAATCACATCTTTCTAAAATATTTTCCGTGGGACAACACCTAGTTCTTGGTAATTTAAAAATACAATTTCTTTACTTGCACAAGAAAAAAGAAAAAAAAAACAGAATAATCTTGGGTTACTTCAAAGGGTTTATCCATCGTCTATATGATCCAAGAAACGTGTTCAAACTATTATAATCCATAGAACTCAAAATTCCTTCTCTTTATATATATATATATATATATATATATATATATATATTAAGATGACCATATATAGGAATGCGAAAAGAGACAAGTTTAATCTACTAGAAAAGAATACTTCCTAGAACATAAAAATGGTTATACATACCTTCGTCCTGAGCTTGAACAAAGTGAACTGTAGCGAAAGTTACAAGGGCAACCAACAAAAGCCTATATGAACTCTCCATATTCTCTTAATTTCCAAAGAAAATTCTGAAAGTCACGGCCTCCAACTTATGAACTATAAATCAAGTTTATAAGCGACGAGGGGAACAAAACTACACTAGACATTTCAAGCAAATGGCCCTATACCAAGTACCAAGTCAATCCTCTGAAAACGTGAATACATGTCATAGTTCAAACCCAAAAAGAAAAAAATTAACTGGCGAAATGAAATTTAGTAAATGGACAATATCTCAATCTAAATATACACATTAGTATAATACGTTTTGTAGTGGAAATTGTTTTTGTTAGTTGTTACTAGTTTCTTGGTCAGAAAAGATTCGACTTGTCATAATTAATTATATGAACCTATACTTAATTAATGGAATAATAGTATGTTTTAATAGAAGCGAGGGAGAGGGAAGGCTTTCAAGTGGTAATTGACTTTGATTGTTCAGCCTGGTTTATAGAAGTCTAAAGAAAACCAGCTTTTGCATGTCAACGACCACTTTGATACCACCTTCTTCTTCGGTACATATATTTAACTTATAATTAAGTATAACCCATAACTAGTCTATCTATTAATGTCTGTTTTCAGACTGGACTATATGGTAATAATATGTTTACGATACATTTAAAAGTTGATCGAGTATCGTTTATATCTCTATGGTTTGGTAACTTCTACTTATTTCCAACCCTCTTGATTTTTGAGCTTAGATTGTTAAATTCATGTATTTCGTTCATTTGCGTACTCTCCTTCTTCTCTTAGATACTTCAAAGTATATTACACTGCAAATGGTATTCATGTAAGAGAGAAAAAAGAAAAGAATACATAAAGAATATCTCACTTCACTTGTTAATAAAAAATACTAAGAAAAAGGTCGAAACACAAAAAATGCCGTTTCGGCTATGACATATTGACATGTTCCCTTGGCCCGAATGAAAATTTAAATGCAGAGACTGAAATAAGCCAACATCTTTATGTTTTCTCTAATGAATTACACAACTACAATCCAAGTATTGTATGATATTGGATATATGGCCAGTTGGCAGTCGTAACGAACAACTGCCAATTGTGCCAACCCTATAATGAATGTTTTCTAATTGGATGAGTAGACTGTTTGATCGACTTGTAGATTATATAAGTTATTTTTTTGTATTCTAATCTAATCTAATCATAATGCTCTTGATATTTTTTTAATATGGTATATATCCAAGTCTTGACAACCCTAATTAAAATCAAGTCGCTCTTAACGTTTCTTCATGCGTAATGGTGGTGAATATTAAAGCCCAAAAAGATTTCGCAGATTGTCAAGGTCTTTGGTAAAAAATCTATATGAGCAAGTTGCATTTTGTATAGTTAAGAATTAAGAAATAAATTTAATTGCACCAATGAAAATTCTCTACTCAAGGTTATGATAGGACCTGGTCGTATACGCACGTACGACATGTATGAAAACTTTCCGCGTGCTTTGATTCAAAATATATTAATCTTGCGAAAGTGATGTTATAACTAGAAGACATCATTGCTCACTCCTTCACTTGGTTTTTCTTGAATCAAGAATTCATTCCATGGTCACTCAATTTCTCATATGGTTGACTTTAGCTCGGTTTAACTTAGTGTCCATATAAGAGAAGCTTAATTCGTGTGTCCTTACATATAGTGTACAAGTGAAACGTGAGTACATAAGTGTGCGTTGATCTTAATTTTTTGAGTGTATTGTGATCGGAATCATGAAGAGGCTTCGTTGGCTTCTAGTGGCGTATTGGTTTGGTGTTTTTCTCATTCTTCTTCTTGCTGAAGCACAAAGTCAAGAAGGTATGCGAGCCTCCTTCCCCGTCCGACCATAAGGCATAATAAACACTTTTCCGTCACCTAATAACAAATTTTGAGGCCACAAATATATTCTGATTTAAATGTGGTATTTTTAATCAATTATCATCTTTAGTTTTTCCCTATTTTTGTTAGTTAGTATTTGTTTTTCTACTAACACAACACATGAAGTGACATTTTAATTATTTTATTTTTGTCATATAAGCCCCTGAAAGGAGAGGGACCATATTCCAACATGGATTTATGATATGGAAGTAGAGAGTACTGAGCACCACTAACATAGCTAGTACCTGTTTCCCTATACGGCTATATACCCATGCATATACTCAACACTTTTTTTTTATTTTTATCATTCATATGTTTCATTTCTTAACAGGTTTTATCAGTTTAGATTGTGGCTTACCTATAGATGAGCCCCCTTATGTAGAATCCGAAACCGGAATACAGTTTTCATCGGATGAGAATTTCATCCAAAGTGGAAAGACCGGTAGAATCCCGAAAAATCTTGAACTGGAAAATTTAAAACAGTACGCAACCCTACGATACTTTCCAGATGGAATACGAAACTGCTATGATCTAAGGGTCGAAGAAGGTAGGAACTATCTCATTAGAGCTACGTTTTTCTATGGGAACTTTGACGGGCTTAACGTTAGCCCGGAATTTGATATGCATATCGGGCCTAATAAGTGGACAACAATAGATATGGAAATAGTGCCAGCTGGTACAGTGAAGGAGATCATTCACATCCCAAGATCAAACTCTTTACAAATTTGTCTTGTTAAGACAGGGGCAACTACACCAAAATCAGCTTTGGAACTACGACGTTTGGCGAGTGATACTTACATCGCTAGATCTGGTTCCCTGAAGCATTATTTTCGCATGTATCTTACCAATGCCTCAGTTCTTCTTCGGTACGTATTCAACTTTAAATATATCATAACTAGTCTATTATCTTAAATAATAATATGTGCATGATCACGATACATTTAAAATTTTAGATATAAAAGAAGGTTGGGGAAATTGAGATTCTTACTCATTTTACTCTTTGACAACCATGCTAAGAGAAAGATTGTGAGTTGTAATAGGTACCCGAAAGATGTTTATGATCGTTCATGGATTCCATATTTTCAACCCGAATGGACACAAATATCAACAACTGCAAATGTATCCAATAAAAATCACTATGATCCACCGCAAGCTGCGCTTAAGCAGGCCGCAACACCTACAAATCTTGATGCGCCACTAACGATGGTTTGGAGTTTGGAGAATCCTGACGATCAAATTTACTTTTACATGCACTTCTCCGAGATCCAAGTCCTAAAGGCTAATGAAACTAGAGAATTCGACTTTGTATTGAATGGAGAAACAATTAAAACCGGAGTTATTAGTCCTAAGTATCTTGAAATAACGACCAGGCTTACAACAAATCCTAGGCAATGCAAAGGAGGTATTTGCCGCATGCAGTTGATAAAAACCCAAAGATCGACACTTCCACCTCTACTTAATGCTTTTGAAGTTTACTCAGTTCTCCAGCTTCCACAATCTCAAACAACTGAAAGTGAAGGTATCAAAAATAGTTTAGTTATTTTTTTTCTTTGCTAGCTTGTTTTAAGGAAATTACCATTTAACTAAACATAACCATGAAATCTAATTCATTAAATATTTTTCTCGCTGTCCATGAAATGTTATGCTAGTGGTTGCTATCAAGAAAATCAAATCTACTTATCGACCGAGTCGAATCACTTGGCAAGGAGATCCATGTGCCCTGAAGCAATTCTTGTGGGATGGATTAAATTGTAGCATCACAGATGATATATCTTCACCACCAAGAATAATTTCTTTGTAAGTTATAATCTTGCTTTTACACTTACTCAAAGATCTTGTTTCTATATAATATGAACTTTTAATATGCTTTACAATAACCAGAAATTTATCTTCGAGTGGCTTGAGTGGCACCATAGTATCTGACCTTCAGAATCTGACTCATCTAGAAAGTTTGTAAGTATGATCATTACTGAATAATTAAAGACGTCCGTAAGTTTCTTTTCTCACAGATGTTTAATCTATATACGGATACCATCGTAGTTCTTCATACAAAGCAAATAATGGTTCATTTTTTAACATCTCAGGGATTTGTCAAATAACACTTTGAGTGGAATGGTACCCGAGTTTCTAGCCTCTATGAAATCATTGTTGGTCATGTACTAAAGTTTCTCAAGTTATCTACTAATTACATTTACATTCACACGAACTATTTTTGTGTATATGAAATTTTCTTCCTCTACTTCGACAGAAACTTGAGCAGGAACAATCTTAGTGGTTCAATTCCTCAAGCTCTTCGCGATAGAGAAAGGAAAGGACTAAAGTTATAGTAAGAAAGATTCTCACGTAATTTCTTTATACTGCCTAATATCTTATGAATTCTAACTTCTCTTTTTTAGTGTCCTTGGAAACAAACATTTTTGTCTATCCAATACATGCATAGATAAGCCAAAGAAGAAATTTCCAGTGAGGATTGTTGCACCGGTTGTTTCCGTTGCTACCATCGTTGTTGTAATGATCCTCCTTTTTGTGTTCAAAAAGAAAATGTCATCAAGTATGGAATGTTTGTAACCTCTTTAAATCAAGAAACACTCATATATATTAGCTTATATATATATACTTGAATTTGCTTTGCCTGCAGGAAATAAGTCTGAACCGTGGATCAAAACAAAAAAGAAAAGGTTCACTTATTCTGAGGTTATGGAAATGACTAAAAACTTACAAAGAACTCTTGGTGAAGGAGGGTTTGGCATTGTCTATCATGGTGATCTAAATGGCTCAGAACCAGTAGCTGTCAAACTACTTTCCCAAACATCAGCACAAGGTTACAAAGAATTTAAGGCAGAGGTATACGAAATGTTTTTACCGTTCCTCATGTTATGTTATGTTATACCAATGTTTGTATGTATGTGTGTGTGTTTGCTTTACATTGCCGCCAGGTTGAACTTCTTCTAAGGGTTCACCACATAAATTTGGTAAGCCTTGTCGGATATTGCGATGAACAAGATCATTTTGCTCTCATCTATGAATACATGTCTAATGGAGACTTACATCAGCATCTATCAGGTGAACACATATATAACTCATAGGAATCTATTATGGATCACCAAATGAAGATAATTATTTAAACAATAATTAAATTAGAATGGTATTTTTACAAGATTGTGTATTCTATGCTTAGTGTAGCTTTACGGTACTAATAAAAATCATTTGATGTAGGAAAACATGGTGGCTCTGTTTTAAACTGGGGTACTAGACTGCAAATAGCTATCGAAGCTGCATTAGGATTAGAATACTTGCATACTGGATGTAAACCAGCAATGGTGCATAGAGATGTCAAAAGTACAAATATACTGTTGGATGAAGAATTCAAGGCCAAACTTGCGGATTTTGGACTTTCTAGATCGTTTCAAGTTGGAGGTGATCAATCTCAAGTATCAACCAATGTTGCTGGTACTTTAGGATACCTTGATCCCGAGTAAGTAACCTACACCATGGCTTTACTATGTAATCATTTCTTGTAAGTGTTTCAAGAAGTGTAAACTATATATGAATCTCAATCCATTTTCTTGCCTTAACAGATATTACTTAACAAGTGAGTTGTCTGAGAAGAGTGACGTCTATAGCTTCGGGATATTACTACTAGAGATTATCACAAACCAAAGAGTGATTGATCAAACCCGAGAAAACCCTAACATAGCAGAATGGGTTTCATTTGTGATCACTAAAGGAGATACTAGCCAGATCGTGGATCCGAAACTTAACGGGAATTACGACACCCGCTCTGTATGGAAAGCTCTTGAAGTAGCAATGTCATGCGCAAATCCTTCTTCAGCCAAACGACCAACCATGTCTCAAGTTATCATCAATCTCAAAGAGTGTCTTGCTTCTGAAAACGCGAAGATAAATAGGAACCAAAACATGGAGTCTAGTCATAGCTCGGTTGACCTGAATGTGACTGTAACGTTTGATACCGACAACGTGAAGCCTATAGCAAGGTAGCATATATGAAATTTTCTCTAATGGGATATAAACCAAACGGTCGAAACCTATCAATGTATAACTCTGTTATAATTTTATTTTATTTTGTTTCTTCCAATGTAAAAAAGAATAAAATTAAATATGAATATTACCCGTTCGTAAAATATATACGTGAAATGTTAGATAAGGAAAAAAATTTCATATTATGATTTGTTTGTTACTAGAGTTTTATGAAAAAGCCATGAAAAAATATTGGCGCTATTCTCTCAGTCCATGGCGCTTAACTGAAAAGTCATAAATTTTCACTTACAAGCATCACGCGGATCGATAATACTAACCGTCGATTAAAATAAATCAACGGCTCATATGTAGTCTCACCTTTCACGCGGATCGATATTTATAACCGTCAGATCTAAAAAGACATCGAACGGCTCAGATTAATTAGATCCGTCTTGTATATAAAAGCCACCTCTCCTCTCACAGAATCTCACAATCTCAAACACTGTAAAATCAAATCCAAATCTTCTCGAGAAAATGTCAGGTCGTGGAAAGGGAGGCAAAGGTTTGGGCAAAGGAGGAGCCAAACGTCACAGGAAGGTTCTGAGAGACAACATCCAAGGAATCACTAAGCCGGCGATTCGGAGATTGGCTCGTCGAGGTGGCGTCAAGCGTATCAGCGGTCTGATCTACGAGGAGACACGTGGCGTTCTCAAGATCTTTTTGGAGAACGTTATCCGTGATGCTGTTACTTACACCGAGCACGCGAGGAGGAAGACGGTGACTGCTATGGATGTGGTTTATGCTCTCAAGAGACAAGGAAGGACCCTTTACGGATTCGGCGGCTAAGGATTTTAGCGTTTTGTTTTTTTTTTTTTTTTCTAGGAACGATTTAGCTGATATCATTTGGAATTTGCGTTTGCGTTTTGCTTTGTAGTGTTGTTTGGGATAAATATATGCGTTTGCGTTGTTACCTCTCTTCCAGTGAACTTTGGGAATTTTTTAGATTTAGCTATTGCTTCTTCCAGTTAGAGAGAAACGCTTCGAAATCCATTTTTTAAAGAGAAAACGACATGAAGTTTGCTTAAACAATGAAAGGATTTTAGTTAATTAATTTATGTTCAAACGGCACGCATGTAGTAGCTTCTACAAAGAGACTGAGTGAAGATTATCTAACTTACTAACAACGGCACACATGTTTTCGATTCTTGAAAGCGAGCTCGATTAATGGGCCAGTATAAGGCCCAATAATGACATAGAGCCTGATTCGTTTATAGGTTGAACATTTTATGTCCATTGGTAAAAAGAACATGCAAAAGGGATATCAATAGCCTAAAAGTTACACCAAAAAATTTAAATACGAAATATATGAAGATACATTTTAGGCTTTGACATAATTTTTAGCATAATTGCATCAATATTTTAGGCTTTGACATAATTTTTAGCATAATTGCATCAATATTGTTCGGTTGCAAACTTAGGATGCTCCATTATCATTCTACGGCACTATATGCAGGATAAATCGACTTAAATAAAATTATTACAAGTAAAATTATTATTTGGAATTTAAGTGTCATAATAATAATTTTACACATAATTTTTTTTTATTATTTTATTCAAATTTACATTTAATTATTTTGTGTAAAAATATATTTCACCCGTGAAATGTGGAATTTAATGTTAATTATTGTGATAATTGTGATAATGTTATTTATTTTTAAGATTATTGTAATAATTAATTTTTAATATATATTCCATTTATTTCATAAAGAGTTTCATTTTAGAAATTTATTTTTGTTTCACAAAGAGTGTCATTTTAAATTTCCAATACACTATTTTATATTTTCAATGCATATTTTTCATTAGATTTTCTAAATTTACCCTTAATCTATGAATAAATTAACCCATTAAAAATTTATTAAATAAGGGCATATATTTATATTTTAATATTTTCTTAATTTGTGTGAAATGTGTCAAAATGACACTTATTGTGAAACATATGGAGTACTTGAATAGTCATTAATTTTTTTAAAAATCGGAGAATAAGTTTTGTATTTCAAAAAGTTAAATAGATGAATAAGTTTTTAATAGTTTATGAAATGTAATTTACTTTAAATCATTAAATTTGTTATGAAAATGATAATTAAATTATTAACTATATATATATTAATAATTGATGAAATCTTTCATTTTAAAAAACAAATAGAAAGAAACATTACCTTATATATTCTAATGACACACATTTATGTTAATAATAATGAAATAAAGATTTACTTATATATTTTAATGGCACATTTAATAAATCAAAAGACTCATTTTTGTAAATCTGTTTATCTTGAGATGCTTAATTGTAATTAAATCTCCAAATCGCTCTGGCGACGGCACATCAACATTTTCAACAAAATGCTTCTCTATTAATATATAGGGGATGACACTTATTGTGAAACATATGGAGTACTTGAATAGTCATTAATTTTTTTAAAATCGGAGAATGAGTTTTGTATTTCAAAAAGTTAAATAGATGAATAAGTTTTTAAATAGTTTATGAAATGTAATTTACTTTAAATCATTAAATATGTTATGAAAATGATAATTAAATTATTAACTATATATATATATATATATATATTAATAGTTGATGAAAGCTTTCATTTTAAAAAACAAATAGAAAGAAACATTATCTTATATATTCTAATGACACACATTTATGTAAATAATAATAAAATAAAGATTTCCTTATATATTTTAATGACACATTTAATAAATCAAAAGACTCATTTTTGTAAATCTGTTTATCTTTAGATGCTTAATTATAATTAAATCTCCAAATCGCTCTATCGACGACACATCAGCATTTTCAACAAAATGCTTCTCTATTAATATATAGGGGATTGATGCACATAATAGCTATTTCCTAAATAGAAGGGCGAAGGTTCAGCCCCCTCGTTTTAGCGCCAAACTGTTTGGGGATTTTTTTCGCTGCCGGTTTATTGGTCACCGCTAACAATGAACTCTTGGGTAATGATGATTTTTGTTAACGATGATTATCTTTTTAAATAACAAATAATGATGATCTCGTTGATATTCTTTGAAAGTGGGGAGGGTTATCGCTCTTAGCCTATTCTTAGGCTGTTGTCTACTCTTGTCCTTTTTCTCTGTCTAATGACCTTTTTAATGTATATTCGTTGATTGAGAGATTGTCGAATAAGGAAATATTTAGCAATAAGGAGTCCCGTCTCAAATAAATTTTAGACCGTAGATAAACTGAATTTTTTGGACCTTTTCCCAAGAAATATTTTTTTTTTGTCCCCTCTATTCAAATGTTTTTACCAAATTTTGGAGTGGTTCCTAGGCTTTCGCCCCTCTCGCTGCCCCTTCTAGTCGGGACAGATAATAAGGGCTAAAAATTAAAACTGAGGACTTTTTATTACAACTATCAAGGATCGACAAAATTACAGCAATATCAATTAAAGTCGATCGGCTAATTACAAAACTGTAAATTCGCTAATCCAACTTAAGCACTTAGAATTAGAATCGGACTATATCCTGACTCCTATTCTAGTTAACTTCATGTCATTGCTTGTTCGGGCCCTCCTCTATTTATAGTTGATGGGGCATACCATTTCCTTTGCCTTGGGATTGATGTGGTACCGTTTCCCATTCTAACCATCTTGGCAGCGGTCATTTGTACTTGGGCCGTCGCTTAGGTCGGCCGATCGCTTAATGGGCCACTGGAGCATATTTGTCGGCCCCTGTGATTTTATTCGGCTAGTCAACTTTTCCATAAACTTCATTGACTGTTTTTTTATATGGGTCGAGCGGAAGCCTGTTAAGATTGGATAAAACCCATATCCAACATAATCGCTTCCAAAATCCAAAATCCAAATCCTAGTTGCCTTAGAACAGGGACACAACTTTTTTAGATATTCAATGTTTTAGATAGCTTTGTATGTCATATATCTGCTCTTTTGGGACTTGCCGACATTAGGAAATGGTATCTCCTATTAGACTGTTACTTTGTATCAATGCTATAGTTACAAATAGATCCGTCTAAGCATGGTAAATTGACAAATACTGAAATATTATCAACATTGGGCTACTGTAAATAAGAAAATGATCGATTTCTTACGGCAAATATCGTTAAAAATGTAGGAAACAATTTGTTTCTAGGAAATAACTTACCATTAGTAGTATCCATATACCCTCATAAATAACCACTTACCACCATTTATAGACTTGCCGTAATTAAATAATACTCTCTCTATTTCAATATATATTACAAAATGACGGTAAAATCAAAATAGCCATAAAATTTCAAATCATTTATAATTTGCATAAAAATTTGTAAAACATCTTGTATAATGAAACAAAATAAAATCTCTAAACCATCATATAGTTTGAAACATAGGAGTATCAGTTGACCATCAGAAATAACTATCTACCCTACAAAGACACTTGTTGGTTATTGATTAAGACGAGTATTTATTGATTATGTATGTATTGTATACTGATGGTTTATCTGTAACTTTGTAAACTTAGGTTCGAAGTGATAACAATAAATAGACGTTAGAGAAAACCGTTATTATCTAACGGCTACAAGTGACAAGTTAAATGTATTTTAGCCCTGTTCTTTTACCTAGTCGCTGCGACAATATTGAGCGACTGAAAAAATAACTGGTTTTCAACTTGGATCGGAAACAAGCGATTATATTCAGGTGAGAGACAAGGATCTGGGAGTCGATGCGACCGTTTAATTGATCGCCAGAATATCGAGCGACACCTGCAACTGAAAATCTAGGGAAATCTGGAGAAGATATTTTCTCAAACTAAAATCCAGCGATTAAAAAAAAAAAGAGAGTAATTATCGGTCACTGGTTGTGATCGCTAGCTACAAGAAAAAGAACAGGGCCTTTGTCCCAATTAACAACTTTTATTTCATTTTTTAGTATACATATTACATAACATACATAAGATTTAGATACATGGTTAAGAATCTAAAATCTTATCTATCCACTAAGTTTTCAAATCAATGTAATTATGCAGAATGAATATGTCATAAAAGTATTGTGTATGATGCTAGTCCAATTCTGACGAAACTAAGATAATTAACAGTCATAAATGAGTTCTAGTGTGATATCATCACTGATGCTTCTTTCAATTAGTGCTAAATACTAATCACGGTCATTGTGTAATTATGTTTCGGATGGACTGATAAGTTTAAGTTATATCATAACTAGGTCTTCGGGTTGACCGAGCAACTTCAGTAATCTGGTTGGGTAATAAGAATGTCTCTTATTGTGAGTCAGTGTACAGCACATATAGTATGGTTGTTGGATACTTTGTATTCAACAAAATATTAGCAGGACATAAATTTGTTGTCACATCTTTCCATTTCTGTTCGGAGTCAGTCAAATGTTTCCAATCTTTCCTTTAATATACCCAAAATTCTGATTATAATTAATAATTTTGAAAAAAACATCCTTGACTATGGATGACATGTAAATACACACAATTCTTGATTAAGGAGGATTGATTATGGAAGTCACTCTAATTGAGTCATACTTTTTCAGTCAACTAATTTTATTACCAAAAATATCTCGCCATTATTATAACATATATATATATATATATATATATCCATCCATATGTCCCATTATACCAAAACATTACATCTTAATTATACAAAGCCAAACCTAACGTTAACAAAGAGAGAGAAAAAAAAAAGATTAGGCGGCCATGGCTTCCAAATGCACAAGTGACTGTGTAAACGTCGAAAATGATGCCATTTGGGTCCGGCCGGGTACAACTTTCGCCAAAATTCACAAATGGCCAGCTGCAGAGGCGGAGTTCATACAATCAATCAGCCACGGCGGTAGCCAGAGTCGTACCACAGCGATTGAGAGCATATCTTGTAGACAAATGTACCTTAGGAGCTATGAGTTCTCAAGAAAAGAGGAAAACGAGGACAATGATCGAAGATATTTTGGAGGGTGTAGGAAGAAGGTTGCGAAAAAATGTACGAGGAGGAGTAAAACCACATCGCGTAGGGCGTTGGTGGTCAGATTCTTAAAGAAATATTTGCCTTGTAGTTACCCTAATAAGATTAATGTTAATGAGTGAAGTAATTTTATCAATAAAGAGATGAATAATAACTAAGTTTTGGAAAATTTTATCAGTGATGGGTTTCAATATAAATGAAATCTTATAGCATTTTATACATGTATCATGAAGATTGTTCCAATACTATACATCCTTCATTTCTCTTCACAATATTCTGGTTTACTAATTTTTATCGTACACAACACACGTATAAGATATTAACCAATTTTCAACAGCAGCTTGCTTATGTATTATAAGAGCATGTGCAATGGGGATCTCTCACCATAATCTCTCATCTAATATAATCATTGTTGTTTAATTATTAGAATAAAAAAGTGGTTTTAGGGGGCTTTTAAAACACAAATCTAATAGCAAAATCAAAAACTAAGTTCTAAAATCTAAAAACTATAAAAACAAATCTTAAAACTTAATTAAAAATCAGCATCAATTCATGACCATATATTGAAAATGTTAAGGCTTTACAAGTGTAATAGACCTAAATATGATTCCTTGCCAAGAAAAGAAATTAAAAAAAAAAAACAAGGGGAACAAGTGTATTGTTTGTTTGAGCAGTCACTTTTATCGAATCCTAAGAGCCATCAAGTAAGGAAAAGATTTTCGGTTCCTTCTAGCTGTCATAGTGTTCATATTTCCTCAATCCTCAAGATGGAAGGAGAAGACTGTTTTAATTTTTTTCCAAGCCAACAAAACTTCCCAAGTGAGGAAGATAACCGGAGAGAAGCAAAGTCTGTCAAAACATTTGGTATGCAGTATGTTCTTTACTTGTGAATTTGTGATGTCTAAAAGAATCAAGCACTCCTCTCACCAAAGAAAAAATACCACCAGCAGAAATACACGGACGCGAGCAAGGGGCCTATGCAAATACTACCTTGCACTATGGGCCACATCAGTATCGAAGCTCGAGCTAAGTTCCAGGGAACCATGGGAGTCTGAGTCATTGTTCTTACTTTTCATAGAATTTTCAGAAGTTATACACTATTTTAAGTCGATAACAACCTGGGACATGTTTGGCCGTTTTTCTGAAGAAGGGTTTGCGCATGACATACCCAATTCAAGAGCTCTCCAAACTGAACGAGAGTTGTATTCACCGTGAAGGTTAGGATCAACAATCCTAGTAATATCTCCTTCACTAAGCACAAATGCCACCCATTCTGTAGGCGTTTCCCGGGCTTGGTCAATCACATGGTTGTTTGTGATCATCTCTAGTAATACAATCCCAAAACTGTATACATCGCTCATTTCAGCCAACCGACATGTTCTATAATATCTGGAAACAAGAAGATGAAGTAGGATTTATATGTAAAAGCAGTAAAGAACTAAAGATGAATGTCAACTTAAATGACAACATGTATATATCAAGGGAGTGAACAAAGACCAAGTCCACTGGGAGTACTTATTGGGTTATTCATGTTTTTGTAGGGCCAAATTTTAACTAAAAAATTCAAAAGCTGGCCCACTAAAAAAAGAAACGTTTCTGGAATTGCTTACTGCAGCAACGTTTCTTTACTGTTTATAGGCTATAGACCATTTTCATTAGTTCAATTTTCATTGAAGCAACATTGCTTATTGTATGATTAAAGTATTATTATTATTTTTTTGAGAATCTCCAACCATTTCTCGGTTGGACATGCCCTAATAGTACTTACTCGGGATCAAGATATCCGTGAGTACCAGCAAGGACCGTTGAAACCTCAGATTCATCTCCAATTTGAAACAATTTTGAAAGCCAAAATCTGGGATTTTGGCCCTCAAGTGATCGTCCAACAATATATTTGTACTTTTGACATCTCTATGCACCATTGACGGTCGACATCCATAATGCAAATACTCCAATCCTATGCAAGACCCATTCATGTTAATTGATGTGAGAAATTTGGGTGAATGAAGACTTGGTAGGAAATTGTTAATCAGCATTATACTTTTTTTTGTAATATTAAGATGTATAATCATATATGTGAATCATTGATATCCACTAATGACATGAACGCTTTTGTAATGAAAACAAGTTAGTGAAACTGTTTTGAGTTAGCCCGAACCTAGTGCAGCATCCACACCTATTTGTAGTCTGGTGGTCCATTTCAAAACAGAGTCACCTTTTTTTCCTGTATTAGAATTAGTTATCGTATGAATCATATATTTTGATTCAAATGATTATTAGATATACGTGTGTGCATACTTCACCTGACAAATGATCTCTTAAATCTCCATTGGGCATGTATTCGTAAATGAGGGCCAAGTGATCTCTTTCATCGCAATATCCGACAAGGCTCACCAAATTTATATGGTGAACTCTTAGAAGAAGTTCGACCTAATGACCAACAATGAAAAAACACATTGATTGAACATGATGCTAAACATATACAAAAACTCTCTATAAATTAGTTAAGTTCGTTTAGTCCCAAACTGGGCCACTGTAAAAGTTAACAGAATTAGATAAAATAATAAGATAAATTTTTCTTTTGAAAATCATATGTAAATTGTATATGGTCTTATTATTAACATTAATTAATTATTATATAAACCAGGTATTGAGCCCCCGCGATATCGCAGGGAACTCATTTTAATAAAATAGTTATTACAAAATTTCTTTAATTATTTATCTTTATTAAGTTATTTAATAATAAACTCAAAAAATAAAAAAAAATTTGAAACTTTCTTCAAATATTTATCGATAAATATTCTTAAAAATAACTTTACCTTCACATGTAATTAAATAAATAATTAAAACTATAGACATATGATTGAAAACTCTTTAAGATTAAATAAATAATGATTAATACTATAAACATAATTGCATTTTTAAAATAAAAATTGATGTACTCAAATCCACATATCTAAATAAAAAAGAACATAAATAAGAGTTGTAATGAAAATATGACATTTTATAAAAGAAATGTTAGACGGTTATAAATATAAACAATCATAACATAAATATACGATAAAAACAAACCAAAAGTTGCATTTTTTTGACAAATAACTTTAATTTAACTAAATAATAACAAACAATTATTTAATTATATTTTAGTTTCATTGACACAACCATAAATATCAAATTTTCCAAAAGTTGCAACGGTTCAAAATAGAAATAGAAAGTTTTAATGGTTCATCAAATAAACTAAATTTTCTGAGGTTTAATTAAAAGGTTGTAATAATTTATTTAAATATATTTTTGTAATTAAAATCTAATAAATAATAATTTATGAAGATTTTATCCGAGTGATGTGATTTGAAATATTAAATATAGCAAATGTTGCAATGATTCAATTAAATAGGTTAGAATAATTTAGTTTAATATATTTTAATAAATAAAAATTCAGAATTTATGAAGAATTAAACTCAGATACTGAATATAATTAAAAATTACTTCTTCTGTCTCTAACAGATTGATGATTTAATATTTTTCTTGTTCCTAAAAAATTGATGTTGTACATTAAAAACCTAAAATAGTTTTTATTTAACTTTATAATTTTCTCCACATGGCATGTGATCTGAGGTTTATATTTTTCTTTCTACCAAAAAGTAATTAGAAATTAATTTATAGATAAAACTTTAACTTTTTCTTAATATATGAGAAATGGCCAAAACATCAATCTAGTAGAGACAGTGGGAGTACAACGATTCATAAAATAAATCAAAATTACAATATTTCTCACAGTGATGAGAAGTCATTTTTACATCATTGTTAAAATTATGTATGTTGATAAATAATTTATAGAGTAGAGAATGACCTTAAAAGTTGAATTTCAAATTATTGTGATTCATCATATTATGAAGAGATTCTTTTGTTTAAAGAGATGCAACCGTAGAAGTTTATGTGAAAAAATAAATACATAAAATATTTGATGAAAATGTACAACAAAAAGATGCAACTGTTTTTCACATTTATTCAGATTTATGAAAAAATATGTATTGAATAGAAAGTTTGAAAATTTTGTAAAGGAAAAACAAATATATAATTTTTTTAAGATGTGTATGTTTAAATTGAAAAGAAATTTTGAAAATTTCACAAAAGAATAAAATATGCATATATTTTTAAAGATTTCTCAAAAAACATATATATGGATTTCAAAATATGTGAACATTTGAATAAACACAACTGTTTGTAAGAGACACAACTTTACATTCAATAGACACAATTTTTTAGAGGGACCCAACCGTAGAAGTTTCTATCTAAAATTTTTTTATGAAAATGTGTAACAAAAAGAAGCAACTGTTCTTCGTATCTATTCAGATTTATGAAAAATCTTTGTTCAATAGGAAGTTTGAAAATTTTGTAAAAGAAAAATAAATATAAATTTCTAAAGATTTGTACCTTTGAATTGAAAAGAAAGTTTGAAAATTTCACAAAAGAAGAACATGTATATAGATTTTTTAATATTTCTCAAAAAAGGAAAAAATAGAGGTTTCTAAAGATGTGAACATCTGAATAGAAACAGCTGTTTGCAAGAAACACAACTTTACATTTAACAGGCGCAATTTTTTAAAGAGACGCAATCATAGAAGTTTCTGTCTAAAAAGAAATATATATATATATATATATATATATAATATTTTATGAAAGTGTATAACGAAGAGATGCAACTGTTCTTTGCAATTTATTCAGATTTATGAAATTTTTTTGTTGAATAGGAAGTTTGAAAATTTTGTAAAAGAGAAATAAATATATAAATTTCTAAAGATGTGTACCTTTGAATTGAAAAGAAAGTATGAAATTTTCACAAAAGAATAACATATATATAGATTTCTAAGGATGTGAATATTTGAATAGACACAACTGTTTGTAAAAGACACAACTTTAGATTCAACATATGTAATTTTTAAAGAGACACAACCATATAATTTAAAAAAAAAAAAAAAAAAATATTTTATGAAAAGGTATAACGAAAAGATACAACTGTTCTTCGTATTTATTCAGATTGCTATTATTATATAGATTATTCAGAGATAACTAAGACAATTAAGTAAACATGACTCTAGTGTTGTTTTTATTTATTTTAAAATTTGTATTCTTGTTGTAACTCATATTTATTCTTTTTTACTTCATCATAAACTTTTGGTGTTTTTATTTTGAATTACATCCAAAAATTGAGAAACTTTAGAAAAATACAAATTTTATCAGAGTTTCCTATTTTGATTAGATTTGTTTTAAAAAAATATATACAAAAATTAGGTTAATCTTTTAAAATTAATAATTATTAGTTTATCGATCATTTCTATTTCTATAAAATAATAAAAATAATGTGGTCTCGATATTATTAATTTATGAGGTTTTACGGTATATAGATCATACTTCATATATTGTGTGTGTTTTTTTTTGGCTATTTTGTTAGAAGATCTATGGCATATCATACCTCGGCCTTGAAGTGTTTATAGCCTTGTGATGATGACTGCGAGAGTACTTTAACCGCTACTTGATCTGAATCATTCAGATAACCATGATAGACGACGCCAAACCCTCCTTCCCCTAGAGCTATTTGGAAGTTTTTTGTTATTTCCATAACTTCTGAATAAGTAAACCTTCTCCTTTTTGTCTCAATCAACTGTTCCGATATAGCAACTAGCAAAGGGAACAAAGATAATGTATAGAGAAAACTTTAGTAAAAACAACCATATCATTGACACCTTATAGTTTATAGTTGTTGATTGATTGATGAGTCTCTGCCAAAACCTGGACTTGATTGCTTCTTCTTTCTGAACAAGATAATGAGAATCAGTACCACTCCGATGACCACAACTGCGGAAACAGCCAATGCAACCATCATCACTGGAAATTTCTTTTTTTGGGACACATGAACTGGATAAACATTTATTGCCATCGCCCTTCTTGTCATCTCGATCAACACTGCAAAAATAATATACTGATCTTTAAGTATTCTATATGCACAAGCCTTGTGCCACAAGTCAAGGGATCTTGAATGAAAATGTATGGACGGATTTGCTTTTACAATAGCTGTAGTCCTTTCTTTTCTCTATCACGTAGGGTCTTTGGTATTGAACCATTCAGTTTGTTCTTCCTTAAGTCTCTGTTTTTAAAAGAAAAATTCTCGTACTTAGGTGAACATGATCCATGAGAATACCCACTATAACATACTACAAACTTACATGAACAGCAAAGATTTCATGTCAGCTAGAAACTCTGGCACCAATCCGGTCAAATTGTTATTTGACAAGTCCCTGAAGTTTGTAATAAATCGAAAAAAAAAAATGTCACTGGCATGTCTAAATAGTTTTCCTTTCGGTATCTAATAAACATACTTACAGCTTTTGCAGATGGGTAAGATTTTAATTTCCAGTTGCTATATTCCCCGTTAAACCACTTGAAGACAAGTTTCTGTTTAAAAGTCCAAGTAAAAAAAAAATAAACAAGTGTGAGATAGTTAGAAAAATGTTTTCTATTATGTTATAGAGGTCTCACAAGGAAGTGATTCTTGGTGGCGTAGTCACATTCGTGTCGTTGCAACTTAGACCCTCCCATAGAAACTGCCGTGGTACGCATGGGTCTCCTTGCCATGAGATTCTACTCAATCTGTTGGCGTTTTTGATGTTTTTTATAGCAATCACTGTCATAAAGTTTTCCGACGCACATGTAAATTTTAGTATACACTATGTTTTGAGTAATTTAATTTTTAAAAAATGTACCATCATCTGCGTTTGTTTCAGACTGTGGTAACTTCATAACTGTCAAAACTTCAATGGCGTTAAGTAGAGGAGGGAGAGTTGAATTATGAGTTCTTTTAAGCTGTAACAAGCATTTTCCTACTTCACAAAGAGATGGTACCCGGGTGTAAACAGTGGTGACCCCTAGATATTGAGGCCTCATAGTGGGATAAATTTCTTCTCCATTCCACACAATGCTGAACTCTCTAGTCTGGTTGGCCTGTAAAGCTTGTACCTCACTGAAGTGGAAATATATGATTAATTTATCATTAGGGAACTCAAGATCCTTAGTAAAACTCAAAAGTGCACTGGCATTAGCAGGTATTGCGGCGGTCATGAGCAATTCTTTCGGCACAAAATAGCTATTAAGGGAGTTATCGACGTTGAGAGCTGTGGAAATCTGCTTCCATTCTGACTCAAAGTGTGGAACCCATATTCGGTCGTGTATATCATCTGGGAACCTGCAGTGCGGTTCATATAATCTCGCATTAGTAACCATCAACAACCGAATTAGTAACCATCAATATTTAAAGCTGATTTACCTTACAACTTTTGTTGATTCACTTAGGTAGGACCTCAGTATTGACTTCAAAGAACTTGACCCTGTGTTGTAAGTATCATTTGGTAGAGCCCTAAGTTCCAAGGCCGACATGATTGGCGTTGATGTGCCTGTCTTAATGAGACACACATCCAACGAGTTTGACTTTGGGATGTGAATGATCTCCTCCCATGTATCACCATTTACATGCTTCTCCAAATCTATTGTTACCCAGAAATTAGGGCCTATGTACAAATCAAATCTAGGAGAAACGTTTTGACCATCGTAATTTCCGTAGTTACTTGTAGCTCTGATCAAATAATTTGTTCCCTTGTGCACGCTCAGATTGTAGCAGTTTCGTAGACCGTCTGGAAAGTATCTCAACGTTGTCTGTGATTTTGGGTACTTCCACTCTAAGCTTGCATCAATTTTACCAATTTTCCCACTTTGGATGAAGCTTGAATCTGATGAGAAATTTAATCCAGTTTCCACCTCAATATAAGGAGACTGTTCACTTGGGGATAATCCGCAATCCAAACTGATGAACTCTGTTGAAAGAGATAGAGGAGATTAATTGTATTGTTCAAACCCATTGCATTAATTAGTTTACGTATCAGATTTTTTTTTGTAGATAGTTTACAAGCATTACCAATTAATACGACAGACCATGCAAATAATTTTACGGGTCTAATAACATATTTCTTCATTTCAAAAGGTATACGAAAATTATCCTAAACGTTTGAATTAAAATGTGGGGTTACCTGTTTGTGCTTGAACATGGTGAGCAAAAAAGGAGGCTAGTACTATTAGTGCCATCAACAAAAACCTATGGGAACTCTCCATATTCTCTGCGAAGAGAAAACCATAACAGAAAAGGTTATAAACAATGGGAGGACATTTCAAGAGAGCTTACCAAGTAACGCTTCGGAAAACGTGAAAACATGTCTTTGTTCAGGTGACGAATGAGTCAATACGTTATACGTCTCCTAGTCCTATAGTGGGTAACACTTTTTATTTGTTAGTTTTTTTTTGGTCAGAAAAATATTCAACTTGGCTTCTTTATTTATTTTAAAGAACTTTTCAATACGTGAATAAATTATGAGAAAGAGAGATGGAATCATGGAACTAGCTAGCCTTTCTAGTGGGAATCCAACGAATGAAGAGTTTAGCATAGTTACTCTTCTGAACCCGAGTATCAAGGAAAACGCCAAACTTTTGATGGTACACAGTAAGGTGTTATTTGTTGTGGATCTCATGGAATAAGCTGAACATCTAATTCACCAAAGTTTTGGTCATCTCAACATATCTCAATTTTTTCCCGAGTAACAGTCCTTTTTATCTTTGGTTTTAATTTTTTTGCCAATTCTAAACTACTATATATATACTTGATATAGAAAGATGCTTCTGAAGTGATTCAAAAATACAATTTGTAGTCTACTATTGATGCTTGTGAAGTGACTCATAAATACAATTGTAACGCCCCCAGACCGCCGTATGGCCGGGTGGACCACGGACCGCACCGGGACGCTACTATGGGAACATTCATCGACGGTCCGGCCGAGTACAAGAACAAATCAAGACCCTTTTGGCCAGTCCATCGGTGAGGTTCCCGACCACAAGGCCTATCCTTAAGGCTTTACAACCCTACAGACGTGCCGTGTGTTGAGCCGACTCGGACAAAGTCTATATCAGTACCACTCGCCCGATTAAAATAAAACCGATTACTTTGATTAAAAAAAAACATTAATTACAACCGATTAAACAGAAGGTCTTAAAGTTTTGCACCAGGCCTACAGCCAAAGTTTGATACAAAAAGAAAACGTACTTGTATTTTACAATAGACACCAAAAACAAAACTACTCCGGTTTTCCTATCGTTCACCACGGCCTCTAGTTCCCTCTAGGGTTACCTGCAGCACAAAAATTTATCATAAGTAATCAAAGATTACTTAGTGAGCTCAGGGTTCCTGCAGAGAGTTAATCCCCAACTCTATAACCCCAACAACAAACAACATGCACGCAAGCATACAACAACCACAACAACCAGAGATAGCATGCGGAAGACAATGAGCTAAACAAATAAGCTATCATGCAATTCTCACTAACATGCATAAACATGCATCAACAACAACACATAACTTGTACTAAAACACGCAAGTTTTAAACAAGTTTATTTCTAGGGCCCGGTATGCTTCCTCTCCTTCACCCCATTTAGAACAACCGCGTTACAGCCACAAAAGCATGTAACCGGACTTCTCTCAAGTCACACCATCGTGTAGACAGCTTCGGCCAGGGTAGCGAACCCAATGACCTACGAGCTCTTCGTAACCAGCCCTACAACACACGCACATGGGTTACATGTCGCGGTTGCATGTGGTACGGAATAGGAAGGACAGCCATACCAAGTCTTACCATGCTTAGCCGGAATTTCACAAGGACAAATGCATTAAGACTTCACCAATTTTTGATACTTGAAATTTACATGGTTTTTAAACCCATAATTTCACAAGTATCCTATCATGTTACCACCCTGGTTATTAGAACATTTCGAACTAACAACCAGTGTAACCTCACCGCGCTTGTGTTTAAACAAGAAAATCACAAAGACATTCAAGTAAACATGCAACAACAATAACCATGCAATCCGCGTACTAAATGGAGGTATTTACTCCCCCATCTAAACCGGTAAAACATGCAACACAACCATCATGCAATCCGCGTACTAAATGGTGGTCTTTACTCCCCCATCTAAACCGGTAAAACATGCAACACAACCATCATGCGATCCGCGTACTAAATGGTGGTATTTAATCCCCCATCTAAACCGGTAAAACATGCAACTAAATAAACATGCAGATCCGCGCACTAGATAGGAGTTTCAACTCTCCATCTACGCCGGCAAGACATGTGCCTGAACTCACAGTAAACTGGCGATGATCGGCCTCCTTTGTTGAGTTCTTCTCACGGCATACCCTGATCCTTTCCTTGGTTTGAAAACGATTTCCTTATCGTTTCAACTTGCGGTCGATAGTCTTGTCTTGAACTCTCTCTTCTTCTCCTTAACAACTCGCCACCTTTTCTCTTCTCTCGCTCACTCTTTCTCTCAAAGTCTCTCCTTACCCCTTGTAACTTTGTGCGAAAATGAGAGAAGTGAGGTCCCTTAAATAGAGAATTTTGGGTGGTGGAAGCAACCAATGCATGCGAGTTCTTCTTCTCCTCTTAGTGCATGCGAGTTCACAAGTGTGAGCTTCTAACATCAACACTTGGCCACTAAACCCCATTATCTCTTCAAGATTTAAATAATCTCCCACTAAACTCCACTTGATTAAAATAATCTTAGTAGAGATTCCACTTTGATTAAAATAATCACTTCTCTTAGTGGATCCTCTTCCGTCTTTAGTCCACGTCCATACGCTTCCTAAACCGTTCGGCGTTCGTCCGCTATGTCCGTCCGTGTACATACGTACGGTACGGCACTTGATACATGGTACATGGTACCATCGGCCATCTCCCGATCCGTCTAGAATTTCTCGGACATTACTTCTGTAATTCCGCTACTCTCCTCATTTCCTTCCCATTCGTGTCCAATGCACGTCCTTGGCCCAAGAATTTTCATTCTAGATTTTACCCTTTGGCGAGGGTCATTACAACAAGTATATAGAAAGATTAAGAGAGAGAGAGATAGAGATTTTAAGCCGGAAGAGTGAACGGATTTGAGAATGCAAGAGGGATATGGGGAGATATTTTAGGGATGTTAGAGACCTTCTCTTTTTTGGGTAATGCTTCTTCTTATATAGTTGACAAGTATACAAGAATCAAGTTGAGAAAACTTCTCAAGTTTTTTCTCTGACTTGGTATTTTCTACAATAAAATAAAAGTTATACAGTATATATTTGATAAAGATAAGGATTTATGAATATATATAAAAGCTACATAAACCCAACACGTTCACAACAAAAATAACGAGTACACACTACAAGTTAGAAGTACCCTCCAAAAAGCAACCATGGCCTCCAAATGCATAGATGATTGTGTAACTATCACAAGCGACACCGTTGGCGTCCGGCCGCTTATGACTTACTGAAATGTTTACAAGTGGCCAATGGCGGAGGCAGAGTTCCTACGGTCAATCACACACGGCGGTAGCAAGCGTCGCTCCACGGTGGTTGACAGCATATCTTGTAGACAAATGTACCTTAGAAGCTACACTTTTACCACAAAAGAGACCGAAGAGGCCGGTGGTGAAGGTGGTGGCGAAGCCGTCGACCGAAGAAACAATCGGAGTTGTTTAGGAGGGAGAAAGAAGACGGCGAACAAAGCTATGAAGAAGAACCAAAGGTCGTCGTGTAGGGGGTTTGTTTTCAGACTAGTATGGAAATGTTTGTCTTGTGCGTCCACTACTAAGGTTACCAATATCGACGATTGATACAAAACTATCCATTAGAGATGAGAATAACATAGTAAATTAATCCTGTCTGGTTATATTATACTACGCGTTAAAACCAAGTAAACCAAATAATCATTTACGTGTTTCACAAATGTTATAATTCATGAAAATTTGCTTCAAAACATCAAGAAATTTGAATTAATTCATAATTTTGTTGTAGTGAATTGTGTTTAACGTAATCGGAAACTATCTTGGCTTTTGCTGAACTTGTTAAAATTAGAATTCATTGACCCGCGGTTAAACCAAGTCGGCTTGGTAACCCATTGATTTCCCGGATGAACAGAGTTTGTTACTAGCTAAACTCTGAAACTGGAGAAGAAGAAACCGTAGTTCAAGACGTGGTCGTGGTTGAATGAAACAAACAAACCAACGGAACCGGACCTATGCTGTTCCAAGACAAACCCTAATCTATATAATATTAACAATCTGAATAAATGCCAACAACAGTTGCGTTTTTTCGTCGTACTTTTTCGTAAAAATATATATATTTTTTCAGCGGTTGTAACTCTAAAAAGTTTCATCGGTTAAATGTAGAGTTGTGTCTCTTACAAACAGTTGTGTCTATGCAAATGTTCACATCTTTATAAATTTATATATAAGTGACTTCTCATCATTGTATTCAAATTTTCTTTATTTTAATTTTTTGATAGAAAATTTGTACAGTTGCGTCTCTCTAAAAAGTTGTGTCTGTTGAATATAGAATTGTGTATTTTACAAACAGTTGTGTCTATTCAAATGTTCACATCTTTAGAAGTTTATATATAAATAACCTCTCATCATTGTATTCAAATTTTCTTTATATTTGTATTAGTTAAAAGAGAATTTGTTAGAAATGACGTATTATCACTGGGAGAAATTTATTACAGTTTGATATATTTTGGTAATCGTTTTTATATTTAATTATATTCAGTCTCTAGGTATATATCTTCATAAATTATTAATTTTAATATATTAAAAATATATTTTAGCCGTTTAACTGAACCATTACAACATTGGTATATTTAATATTTAAGATCACATCACTTGGATAAACTCTTAATAAATTATTATTTATTAGTTTTAAATAACTAAAATATATTTAAATGAATTGTTGCAACCTTTTAATTACACCACGGCAAATTTTGTTTATTTGATGAACCATTAAAACTTTTGATTTATCTTATTAACCGTTGCAATTTTTTTGGTAAATTTGATATTTATGGTTGTGTGTACAATACAAAAATATATTTAAATAATTTTTTGTTTTCGTTTAAGTAACCTTAAGATACGCTCTTTAACCATCTATTCATCGAGGGTTATCATTCTATTGGTATGAATCCAAACGAAAATTTTTGTGTTTAGCTGTTAAAAAATGTGATTCAAGTTGATTTTTTTCAGAAAATGAGAGCATATTGGCTCGTATATTTTTTGTCACAAGTATACATTTGTCTACTCCATGCTTTTTGATTAGAAAACTAATTGTATTATAGAAAACAATATGGATTTCTATATTTTTTTTTTTTAATATATGATTATGAAATATCAAGGTAAAAGTAAAAATAAAATATCACATTCGTTCTATTATATTTTATACTGTTGGGAATATTCAGTTTATTGGGAGATGGAAAACCAGTGATCAACAGAAAGATTGACGGTTGAGATGATTGTCCAATAAATTATCTTGATGACAAAGACTTATCTACAACTTCATATAGGTTAAGAGAATTTGTATATATAGTTCTAGTCATAATACACTCAAATTGAAATCTTAACAACAAAAGATACTGAATATGAAATATTTTAAAAGTTTGAAAATGTTTTGGATTCTCACTGCCAAAAAAAGAGGAGCGTGTGAGAGCAATGAACCCGGCCGTCGTTGACCGACCATCTTCTTTAGACGCACACATTGTGATGCTACATCATACACCTAAATATTATTGTTACAAGTTCTAACTATTATTGTTTTTTTTTTGAATTACTAAGAGGTTCCGAGCCTAGACCCGTATATACCCTCAGGCCATAGACAAGAGCATTTTATATTGTCCCCTCCCAAGTGCCGTCCCTCGAACCGGTGACCTCTAAACTTTGCCAGAGAGTCTTTACCAATTGAGCTATCGACGCTTGATTCTAACTATTATTGTTCCCCTCTATTTATTATATTATTTATTTATGTATGACTCAGGATAATTAACTAGCATCTTATGCGGAGAAAAATAAGTAATAAGTACATTCAATATTGGATTAACCATATATATATATAATCTATTATAATTGCCAAAATGTTTATTGACTATAGGTTGTATTATATAAAAATATGTTTCATCTATAAAACGATAGTTGTTTGTATTATATATTCATTTACAATACTACCTTTATGGTTGTCAAAAAAAAAAATACTACAAATATGAAAATAGATATATTCTTTTTTATATGAATATATAAATGAGTTTTGATTTAAATAAATAAAATATGTGATAATTTTCTGTTTAGTTATATTCAAATTAGAGAGGATTGGTAATTTTCTTACTGACTGACTGAATAGTAATATTTATATTCATTTTTTATGAAGTAAAAATTGATTTTGGAAATAGAAATATGTTTGAGTTATGCTAAAAAGGATTAAAATAATTAATTGAAATGAATTTAAACCAATCATTATGTCATTTTAAGAATGGTCCTCAATTAATATTTTTAATATTTGTAATTTATGATATGATTATTTCAGAAATTTATAGTGTCTTATACAATGTATTAATAATTTTATCATTTAAAACAAAACAAAAATAAAAGAAATTTACAAATATAATCATTTACATATCATATTTGACAACAAGAGAACAAGTTGTAATGGTTCACAAAATATACAAAAATATGACTGTAAGGTTAAGAAGAGAAGACACGACTGTAGATTGCATTTATTCATTTTTCAGAAATAAAAAAAATATTTTACGAAAAGTTACGATGAAAAGACACAGATAAAAAGTTACATTAAAAAGATGCAAACGAAAGATTACGAATAAAAGCGAACGAAATAACATGACTGCAATGTAATTTCATGGCAGTTAATCGTAAAAATTTGTTTAACTTGATGTGTGTAGCATTGATAAATATTTATTTAATCATATGTGAAGGTAAGATTATTTTTTAAAGAATATTTTTCAAATGAAATATAAAGAATGTTTCAAACATTTGTATGTTTTTGAAATTTTTATTAAATAGTTTAAGAATCCCAATAGTTTAATAAATAATTTTTGTAATAAATATTTTACTAAAATGAGTTATCCCAAGATATTGATAAAAGATGAAAGAACCAGTCTTTTCAAACCAAACAAGAACATGAAAGGACTAGATTTTGACTTCTCTAAAATTACAATACAATTGAAACAACAAAGAGTGCTAAAAACAAAAGAACAAACAAATCTCAGACAATTTCAAATAAACATCAATAAAATACAAACTCGGGATAAAGGGAGAGAGAGAGAGGAATAAAAATGAAACAGAGGAAACTTTTTTCACTGATTTAGAACAGAACAGAACAGGTCGAGCAGAGAACAAAAATCCTATCTGAGAAAAAAACTGATGCTTTTCCTGGTTTACATTAATTTGCTTCCTTCTGCTTCTGTATGTAAGAATCACACACTACATTCGCCAAAATCCCCTCACTAGCTTCCCTCAGATTTCACCAGTTGAGAGAACACTTTACTCATGGAAACACCAGAGAGATCATCAATGCTCGATTCCTCGAATTGTCCCGTTGTCCCTGGAACGTTAACACTAGTGTCTCCACGACTGAAGTTGTTGATCTGTGGAGGCAATTCACCAATCATATTCGTGCTGTTATCTTCTGGTTCGCCATCTATAACTGCTTCTTGAAGCTGCAGAGCATATTCAAGATTCCACAACACATCTCCCATAGATGGTCTATCTACTCCGTAATCCGCCAAACATTTCTCACCTGTCTCCGCAAATTTCCTTAACGAATCAGGTCTGATGTTACCGCGAAGCGACTGGTCGATGATCTGATCCAGCTGCCCTTTCTTCTGCCATTTCATTGCCCATTCAGCAAGATTCACCATCTCTCTTGGAAGTGTTGGATCTATAACAGGTCTAGCACAAAGAACCTCAAAGAGAACAACCCCGAAGGAGTAAACATCGGATTTCTCAGTGAGCTGTTGCCTTCTGAAGTACTCAGGATCAAGATACCCGAAACTTCCTTTCACAGCAGTACTTACATGAGTCTGATCAAGCTCAGGTCCAGTCTTGGACAGTCCAAAGTCTGCAACTTTAGCCATGAAGTTCTCGTCTAGCAATATGTTTGCAGACTTCACGTCTCTGTGAATGACCGGTTTCGAGTCACCCGTGTGAAGGTAATGCAACCCTCTAGCCGCGCCAATGCAGATCTCAAGCCGTTGCTTCCACGTTAAGCTAGGGTTACCTGACCCGTAAAGATGACCCTTTACTGTTCCATTCTCCATATACTCATATATCAGTATCATCTCATTGTTCTCATCACAGTAACCAATCAGAGAAACCAAATGACGATGACGAAACTGCGATAACATCTCGATCTCTGTCCTGAACTCCGCAAGCCCTTGCTGAGATTTTGGATTCCCTCTTTTCACAGCTACCTTTGTGCCATCATTAAGCTCTCCTTTGTAGACTTTACCAAAACCTCCCACCCCAATGTTACGACTCTCGTCGAAGTTATTCGTAGCGTCTTTCACAGCAGCAAAGGGAATACGGTAGTTGGCATTGGTAGTTATACTTGTAAGCGTAGTACCATTAGAGTATTTGCTTCCCATTGTAGCTGAAGTTCCATTTATCGAAAACGGCATCCAAGTCTTTGAGTGACCATCTTGGCCACGTTTCCTCTTCTTATACAACACAAAGCAACATCCCAAGAAGACTAACGCAATCAACGAACCAATGGTTGAACCTATAATCATCCCAACATGATTCTGCTTAGGGCTTGAACTACTACTACCGGGCACAAAAGCCCCTGTACTTAGCTGACCTTTAGAGTTATTCATCTTCATGATCTCTAATCCATTCACAATCGCGTTTGGATAATCCGTGTGAACAGTCGATGGACCGATGCTCACACGGATTTTATTAGAACTCTTAGGCGACTGCGTGACAAAATCCATCGAGTATGCACCAGCCAATGTGCTATCCACAAGAGTGCTAAGATCAATATCAGTAGCAGCAGTCATTGAGTCAACATACAGATTGAAGTAAAGCTGGTTTAGAGACAAACTAACGATATCACAGAAGTGGAAGCGGAAGTAGTACTGAAAGCCTGGCTCAACATCGAACTCCCATGTGACATTGAAGTTGCTATTGGGGTTATCCGCGGAGTTCATCTCAGTGCAACTACCGTAAACAACTCTTGGAGCAGAGTCCTCTGTAGCGTAACCGTTAACATAGTTAACAGTTGCAACCTTAGAGACAGTCTTAGCTAAGTTCTTCTCAAGGAGAAAACTCGAGTCAGGCACCCAAGTTCTCGTAAGAGTATCGTTGTTAGCCGATACAAGCGGACCTCCCATGTTCACTCTATGAATCGTTTCAAGAGCTTGTAAAGATATATCTTGACTCTGCGCAGGGTTGCCTATCAACTTTGGTGTACCAGTGATCAATGTATCAGGAACTGAGATAACTTCAATAGCATTCACAAACGCAAACGAACCACCGGAGGGAGTAAACGTGAGGACTAAATCATCTTTGTCAACATTCAAAGAGTACTCTTTCACAAGTCTAGCACTACTAACACTGAAATCACTCAAAAGCACATGAGACTGAGACGAAACTGCGAATTTAGCTGAACTCATTTTGAAGCTTTGGTAATCGAAAGGATTGAAATGGAGACGAACCCAATGACGACCAGGAGAAACAGAGAATTTGTAAGTAGAGACTCCGGTGAAGACTCTTGCCGTCTGGTAAACGTCTGAGCCTTCGCCAGCGAGGATCTCTTTGGGAGAAGTAAGCAAGTTCGAAGAGAGCTTATCAGACATGAAGACTCGACTCATTAAGGTTCCATTGCTTGATGAGCCACAGTTGATTAGGTAATTGTCTTGAGGTTTGAATCCATGGCAGATGCAAATCAAGATCGAAATCGTTGAAATCAAGATGAAAGCTCCGAACTTTACATTACCCATTTTGATTCAACAGAGGAAAACAAAACCTGAAAATGGAACAGATCCGGAAGAAAGAAATCACAAAATTAGGGTTTTTGTATTTGTTATATGAAGTTGGAAACAAAGTAAAGATGGAAACTTTCTAAGATCAAGAAAAGACCAAACTACAGAAAAAGTGAGAGAGAAACAATAAAATTTATTTACCTTTAAGACAAGAAATCTAGTAGAAGTAACGGTCCCATGAAAGACTGATCAAGGTAATGAATAGATCAAGAAACTGATTTTTTTCTTTTTCAGATTTTGAGTGTTGGGGTTTGGGTTTGGGTTTGGGTTTGGTTTGAATAAAATATAGCAAAAACTATACTCATAAAAAGAGAATAGTTTACAGCAAAGACCAGACTGGTTACAGGATATTTTTGATTCTTTGTGTACTCTGCAAAATATGAACTCAGGACTATGAGAACAGAGAGATGAAGAAGAAAGAAGATGAAAGAAAAAAAAAATCGAATTTTTTCTGGTTGTATTTGTTTTTCTTTTTTTTGACTTTTTTTTTTCCTTTCTAATGGCTAAGGAAGGAAGAGAAATAAGGAATTTTGAGAAAATGATTAGAAACGTAAATTATTCGTCGCATTTAATATGTCAAATGCATAAAGCTGTTTTTTATTTGTGGTCGAAAATAGTAAAATACAAAAAAAAAAAATTGAAAATGGTTAGATATTTGTTTTTTATTTTATTTCAGGTGCTTTGGCTATGGTGGTGGTTTACAACAAAGTCTTTGTTTGTTATTATTTTTATTTTTCTTTGTAAATTTTTAAGATATTTTAAAAATTCCGACAATATCGATGAAGAGATCACTTGAATTCATGGAAACCTTTTTTGGGTTGTCTTCACTTTTGATAGTGAATTAAATTCTTGTCGATCTATACTTTTATAGCATTTGTTTACCTTATTCTAGAATATAACAATATTACTAATTTATATTGCATAAAAATTCTTTTTATGGTACGTTTTCCGTTTCTGAAATGTTTCGGTAGCAGAAACTCGTGGAAACACGGAAACAAACCATGGAAAAACGATTCCTAAAAATTTATGTTTGGAAATACGATAGAAATTCAGTTTCCGTTTTGGAAACACGATAAAAACTTTTTTTTAGCTTAGGAACTTAATAAATAAAATAATTTGAAAATATATATTCATAATACATATGAATATATAATATTATTAGTGTTTTAATTCAACTATTTTGATATTTATGTTTCGAATTTGTGTTGTTATAGATATTCCTTTTGGTATAGGTTTTATGTTTGTGTTTTATTATGTATATACATATATATCAAGATATATACACATACGTTTCCAAAAC